>NW_020185339.1:17321264-17334664 GCF_003031525.2 Neophocaena asiaeorientalis asiaeorientalis
AAAAAAAAAAAAAAAAAAGCGGGAGGAGACTGCAGAAAACTCATGTTATAGAGCCGAATGGAAGAGAGCGTGTTAACAAATCCGCTATCTCTTCTATACTCACTGCCAATTTTAATGATTTGGCGAATGTAATCCTGAGTTACAGCAACATGCCAGAAAAATGA
Organism: Neophocaena asiaeorientalis asiaeorientalis; assembly: GCF_003031525.2. Classification (NCBI taxonomy): domain Eukaryota; kingdom Metazoa; phylum Chordata; class Mammalia; order Artiodactyla; family Phocoenidae; genus Neophocaena; species Neophocaena asiaeorientalis. The sequence goes on from NW_020185339.1 coordinate 17,321,429, forward strand.
CCAAACCCTTCAAGTCTTCCATTTTGAAATTTATGATGCATATGTAATAACATGAGTTGCAAATGTGGACAAAACAAATAAACCAAAATGCTGATTAGAATAATCTCCTTTTTATCCTCAATAATCCCTTCTCAGAAATAATTATTTCCTCCCACAAGTCTCCCTCTACAGCTAAGAATCAGATTCAGAACAAATACCTGGTGATTTGGGGGGTGAGGGAGGAGGTGTTCTGGTGATTTTTTGGTTTGTTTTTGTATTGCATGTTGTGATTTTTAAGCAACACAGTTGGAACGAAAGCCGTAACAAATATCCATTTCTTCCTTCCTCTTGTGACACAGTTAGATGCTTAACAAATTATATATAGACTCTTGGTCATTTGAAAAACTACATCTGAGGACTGGGAAAATACATTTCCCAAGACCGCTGCTCTGGCACTGCTTGCTCCCACGGTACCAGGGTCCCCCGAGCCAAGGGGGGTGGCACTGCCCACTCACCTGCATGAGTTCATGGCTTTCCAGAAGATCATTCTCCAGCATCTCCTGGGTAAGGCGCCCCATGGTGCTATAGAATTCATCTGCTGTTTCACAACATTCTATCTGCCTAGATAAAGGACAGAAAAAGGAACTGTTTAGGATACCCATGCTATCAGGTACATGCTGCAGGCACAACAAGACATGTTTTCTCCTGCCATCAAATTGACCAAGTTAGCAACCAACAAAAATCAAAATCCTATGATACACTCGCAGGACAGCCTGTTTTAGGTAGAGAAAAGATTTTAAAAATTCGAAGGACAATGTAAAGGTACTTATTCTAGGATGAGTTCCCACCTTTGCTATGGTGCTCCGCTGACTCACAGCCCCATCTGTGGCATCCTTATTGTCTCCATGTGACACATTCTACACATCAGAATACCCATCACTGGTCAGAAATTATAACCAGGAAATTGGGTGCCCAAGTACAATTATTCCCTAGAGGGAATCTGTTTCTCTGGATCTGCAAACTGCAGTGGCATTGATAGACTGAAATCAAACCACAGTAGAAGTGAAAGATGAAATATACAAAAACTTTATCTGCATATTTCATCAGTCCACAGGATATTTTCACAGGTAGTCTTTTCAGCCCTTCTCAGGACACTGCTGCTAGTTGGAAATTACACCCTGTTTCTTGTGTTTGGTTCGACATGTAAATAAAGAATCTGTCACCTCCCATCCTGTGAGACAGGTGAGACTTTAATCCTTCTTCTAGAGGGGGAAGGAACAACCCAAAGCAAAGAGACCTGTGTATTTGTTTTATCTATTATGACATTCTTTGTATAGAGGATAACTCTATTTGCCCACCAATCATAAGACATGCTCTTTGGCATACACTAAGGTTAGGGGATTTCCATAGAGCCATCCGAAAACAATATGATGATGGGAAAATTCCATGCTCTGGAGTGCTGTTCAAATCCCACTGCCACAATCATGTAAATAAATAAATGAAATAAACGGCTGACGTGTTAATGAAAAATACCGAGTAGCATGTGGGCATAAATAAAGTGGTTAAGTTTATCCTGTGAGTGGCAGGAAGAGCGAGGAAGAGAAGTAATGCCTAAGATGAGTTTTGAAAAATATTCTGCAGGTTGACAAGGTGGAAAAAGCATCCCAAAGATGTGGATACAGGAGACAGAAGGCACTACCGGGGGAAATGCATGTAGGTCCCCACCACCAGCATGGGAGCGGCTGCACAGCTGGGGGCACCAGGGAGAGCTGAGGGCAGAGGGCAGATTGCAATGGCCTCCCCTGCCTGCTAAGCCCCCTCAGGACAAGAGTCACTGAAAGGCCTTTAATATGGAGTGGGGGAACAGACATGCCCTTGGCAAGGTTGCCCGGGAGGTGGCATGGCGATTTCGGGGTACGATGGGGAGGCCAGGGAGGACAGTGCCAGGCATGAGGCAACGAGGGAGGGAATCAAGGCAGTCAGATCAGAAAAGAAAGGACATGTGAAGAGATGCCAGTGGGGCTAAGTAGATGGTCTACAGCTTACACGTTCCAAAAGTACCACCAGTATGAGCAAAGGAGGAAATTTCATGTTGCAGAGGCAGGGTGATGGGAAGGGTCCCATGGATAACCACACACAAGGCACATATGTTACTCAGGTATACATAAGCTGGAGATCACCTGCATACTGTTTACGATTTTTCCAATGCAAAGTTTGTGGACAAGATTACAGGCCCTGGAGTCTGACTGATTATAGTCAGAAAGATCCAGGATTAAGTCCCAGCTCCGCTACTCATTAGCTGTGGGACAATGAACTAGTTAATTAGCCTTCCTGGGGTAGTTTTCTCACTTGAAAAGACAGGGAGAATAATCCTACCTACTTCACAGGGTTGTGGGGAGAATCGAATGAGATGATGTGTGTAAACTTCCTAACACAATGACGGCACGGCAGGTACTTGATGTTGTATCCACGTTGGTTGCCTTTCCTTTCGTTTAACAAGCTGCACGCTCAAAACATGTATAATTATAATAAGCAAAGACTATGAAACATTAAAATTCTACGAGTCTGATTCATAGATCCCTGAACTTCATAAACAGGAGCCATTTATAAGCAATAGATTCACATTATTAAAAGCACAGATTTTAGAGCCAAGGTACCTAGGTTCAAAATCAGGCCTTTCCACTTACTAACTCGGTGATTTGGGGCAATTAACTTCTCTGTGCCTCAGTGCCCACATCTATAAAATGGGGATGATAACAGTACCTACCTCATAGGATGATGGTGAGGACTAAATGAGTTAATTTTACATGCTTAGAACCATGCCTGTCCATTGCAAGCACTCCATGACTATTGGATTTTAAGTGTAGCTATTATTATTTCAACAGTGTGCCATCCTTGGGATGACCACATGAATAAATTCTGATCCTACAGATAATGGATAGATGGGAATAAAACGAGAACCACCTCTTTTCCTCCTGCCCCATAATTAAGAACTAACAAAAAGGGGACTGTAACTGACTCAGCATACAGTAAAGTGCTTTAGCATTTTAATCCCATAAGCTAATTACTCAGTAACTATCACACCAGTTAGAGTGTGATAGTGTTTGATAGAGAAATTATCAAAGCTCAAAGAGTTTACGAGGTGTAGAGTGGGTTGGAAATATGTGACTGCAGAAAGAGGTAGACATCGGAAGAAAGTAATCAGATAAGTAAATAGCACAACAAACCCCGCACAGATGAATTTATTTGCCTAGCTGAAAAGCTATGTACAATAAAACAAAGGCAAAGAAGATAGCTATATGATAGTTAAAAATACTTCCACACAACAATGATTATTTTTAATCCCTGAATTGAGAGTCAATGGATGTTTCTTACAAAAAGTAAAAAATACACCAAGTCTCCGAGGAAACAACTTGTCTTAGATTAAAAGGCTACTGAAAAAGTTTTTGATCCATGTTGTCTATGGGTACCCACTCAAGTTATTTACAGCTCTAGGAAAGAAATACTAAAAACTTCTCTGCATCTTCAAGTGGCACATATATACAATGGAATATTACTCAGCCATAAAAAGGAATGAAATTGAGTTATTTGTAGTGAGGTGGATGGACCTAGAGCCTGTCATACAGAGTGAAGTAAGTCAGAAAGAGAAAAACAAATACCATATGCTAACACATATATATGGAATCTAAAAAAGAAAAAAAATGGTCTGAAGAACCTAGGGGCAGGACAGGAATAAAGACGTAGACATAGAGAATGGACTTGAGGACATGGTGGGGGGAGGGGGAAGCTGGGGCAAAGTGAGAGTAGCATCGACATATATACACTACCAAATGTAAAATAGATAGCTAGTGGGAAGCAGCAGCATAGCACAGGGAGATCAGCTCAGTGTTTTGTGACCACAAAGAGGGGTGGGATAGGGAGGGTGGGAGGGAGGCTCAAGAGGGAGGGGATATGGGGACATATGTATGCATATGGCTGGTTCACTTTGTTGCACAACGGAAACTAACACAGCATTATGAAGCAATTATACTCCAATATAATTTTTTTTTTAAATCCTCTGCATCTTCAGTTAACTGCAACAACTTCATCCTGATGTCTCTTCCAGTACCCCAAAGGCAGAATTTTAATGTAATAGTCATAACATATTAGAGATAGGTGAAAATACCCTAGTTTTTTCAGCTCTGCTACTAGACAAGGATGTAAGTAAAATCTGTTTAGTAGTAATAGATTTCAACATAGAATTAACTCTTTTTTTTTTTTTTTTCGGTACGCGGGCCTCCCACTGCCGTGGCCTCTCCCGCCGCGGAGCACAGGCTCCGGATGCGCAGGCCCAGTGGCCATGGCTCATGGGCCCAACCGCTCCGTGGCACATGGGATCCTCCCAGACCGGGGCACGAACCCGTGTCCCCTGCATCGGCAGGCGGACTCTCAACTACTGCGCCACCAGGGAAGCTCCTAGAATTAACTCTTGAGGAAATGAAACAAGTTCTACTGTTGACTAGGTACCAAGCACCATGCTAGATACCCTTATACATATTATCTCATTTAATTTTATCACAGCTCACAAAATAAATTATAAAGATTCAAACATAAGTCAAATTGCAGTCTTAACCAACAAACCCACCCAGTCCTCTCCAGATCTGCCTGTTCCTCTTCCACCTACATCCCTTTCCCTCTCCCCAACCAGTGTCAGGAAAGATGCTGACAGCTCGGACCAGGCAGGACACCAGCACTGAGGACGAGGAGACCTACAGGCTTGAAACAGCTTGCCCCCTTCAGTAAAATGGATTCTCTCTGCCCCCAACGTTCACAGAAGAGCCAGCTGAGAGTTCAGAAGGCAGAAGCAATTGCACCGAGTTCACAACTTTCTCTCCTCCTCAAACCTAAATATCAATCCTTTACTTGTTAGAGCACAAAAATGGTGTAAGGCCCTCAACACCACAGAAAAGAACAGCAGTGGGAAATCACTTACTCTCCCAGTTTTGCCCAGATAGCCAGCGACACCCTTAGGATGATTTCCGAACCTTCAAAGAAGACTGAATCCCAAATCTTTAAAACCGTATGGTTAGGGAGGCACGTAGCGAAGAGAGTCAGAAACCACTGCATCGTGAAGACATTCGTAAGTGGGGGCTCATATCCACCTGAAATAAAACAAACACTCTACATCTCTCCAGAATCGACAACTTGTAAGATATAAAAATACCCTCTTTCAGTCTCCCATGTCCACCCAAATATGTTATTTCCTGACTGATTTCTTTATATCTCTAAATTCTGGTTCCTTCCTTCTTTTGTCCTTCATTTTTTTTTTTTGGAAGAACATAGGTGTGTTTAATAAAAATCTAATAATATGAACTTCACAGATTCTTTGTGATATTTCAGAAATCTTAACCTGAAATTTAATTAGGCTCTACCTATTGTGGGGTGCTGAAAATTAAGGAGGATGTTTTCCTTACCGAAAACAGGATAAAAAGAAAGGATTTTAACCTCTCAAAAGTAAAAGCTGATTTTCAAAACCTCCTAAAGCCTACCTTTATTCAAATGCTGCCGATAAAAATAAAATTGCCTATTAGCAGTTACCTGTCTACTTCTTAATTTATACATAGTTCTCAGACCACAATGGAATTAAACCAGAAATCAATAACAGAAATAAAGCTGGAAAATCCCAAAATACTCGGAGATCAAGCTAAGTGAAATTTTACAATATTTTTAACTAAACTATACCCAGTTTTAAAGACCTGGGATCCAGCTCACTTTGAAGTTTCTGGATTCACTAAAAAAAAGAGTCCCCTCCCATTTCCTGTGATCACATAAGCGTGTATTTTAATGAAATATAAAAATTTAGATATTTGGACTAATATCCCCACCAAATTACAGTCAGAAGGTGCAGTTACCCAAGTACAAGCAAAACAAGATCTGTTCTCCTGCACTCATTTTCTTGCTTCTTACCTATGAACAAAGGAATATCTTTGTTCAGAGACTAGAATCTGAGGTCACCACTTAAGCAAGTACAGGGCATTTAGGGGAAACATGGAGCCCAGTAAAAGTGTGTCTGACTCCGGGACAGAAAAGCTTGGTCTCTCTGGAAGCTTTATGAAATCCCCATCGGTTCACAAGTATACTGCACAGCCAAATTAAGTAAGATTGCTCAAATGAGTTAGAAGAAAATGCTTAGAGACGCTCAGGTGTCACTAAAATGTCCAGTGTATTTTAATCATAGATAGGGTCCTCAAAATCCTTTCGTATTTTCCCAGATTTAAATGCATGGATCAGGAAGTGGCAACCATTTAAAGGAAACATAGCAAACTTCTGACTATTCTATTTCTGGTGTCCTGAGCACAGCTGGGGAAGTGCAAGCAGTGGGTATGACAGCTACGAGCTCAGGTACTTGGGAAGCTGGACGAAGTCGGCTAGATGGAGGAGACCTAGAGCTGCTTGCAGAGCTGTCTCCATCACCACCCCACTCAGCCCAGTCCACTCCTGCAGGGCTCAGGTTCTGAACAGAGGTCCAGAAGAGCCCTTCTCCAGCAAGAACAGGCCCATTCATCTCAAGTAAACCTAAATACCCTTCGCATGAATGAATAAAAGGAACTCAGTCCAAAGGACTGCTTTTATCTCCTACAACTCTATGAAAATACATATTCCACTCTCCATAACATCAATGGTTGAGGCAAAACCACAGTCTGTGCTAAGTTGTACCTGTAGCTCAGTTTTAAAGAACTCCTATAGTTTTGGTGCCAACTTAAAGCAGTTTAACTAGATGGCAAGACACAGATACCCTTCTTTACCTAGAGTACAATATATACTTGGTGATCTGGCACTGGTGAAGTATTAGGTTCTTGTCTGAGTTCCTAACCATAACCAGTTAGAGGTTCAACATTTGGCCCTCTGTTTTTTGTTCTTGGTTTTGTTTTTAGTTTTGTTTTTGTTCTCTAGAAATCTATTTCATTGCACTAAACTCTCACCAATAGAAATATCTGAAAACACATATTTCCATTCAAGGTTTAGGCTCTTAAGTACAGTGGAACCAGAGAAGTAAACTATTTTCAAAGGTAAAATAGCATTGAATTATCACTACCTCCACTTTCCTTGTTTGCAGTTTTCTGAAGAGTATCCAGGTGCTGAGATAATTCAGGGAGCTTCAGTCTCAAGAGGTCTCGGAAGACGGCCATATCCACAGATAGTGCCCGGAGATTGTTGACAAAATAACTTTCAGGAAGTACCTTGTCAATAAGGTAAATCATAATCTGAAGAAAAAGATAAAGAATGAGATCGCTTCATATAGGCCGTGGGTCAACCAAGCCCATGCGCCACAATAACTGAGCCTGCGCTCTAGAGCCTGTGAGCCACAACTACTGAAGCCCACGTGCCACAACTACTGAAGCCTGTGCGCCTACGGCCTATGCTCCGCAACAAGAGAAGCCATCGCAGTGAGAAGCCCGTGCACCACAACAAAGAGTAGCCCCTGTTAGCCACAACTAGAGAAAGCCTGCATGCAGCAATGAAGACCCAATGCAGCCCCAAAAAACCAAACAAATAAATAAACAAAATAAATCTATTAAAAAAAAAGACTGCTTCATAAAAACAAGTATATTAACATATCCTAAATAGAACATATTCAAATAGATAAAATGCAGTTAGCCAAAGCACACTATCCTTTACATATGTCAGAACCAAATGTTCTGGATTTTCAAGGCTCCTCTCCCCCTGGGTAAGGAGCAGGCGGCATAATTGTCTAAGTACCTCAGACCCCACATCTGCCAATGTCTAAAACTTCTAGCTGGGCCGCTAGACCTGAGCTCATCCTATAAGTAGTTGTGATGATAAATACACCCTTCAGCCTCCCTCTGACAAGCCACGGAGCATGTGCTTTCTCAGCAGCCGGCAGGAATCTCAATCTCGGCTCCCTGATATCAGCACAGTTTTACAACCTTAACCTGAAAACAAAGAGCTGGCCTGTCATGAAACATCCCAACTGCAGCTGGTCTCAAGATTCACTGACCATCAACTTGGGTTATTTGGACAACTGATGTCGGCTTTTTGTCCACTTCCTCTCCTGGGAGAATGCAACAAGGTTTCGTTTGAGCAAATGGTACTTTTAAATTGGGATTTCTTTCATGAGATTGGCTCATGCTCTTCAAATTACTATTTTCATTCCGACTTTTCTATCTGATTTTTCTAAGATGTCAAGGACCACCAGAATGACCCAGCAAAATGCATGTGAGTTCTATATGTCAACTTGCATGCTCTGTTTATGCCCTCCTCCTTAGAAGACCTGCTCTTTCCCTAGAGCACACAAAAAGCAAAACTAAGAGCAAAATCATAGGACTTCCCTGGTGGTGCAGTGGTTAAGAATCCGCCTGCCAATGCAGGGGACACGGGTTCAAGCCCTGGTCTGGGAAGATCCCACATGACGCGGAGCAACTAAGCCCATGCGCCACAACTACTGAGCCTGTGCTCTAGAGCTCTCGAGCCACAACTACTGAGCCCACGTGCCATAACTGCTGAAGCCCGCCACCTAGAGCCCATGCTCTGCCACAAGAGAAGCCACCTCAGTGAGAAGCCTGCACACCGCAACAAGGAGCAGCCCCGCTCACCACAACTAGAGAAAGCCCGCATGCAGCAATGAAGACCCAATGCAGCCAAAAATAAATTAATTAATTTTAAAAATAAAAGAACAAACTCATAGTGGGTCCTATACGTTGGTAGAGAAGTAGCTGTCTCATGTTTTGATTTTCAGCATATCACAAAACAAAAAAAAAAAATTATCTCCCAGACCTGCCAAGGGCCCATTTACCCCTCATCCTTGGCTTGTAACTTCTACTTTTATGGTCATAGTTGTTTTGTTTTGTTTTTTATAAATTTATTTATTTATTTTTGGCTGTGTTGGGTCTTCATTGCTGCACACGGGCTTTCTCTAGTTGCAGCGAGCAAGGGCTACTGTTCATTGCGATTCGCAGGCTTCTCATTGCAGTGGCTTCTCTTGTTGAGGAGCACGGGCTCTAGGTGCACGGGCTTCAGTAGTTGTGGTACACGGGCTCAGCAGTTGTGGTTCACAGGCTCTGTAGCGCAGGCTCAGTAGTTGTGGCGCACGGGCTTAGTTGCTCTGTGGCATGTGGGATCCTCCCAGACCAGGGCTCAAACCCCTGTCCCGTGCGTTGGCAGGCGGATTCTTAACCACTGTGCCACCAGGGAAGCCCTAGGGTCATAGTTTTGAGACTAAGTCAGTAAAACTGGGGACATACTCTCAAGAAGGCCCCCCCACGGCCTTTACTATAGGAGTGAACAGGCCCAGGGAACCGCCTTAGCCTTCTGACACAGGGTCAGAATTTACCAGGTAAATGCAGCATCACCCTGAAAATAGGAGCTTAGCAGTAAAAGCAGTACGTTCAGCCTTTGTGGAGGGAGGAAGCCCTCACACAGGCCAGCGGAGGGGAGAGCAGAGAGCACTGTCAGGGACCTTGCGCTCTACAGGTAAGGAGAAGATTTATGGGACCTTAAGGCAAAATTTAAAGGTAACAGTCTATTACTGCACTTTTCATCTAGAATAAGCTACATAATACCAAGAAAGATTTTTTAATGAATTTATACGTTTTTATGAGGCATCACAATCCCTCAAAATTACATGAAAACAAGAAAAAGAATTCCGATTATCACAGTAATTCTTGTGACACAATGAAATTCTCTGTCCAAACGCGTCTCAAAATCTGACATAAGGGCTTCCCTGGTGGCGCAGTCATTGAGAGTCCGCCTGCCAATGCAGGGGACACGGGTTCGTGCCCCGGTCTGGGAAGATCCCACATGCTGCGGAGCGGCTAGGCCCGTGAGCCATGACCGCTGAGCCCGCGCGTCTGGAGTCTGTGCTCTGCAACAGGAGAGGCCACAACAGTGAGAGGCCCGCATACAGCAAAGAAAAAAAATCTGACGTAAGATATAAGAGCCAGCTATGTACTATGTCAGCTATGTTACTTCACCTACTACTGTATTCCAAAGACCAAACATTAGATCTTCAAAAAAAATAGGATACATAATGGCAATAGAACAGACAGTCTCTTCAACAAATGGTGCTGGTACAACCCTACACTCTCCACAAAAAGTAACTCAAAAGGGATCATAGACCTATGATCTAAAACACAATACCATAATACTCCTAGGAGATAACAGAGCCTAGATGACCTTGAGTATGACCTTTAAATGACTTTTTAGATACAATACCAAAGGCACAATCCATGAGAGAAATACTTGGTAGGCTAGACTTCATTAAAATTTAAACCTTCTGCTCTGTGAAAGACACTGCCAAGAGGATTAGAAGAAAAGCCACAGACTGGGAGAAAATATGTGAAAAGACAGATCTGTAAAAAGGACTGTCACCCAAAATGTACAACAATTCTTAAAACTCAACAATAAGAAAACAAACAACCTGATTAAAAAATGGATCAAAGACCTTAACAGACACCCAAAGAAGATATACAGGTGGTAAATAAGCTATGAAAAGATGTTCCACATCATAGTCATCTGAGAAATTCAAATTAAAACAACAGTGAGGTACCACTACACACTTATTACAATGGCCAAAATCTGGAATGCTGACAACAACAAATGTTGACAAGGATGTGGAGCAACAAGAACTCTCAGACTTTGCTAGTAGGAATGCAAACTGGTATAGTCACTTTGGAAGACACTTTGATGAGTTTTTTTTTTATAAAACTAAACATACTCCTACCATACAATCCAGCAATTGCACTCCTTGGTATTTACCCAAAGGAGTTGAAAATTTATGTCCACACAAAAACTTACATGTGGATTTTTATAGCAGCTTTATTCATATTTGCCAAAACTTGGAAGCACCAAGATGTCCTCCAGTAGGTCCAGGCAATGGAATATTATTCATTACTAAAAAGAATCCAGCTATCAAGCCATGAAGAGACATGGAGAGACCATAAATGCATATTGCTAAATGAAAGAAGCCAATCTGAAGAGGCAACATACCGTATGATTCCAACGATATGATATTCTGGAAAAGGCAAAACTATGGAAGTAGTAAAAAGATTAGTGGAAGGGGGCAGGGAGTGAAGAAAACAGAGCATTTTTATGGCAGTGAAAATACCCTTATGACATTCTAATGATGACTACGTGTCATTATACATTTGTCCAAACCCGTAGAATGTATAACACAAAGGGTGAACCCTAATTTAAGCTGTGGATTTTAGGTGATTATTGAAGTGTCAAGGTAGGTTCATCGATTTTAACAAATGTACCCCTCTAGTGAGTGATACTGATAATGGAGGAGGCTGTCGTGGGGGGGTCGGGGGGGCCGCCAAGGGGTATATGGAAAATCTCTGTACTTTCCTCTCAATTTTGCTATGAATCTAAACTGCTCTTAAAAATGAAGTATTCAAAAAATAATGGGGAAGCTTCAAATTTTTAACAAATAGTTGAAAACAAAACAGTTACTAAGAAAAAACAGTAAACACAAAAAAAGCAGGGAAAATGGTTTTCCTACTCTGATAAACTGTTCATTTCCCTAATAACTACAACTTGCAGAGGCGAAAAGAGCTGCTGGAAAAACAATGACACCCAATATTTTCCTTAGTTTCGGAAGTGTCTTCATAAACCCAACCTTCCTCTGCATATTAAATGTCTAACCACAAGATTCCTAAATGATGATGATGTCATTTCATTCTACAGAGTTCATTTTCTTAGAGGCAGAAATATAAATATTCAGTTTCTCAGCTTTGAATAATCCATCTTTTTATGTGAATTTTTAGTTTCTCAAATATCACTGAGATTTTGTGATTTGATTGGCATTTATATCCCCTTTCCCAAACCTGTTTATTTCAACATTTCAACTGGACAGCTCTCATTTCATAGTCATGCAAATTACACCAGAAAAAAAAAAAAAAAACGACTAAAGTTGATAGACTGAATAAACAAAATTGTTTCTTAATAAAAAATGTTTTAAACTCACATATTTGATTTGTCACTGCCTCCTCCCCTTCACCCCTGCCTATTTGATGAACAAGTACCTTCAAAGCTGTTTCCTTAAATACATGAATGGAAAAATCGAGAGGGTGAATACAGATTGAGATCATGTCATGCTGGATTTATAATTAATTACACCACGATGTGTATAAAACCAGGAGGAAAATGTGTTTATTTTTCCATATGACATTAAGTGAGTGATTAAGAATATCACTAAGTTATTTGCTGCAATCAAACACAGAATTGGGGGGGGGGGATCTTGAATACAAAGACTAAGTATTCATCCCATCCATCACACAACACTGCAATCAAAAACAGCTTCAGGATTCAAATATGAATAAGCAACCCCATACTACGCCAAGCAAATAAGGCAGTGGCCATCCTCTACATCTGAAATGCTTCATTTCTCATAAAGACTATTTGTGGTGACTCACTGAGTCATATTCAGAGCTGTAAGTTTAACTTGCTAGCGACCCATCTCAAAGTGTTTCAAGAATTTTTTTACTAAAAAAGGCCCTAGGGCTTCCCTGGTGGCACAGTGGTTGAGAATCCGCCTGCCGATGCAGAGGACACAGGTTCGTGCCCCAGTCCGGAAAGATCCCACATGCCGCGGAGAGGCTAGGCCCGTGAGACATGGCTGCTGAGCCTGCGCGTCCAGAGCCTGTGCTCCGCAAGGGGAGAGACCAAAGCAGTGAGAGGCCCGCGAACCACAAGAAAAAAAAAAAGGCCCTAGACATCAAAGATTAAAAGATAAGAAACATAATTCACTTCCATAACCTTTCTCCACGCAAACACCTTTCATAACAGACATTCACTCTCAGCCTACTTCATTCATACCTTGCCCCAGATGTGAAAGCAACCTATTAACAAGATCCAACCAGAATTAAGCATAACAAATAAGGCAGTTTACAGCATGACCTCTCAGGATCTACACCTCCTGGTAGTCACACCCTTGTATATGCCCTTCCCCTTGAATACAAGCTGGACTAGTGACGGGCTTCTAATAAATAAAACATATACTAACAGCCACAAAAAGGGAAATCGACAGTAACACAATCATAACAACCAAACACAACAGAATACACTTTCTTCTCAAGTGCTCAGGGAACATTCTCCAGGATAGATCATATTTTGGGTCACAAATCAAGGCTTGGTAAATTTAAGAAAATCGAAACCGTATCAGGCATCTTTTCTGACCACAACACTATGAGACTAGATATCAATTACAGGAAAAGATCTGTAAAAACTACAAACACATGGAGGCTAAACAATACACTA
>NW_020185339.1:17334677-17334953 GCF_003031525.2 Neophocaena asiaeorientalis asiaeorientalis
ACATCTCAAATAAACAATCTAACCTTACACCTAAAGCAATTAGAGAAAGAAGAACAAAAAAACCCCAAAGTTAGCAGAAGGAAAGAAATCATACAGATGAGAAATAAATGAAAAAGAAATGAAGGAAATGATAGCAAAGATCAATAAAACTAAAGGCTGGTTCTTTGAGAAGACAAACACAACTGATAAACCATTAGCCAGATTCATCAAGAAAAAAAGGGAGGGCTTCCCTGGTGGCGCAGTGGTTGAGAGTCCGCCTGCCGATGCAGGGGAAGT
>NW_020185339.1:17334978-17343626 GCF_003031525.2 Neophocaena asiaeorientalis asiaeorientalis
TTCTCAAACTCTTCCAAGATATAGCAAGAGAGGAACACTCCCAAACTCATTCTACGAGGCCACCATCACCCTGACACCAAAACCAGGTAAAGATGTCACAAAGAAAGAAAACTACAGACCAATAACATTGATGACCATAGATGCAAAAATCCTCAACAAAATACTAGCAAACAGAATCCAACAGCACATTAAAAGGATCATACACCATGATCAAGTGGGGTTTATCCCAGGAATGGAAGGATTCTTCAATATACGCAAATCAATCAATGTGATATACCATATTAACAAACTGAAGGAGAAAAACCATATGATCATCTCAATAGATGCAGAGAAAGCTTTTGACAAAATTGAACACCCATTTATGATAGAAGTCCTCCAGAAAGTAGGCATAGGGAGAACTTACCTCAACATAATAAAGGCCGTATATGACAAACCCACAGCCAACATGTCCTCAATGGTGAAAAACTGAAACCATTTCCACTAAGTTCAGGAACAAGGAGACACAAAAGGGAGAGATATGGGGATATATGTATATGTATAACTGATTCACTACGTTATAAAGCAGAAACTAACACATCATTGTAAAGCAATTATACTCCAATAAAAATGTTAAAAAAAATCCCAATGCAGTCAAAATAAATAAATAAATACGTAAATAAATAAAATAGGGAGGGTGGGAGGGAGACGCAAGAGGGGGGAGATATGGGGATATATGTATATGTATAGCCGATTCACTTTGTTATAGAGAAGAAACTAACACACCATTGTAAAGCAATTATACTCCAATAAAGATGTTAAAAAAAAAATTGCAAAAATGATGGAATGTCACTTCTGATATTAGGCTACAGATCTGCAATGTAATTTCTTCTGACTTGTCATTCTCTTTTACTCTCTCGTTCATTCTGCGGGACCCTGGCCACCATGTTGTACAATGGAGAGGTCCACATAGCAAAGAACAACAGCCAGCAGAAAAACTGAGGCTCTCAGTCCAACAATCTGTGATGAATGAAATCCTACCAACAACCACATGAATGAACTTGAAAGTGCATGCTCTCCCTACTCAATCGAGCCTTCGGATGAGACTAAAGCCCCAGCCGAGAGTCTGAATGCCACAATGATGTGACTCTGAGCCAGCTAAGCTGCACCCAGATTCCTGACTCAAAGAAACTGTGAGGTAATACACGTTGGCTGTTGGAAGCAACTAATTTGTTAGGCATCTCTGGAAAATCAATACAGTTAGTATTTAGCTTGCTTTAAATATGACGTCTCTAAAAAGAAATGAAATTGAGTCAGTTGTAGTGAGGTGTATGGACCTAGAGTCTGTCATACAGAGTGAAGTAAGTCAGAAAGAGAAAAACAAATACCGTATGCTAACACATATACATGGAATTAAAATAAAATGGTTCTGAAGAACCTAGGGGCAGGAAAGGAATAACGACGCAGATGTAGAGAATGGACTTGAGGACACGGGGAGGGGAAAGGGTGAGCTGGGACAAAGTGATAGAGTGGCATGGACATATATACACTACCAAATGTAAAACAGATAGCTAGTGGGAAGCAGCCACATAGCACAGGCACATCAGCTTGGTGCTTTGTGACCACCTAGAGGGGTGGGACCTAGGGAGGGTGGGAGGGAGACACAAGAGGGAGGAGATATGGGGATATATGTATATGTATAGCTGATTCACTTTGTTATACAGCAGAAACTAACACACCATTGTAAAGCAATTATACTCCAATAAAGATGTTAAAAGAATAAAATTAAATTTAAAAAATATGATGTCTCATAAGTGAGACTAAAAACATAATCATTCTCCTCAAATTTGGCAGCTACATAAGTCTGTCATGTGACTAGGCTTTAACCTGGGAGAAATGGTGTCATGGATAATAAGAAAGGTGTAGTCAATACCCTGGAAGGAGGTGGAGCACCAGGGAAGAGAAGTTATAGCTCCAGTATTTCACTCTTTGAAGAATTTTAGTTGCCTTCTTCAGAGCCTGATACTCACTTTCAGAGCATCGCCTTCGTTGCCTTCCACCACTTCCAGAATTAGTGCAGCCAGGATGTTAAAGCCTTGGCAATACCCGACATTCTTGTTCCATCGGGCGTAGGCCAGCAGAACCCGCTTCAACACGACCCTGTCCTGCTCAGCCTCCTGGCCACAGTAAGAACTGCAGCCTGTGCGGTGAAGATCCTAAAATGACAGGGAAACATTTTTTTAAATACCTCCTTAAGCTCTCTAAAAAAAAAAAACTTTAGTTTTTTCTCTGCCTCAGCATTCAGTAGAGTCAGAGTATCAACACGGATTTTAGTTTTCAAAAATGTATATGCAACTTAAACACATGGACCAAAACTTTTTTTTTTTTTTAGTTTTCTAATATGCTGAGGCATTTTCAAGAGGAATTTCAGTCAGGCAAACTTTCTACCACAAGTATTTCCAGAGTTAACACAAAAAGGGACTCAGAATTAATACTGCATTATAATTCCAAATAAATTGACAGTTTATTTTAATCATACATCTCAAATAAAACAAGTCATTTTAACACATGTATGATAGATGCTAACATTATTTCTTTCTATAAAAAATGATATAATATTTAGCTATCAAAACTCCAAATAGTATTAAGGAACCAAATGAAAAGAATAAAAAAATGTAACCGGTACTGTAAAGAGGCAGAAAAACCATTCTCTCCAAGTTGTTTTATAAATTTGTATAAAAGAGGCAGAAACATTTACTGTGCTTTAATATTTAATAAGGTCAATATCTATAATTTAATTACCCAACAGAGACTATGATTTTCAGGAGCTGAAGTCATTTTACTGACATATCATTCATTTCAATGAGAAAAAAACTTCTCTTAATAACATGATTGTTATAAAATGTGCATTGCCTTAATTCACAACTTAAATAGAAAGAAAATATTTCAAATATGGAATACTTCATCTCTGGGAAACATACACCTAAATTCCAAATAAACAGCTCAAATGTGGACAGTGCAAAGGCTTTTCAAGCATACAATATAAAAGTTCCTTTTTTATATTATATGCTTGAAACAGACCAAGTTAGATGAGAAAATAGCTCATTTTAGTTAGGACCTCCTCCTGAAAAACATATCTTCAAATCTGCCAAAACATTAGCCAACTTCTGGTGACCGAAATTTAGATGAAACAACTTTCCTTTTAAAACCTCAGTTTAGCATCACACGTAATGTACTCATATAAAATAAAAAGCATGTGCTAGAGGCTTATGTAAGAGAATAATAATGGGATTAAATCAAACCAGCATCCTTGGCTTTCGGTGCCAGGCTCTAATCAACTGTAATAATCCAGGTAGGTGAACCACAGCTGGCTTGAGCATTTGACCATCTGGTTTAAAGTAAACCCATCAGTCAATCTAACTATCTTCATAAAATGACAGTTAAGAAATGATCAAAATCCTAATAAGTACCCAATTATTCTAATATGAAATAGATTTAACTTTAAATTTCTCAGTGACTTTTACATTAAAATCCAGTTAAAAGCACTGACCCATACTAAAGAAAAAACGAATTTCAATTTCCTATCATGTGAGCAAAATAAATAAGTTGAATACGAATGGAAACATTTTCTTCTTACTAGCAACATACAAATTTATGAGGACAAGGCATCATCAAGTTCCCCGTTAAAAAGCTGTTAACTGGGCTTCCCTGGCGGCGCAGTGGTTGGGAGTCCGCCTGCCGATGCAGTGGACACGGGTTCGTGCCCTGGTCGGGGAGGATCCCACAGGCCGCAGAGCGGCTGGGCCCTTGGGCCGTGGCCACTGGGCCTGCGGGTCCGGAGCCTGTGCTCCACGACGGGGGTGGCCACAACAGTGAGAGGCCCGCGTACCGCAAAAAAAAAAAAAAAGCTGTTAACTAATGAAATTAGGAAGCAGGAAATACATGGACATTCAATCCATAAGGCTTGATCCTCTATCCAGGAAACATCTGGCTCTTAGAATCTTTCTTCTAAATTAGGACAATAAGCCAAACTTAGGGGCATTACCTTGACTATCTGAATTCCCATCGAGTCATCATCAGGATTACTCCTTTCATTGAAAGTGAAGCGCATGGTTTTGTCCCAATCAATGGCTATACTGTGCAAATAATGATCTGCCAACGTCAACCAAACCTAAAATATTAATAAAAAAGAATGCTAAAGTAAAATACATAATTTCATCTTTCTTTATCAGGAAATAATGATTGCATCCAATAAGAAAATGAGAGCTGTTACTGGAACAGATATAGCCTACATGTAGAAATCTCTAAGAACCTCACTGAAAAGTTTGCTGTACTAAACTGTACCAATGAGGGGCTTTCATTTATTCTTTCAATTAATATTGCTGAGTTCCTGCTATGTACCAAGCAATGATCCAGCCATTAGGGATATTGTTAAGAAAACGAAAACATTTCAAATTTTCTTTCAGTTCATTGGAATAGCTAAATTAGCTTATGAGCTTGTTATACCTGGCTCTGGATGGCGCTCTATGCTTGGGCAAGAGCTCCCTGGTCATCCGTGGAGTATGGGCCTGTTTTTACCATAAGGTGGCTTCTGCCTTTAAATCATCCCTCTCTCACACACACAAAAAACTGACAGATGGGTTCCTATAATGAATAACTTTTTTAAAGGAATCACTGGATATTTTTACTCCTTTCATTACCTTATCTGGAAAAGCTGTTTCATAATACTATTTCTAATGTGCAGTTTGAGGAACCAAAATGTTCAGATTCTAGGAGTATTAAGACCTGGTTTATAAGACAAATGAATTTATTGACAAAACAGAAAGAGACTCACAGACTTCGAAAACAAACTTACGGTTACCAAAGGGGAAATGTGGGGTGGGGGGATAAATTAGGAGTTTGGGATTAACATATACACACTACTATATATAAGAAAGCTAATCAATAAGGACCTACTGTATAGCACAAGGAACTCTACTCAATATTCTGTGGTGACCTATGTGGGAAGAGAATCTGGAATGGAATGGCTATATGTACATGTATAACTGAATCACTTTGCTGTACACCTGAAACTAACACAGCATTGTAAATTAACTATACCCCAAGAGATAATAAAAATTAAATTTAAAAAAAGGAATGGGAATTGTTGTTGCCAAAAAGGAAGGGGGTGGGGGAAGGATAGATTAGGAGTTTGGGATTAGTAGATGCAAGCTATTATATATATAATGGATAAACAACAAGGTCCTACTGTATAGCACAGGGAACTATATTCAATATTCTGTGATAAAGCATAACGGAAAAGAATATAAAAAAGAATGTATATATATGTATAACTGAATCACTTTGCTGTGTAGCAGTAATTAACACAACATTGAAAATCAACTATACTTCAATAAAATTTTTTAAAAAAGGAAACAAAGACGTTTATGAATTAATAAGATGGCAATACAAGTTTTGGTATTTGAACATAATTTAGCAGGAATAACACTGATTAATATCTCCAGCCATACTTCTCTCTTAAGCATCAGGATCATATGTCAAAATGCTCACTTGACATCTTCAACTTAGACATCTAATAGGCATCTCAACCTTAACATATCCAAAACCAACTGTCTAATCCACCGCCACCCCAACTATACAGACATACACACAAACACACACACTTGCTTGTCCCCTCTCTGGGAAAATAGTAACTCTACCCTTCCAGTAGCTCAGGTCAATCTTGAAGTCATTGACATCCCTCTTACACTTTTTATTCAATCCAGTAGGAATTCAAGTGAACCCAGCCTTCAAAATATATCTAGAATCTGACCTTCTCTCCATCTACACTACCACAACCCTGATCCATCTCTTGCCTGAATTATCTCAAGTCTCCTACTGGTCTCTCCGCTGCTGCCCTTGTCCTTCATATTCTCAAGTTAGTAGCCAGAGTGGTCCATTTAAAATATAAGTCATATCATGTTATTCTCCTCCTCAAAACTTCCCAATGCTTCTCATCTCACATTGGGCAAAAGTCCTACTATGACCTGTAAGGTCCTATATGAGCTGCCATTCCCCTAAGGTCATCACATTACCTCTATGACCCTCCCCCCCATTGCTTTCCCTTTTATTCACTGTACTTCAGCCACCCTGGCCTCTTGCTTTTGCTTGCATACTCCTCAGTGATGCTCTCAGCTGAGGGTGTTTCACTGTTTGGAGTACTCTCCCACCAGGGAGCTACGTGGTCAATGGCTCACCTCTTTAAGGGCCCTATTCAAATGTCACCTTGCCATTTAAAATGCTACCTCCTTACCTCCATTCCCCTCTCTCCTGATTCCTTTCTCTGCTTTATTTTTATGCATGGCACTTAGCATCATCTGACCTACTTTATATTATATGCATTGTAAACTCCATGAGGACAAAAATTTTGGTCTGCTGTTTTTTTTTTCCACTGCTGTATCCCCATTACCCAGCAGAACAGTACCTGGCATAGAATGGATAATCATTAAATACTTACTGAATTAATGAATAATGAAGAGAGACAGATTTTAAATGACTAAATCTAGAATATCCTTTCTGACATTCCAGACACTTTCAAGAGGGACAAAGTGATGGCCCTTTTGTATTTTAGCCATACAAATCCACCTCACCTTTCTCCTCCATTCCTTTGGTATTCCAGTCGATAGTCTGGCAACCGCTTTGAGCGCATCATACCACTAGAAACAAAGAAGAAAAGCTGTCAAAGTGAAAATATTGACCTGGTTAAGCACTTTTCAACTTTTCCCCATCTTGACATTCGTAGAGCACGAGAAAATGTATACAGAACACTGGGGTAAACATTCAGAGCTTCCTTCAGCCAGATATGACTGGTCTAAGGGCTATGACTGCCCCAAGGTCCCCCACTCAGGTACCCTTAACACACCCGTGATCCAACTGCAGTACACACACAAAGGCTGGGAACTCTGAAATCAAAACGTGTTACAGATTCAGAATAACAGCGTTTGGTTTTTAAATTCTTTTTCACACTTGAACCACTAAAAAAAAGTGCAAAAATTTTCACTGCAAGTATAAATCCAAGTCACTTATAGCTTCACAAGTTATTTTATCTATAATTTTTAAAACTGACTCATCTTCTTAGGCATATCCAAGCACATGTTAATTTTCCCACTTTGAGAATATACCTCAGTGTACCCTGTAGGTACACCAAAATAAAGGTATTTTCAAAACCAAAACTAAAATTACCTGCTGAAAACCATTTTGACCTAAAGATGGCTCAAGAGTGAACTTCAACTTTGTGTCAACTCCTAAAAGAAAAATACATAAATAACTGTTATTTGGGGGAAAAATAAGTTACATCAAAAATAAAAGTAAAAATTAACCTGATTCTACTGAGTCATCATAAAATTTTTAAAACATTTATTTTTACTAAATTGTAGTCAATTTTGTTAAAAGAAAAAGAATACTGATTATTAAGATAGAAAAATGTCCTATGGTAATAGAATGAAACTTATCACATAGAATGGTGGTTTCACCGCTGTCTGGAGTAGTGCAAAAACAAAAAAATGACACCACAGGCTTGGAGTCATACACACTTTAATTCACCTTCAGTTCCTAGAGTCAAACAAATTATTTAACCTGTCTCAGTCTCAATTCTTTATCCTTAAAATGAGGATAACGTCTATCTCAGTTAGTTGTTGCAATAATTAACTGTAAATCACTTAGCACAGTATAATTAATATTTATGAAACTTAGGAAGAGAATTCTCTACTTACAGAATTTGTTTTCTAGGACACTTGCATGGACTAAGTCTATTAAGGAAACTTCAGTGAAATATCAAAAGTTATAAAAATAATGTCACTGCCTTCCCACTTGTGGAATAATCCATTTTAACAAGACTATTTAGCAATTTTCATGTATTTTTAAATTCTGTCATGATAGACTTATTCATTAAAGATAAGTTTACACATTTAATTATAGGCTCCAAACTAAAAATATAACTGAACTCTAATTCCAAGTTATCTACAACTTTAAACTTCTTTGACTCAAATCCCAAATCTATGGAATAGAAGTAAATAAATAGGAGAATATATAAAGATTATACGCTATATTCATATTGGGCTTTTTTATTATTGAGGTGAAATTCCATGACAATTTTTTTAACATCTTTATTGGAGTATAATTGCTTTACAATGGTGTGTTAGTTTCTGCTTTATAACAAAGTGAATCAGCTATACATATACATATATCCTCATATCTCTTCCCTCTTGCGTCTCCCTCCCTCCCACCCCTCTAGGTGGTCACAAAGCACCGAGCTGATCTCCCTGTGCTATGTGGATGCCTTTTAAAAAACATATATGGAGTCAAGAAGCTGAAAAGAGATGTGTCTGATTTGCCCAAGCCCATGACAGTATGAAGATGTCCTTCTTGGAGTCCTAGAAGAATACTGTGTACACATGAGTTGGGTCCTAGATTTCTAAAGTCAAGCTGTGTGTGATAGAGAATCCCAGGCATCCAACCAATGCCCTGATCATTCTCTTCAGAGCTTCAGGGCCAAAACCATACTCTGCCTAGATAGATAAGATTTCCTTCTTCGAAGGTATATTAAGTACCCCGACGGATTCCCAATTCTCTGAGATGGTTTAAATTAAGTCCTGGGCTTCCCTGGTGGCGCAGTGGTTGAGAGTCCGCCTGCC
>NW_020185339.1:17343650-17466694 GCF_003031525.2 Neophocaena asiaeorientalis asiaeorientalis
AAAAAAAAAACAAAAAAAAAAAAAAATAATAATAATAATAATAAATTAAGTCCTGCCTCAGTGCAGCAGAATGATACAAAGACCACAAGAGTGCCTCCAGCTGGCGCGCATGATTTAAGACACGATAAAACGGACCTCTTTGTGAGGTTGCTGTCCATACACAGGGTGCTGAATGGAGGAGCGTATAGTCATGACGTTTGCTTTATTATAACAAAGACCAGGAAATTCGGTCCCACTCTCCTATTTCAACCGACCTAAAAGCCTCGGATTCCTTGCATGTATGACCGAATATGCTCCCTTGACTTTTTTCAGAAGTACCTGCTGGGCACGATGCCGATCGCCTTGCCGAGCTGAAACCCGGCTGGGGTTAGTCAAAATCACAACTATTTTCTCACTATCAAAAATGAGTCACAGGATTTAACTGGAACTGATCATTCGCTGCCTGCAGGCAAAAGCTGAAATCAGGTCATTTCCACCTCTTTTCTTCTAATTGAATAAGGGAGGGGAGAAGGTTTATGTTTCATCTGGTAATCACTGGCTGTTCCGGATTCAGAAATACAAAACATTTTTAACGTGGGAAGGAGGTTTCTTTTTTTAAGGCTAAAGGAAGACGGTGAATAACTACTACAGTCTCTGCAACTAGACACTTCCTTGGGGAGAAAAACAAAGAAACCACGAGGTTCGGAAAGGCAGCGACGTGTTCCACCCTTTGAGGCTCAGTGCCTCGACAGATTCTCCCCTGCAGCCTCAGGACAGCAGGTCCCCAAAGGCGCTGGGAGGCGGGATGGGGTGGGGTTGGGGGAAGACAAACCCACCTGGAAGCCAGCTGGTGCCACTCCAGGGACAAGTGTGCGCTACGCACGGGTGCGAGTACAGCCGGCTCCCTCTGCGGCTACCCCTAGCCAGAAAGCGTTATGTCCAGGGGCCCGCGCGCCAGGGCCGGCCTCATAAAACCCTGCGGAGGGATGCCGGGTGGTGGAGCAAGCGCGGAGTTATGCAGCCTGGAGAAGCAGGGATGTGTAAACACAGGCTGACAGCAGAAAGGGCCTAGCCTAGCACAGCCAGAAGAACTCTCAGTCTTTACCTATAGAAAGAATCTCTACTTTGCAGGAGTGTTTCCTGCCCGCTCTCCACCCGGACACACAAATTAGAGGGTCCAGGTGAGACGATTCCGGCACTCACGAAGCAGGGACCCTCAAGAAAATGCACCCGATTTTTTCCTTCGCGGTCACTGCCTCCTTCTCTGACAACAAGCATCAGACCTGTGCCTTTCTCCTGCCTCACACACCTCTTTCAAGGTGTGGCTTCTCGTGGGTCCGAAGCACAACTGGTTGCTCGGCCTCTGATAGCCCGGGTAGCCGCCAACACTTTCCCACCACTCGGAGAAAACCGAGCGCATCGCTCGCCAGCAGCTCCCGGCACAAGCAGGGCTGGACCGCACACAGGCGGCGGGATGGGGGCGCACGGGCAGCCGGCGGGAGCAGCCGGTCCTCCGCGCCGTGGGAGGCCGCTGCCCCCGCCCAGGCCTCGGTCCGCTCTCTTCCCTCCCAGGCCGACCCAGCCCCGCCTGCGCCCAGCCGCGGTACCCAGCACCGGGCGGCCGGCGGCTGTTCCCTGGCCTACGCGGAGTTCGGCTGAGGCAGAGGCACCAGCTCCGGGGGCGCCACGCTACTTTCCAGCGCCCCATCTGCCTCCCCGGGTCCTCACCCGGCTCCAGGGTGCAGAGCAGCCGGGGCGCGGTCCGGGAAATGCAGCTGCGTTTCTTGAGCACATTGCTCAGGATGGTGCCCACGCCGCCGCCACCGCTGCCGCCGCCGCTGCCGCCGCCGCCGCCCTGCCGTTTCAGGCATCTCCCTCCGCGCCTAAGGGAGCCGGTCAGCTTGTCCTGCCGCATCCGAGAGCGCCCTGGGCTCCCGTGCGGCCGCCGTCTGCCTGGGTCCTCGCTGTCCCGCCGGCGCAGCGGCTTCACACGCGTGGGGCTCGGCAAGACCGGTTAGTCAAGGGTCTCTCGAAAGCAGCAAAAGTGCTCGGGGGTCAAGGGACCCTGCGGAGCACCGCGGGAGCCGCCAAGCGCGGGGCGGCCGGCAGGGATCTGCAGTGCGGAGCCTGCAAGGCTGAGGCAGGAGAGGACTTGGGGCGGGGAGGAGGGCGGGAGCGAGCGAGCGCGCGGAGACGGAGGCAACGCTCCCGCCCCCAATCCCGGCATCACCGTGCGCAGGCGGGGCTGCCTTAGCTCCCGAGCGCCCCGCCAGCTCGCGGCACCTGCGCTGGGCAGCCGCAGAGACCCGGAGCCCAGGAGCAGGGGGCTGGGCAACTGCGCCCGGGGATCAGAAGCAGTGACAGATTTCCGTGCCTCTCCCAAGATCTGGGAGGTGCAGGAGGGAGCACCCCAAGGGAGCGAGTCTCAGGTGCAGAACACCAGCGAGATGCAAGTGCCCACCTCATCGGAGCAGTCTTGCAAGAGTCGGTCAACAGACCGCAGGAAGAATCTAGCAGCGCGGCGGGAACGCTGGTGGAAGGTGAAGCACCAGCTTCATCCCAAATTGTGTTAAACTCTTTTTCTTGGCATCTTAGAGAGGCATAGGAAGCACGTTAAAATTATTATTATATATTATTATTAATATATACTTTGTACATTAATTAAATCTATAATATAATAATTATTATAATAATGGTTGTTTCTTTTGGAAGAGTAGACTTCAAGATAAAAGTGTTCCATTAAAAGCAGGGTTGTTTTTTTTAAGTGCTTCCCCCGTCTCTCCAGCCAGAGACTTCAGTAGGCAGAATGGTTAGTGATAATTACTTTTTTTTTAAATCATTCTTAAACTACGACATTACGACATTCACCAGTGGATATTAATCATAAAGATGAATAAGTCATAAGAAAGGAAAGCATATGGAGGTTAATACAAAGATATTTGTATATGCTAATATTTAGAGAAGGCACACCAGATGGATTAAAAACAACTAAAAAGTATTTATGTGGAAGGGAACAGTGTAGAAGAGAGGAATAGAAAACAGATTTCTCTAGATGTGCCTTATGTAGTTTTGACTCTGGAATAACATCTTATATTACTAATAATAAATCAAGCAAAAAGAAAACCCTAAAATTTGAAAATGAATGGAAACAAATGAACCTAACTAGAAATCCTGTTGATGACATATGAACACAGAAAAGATGAGTAAGTTGTTTTAGAGTGTAGTGTTATGCCTGTATATCAATGGTGGTATAGACTCCAAGGGCAAAAAGAGCTGCAAAGAAATCTTAAATGTCATTCAGTAGCATTACTGTTATTAATAATACTGGTGTTATTTCTTAATTCTTATGTACACTATAGGATAACCTAAATAAATAATTATGTTAACATCATAATCAGTCTGCTAATTTGGGGTGATTTTAAATGTTCCACTAAGTAATGTTGTGATGGATATCTTTGTTGACTAAGCTTTACTAGATTTTTGAACACCTAAAATGAATTTCCACAGTGGGGTTATTGGATCTAAAGGCATAATCATCTATATGACATATATTGCTAAATTAAATCTTAAAGGATTATACCAGTTTAGTCTTTGACACATTTTCATCCTCCATCTTCAACAGCTCTCAGTATTATCATTTAAACACTTGCTGCTTTGATAAAGAGAACTGTCATTTTGTTGTTTTTATTGGCATTTTTTATTAGTAGTGCAGTTGAACTTTTTTTGGTATGTTAACTAAGCAGTTATATGATATTTTCTGTGAATTTCTTACTCGAATATTCAAGTCTACATGTTTTCTTAATGAAAAAATAAATAAATATGTTAAGGTCAAAAGAAACCAAGATGTTTTCAGTGTAACAGAAAATACAGGTGTGCAACCAAAGAAATTAAGTTGTTTTTAATCCTGCAAGAGTATATTTTAAATGGAAATAATAGTATGAACTCATCTTTTTTCTTTTCAAAAATACATATAAAGCCACTGAATAGGTTTAGAACTAAGGACAACCCAGCAGCAGTGAACACCCCCAGCACTCAGGATGTGGTCTCTAAAAACCGTTCCCCACTAAAAGGAACCAGGGTTCCTTTGAGGTGCAACTGATTCCAGTTCTGGGCCAGAAAAATACAAGATGAGCCTGAAATATATTGATGAATTCAGGAAGGAAGGATGTGCTCCAAGACTAATGGGGTCATGTCAAAAAGACATGAGAGGGGCTTCCCTGGTGGCTCAGTGGTTGAGAGTCCGCCTGCCGATGCAGGGGACACGGGTTCGTGCCCCGGTCCGGGAAGATCCCACATGCCGCTGAGCGGCTGGGCCCGTGAGCCATGGCCGCTGAGCCTGCGCGTCCGGAGCCTGTGCTCCGCAACGGGAGAGGCCATAACAGTGAGAGGCCCGCGTACCGCAAAAAAAAAAAAAAAAAAAAAAAAAAGACATGAGAGCCACACAAATAGGATACTATTGGCCAAAGATGGAACACTTTGAGCATCAAAAACAATGACTGCTAATCGACAGATGAATGGATAAAGAAGATGTGACATATATACAATGGAATACTATTCATCCATAAAAAAGAATGAAATTTTTGCCATTTGCAGCAACATGGATGGACCTACAGACTATCATACTAAGTGAAATAAGTCAGAAAGAGAACGACAAATATCATAATGATACCATTTATATGTGGAATCTAAAACATGACACAAATGAACTTATTTATGAAACAGAAACAGACTCACAGAGAAAACAAACTTATGGTTACCAGAGGGAAAAGGAAGAAAACAAACTTATGGTTACCAAAGGGAAAAGGAGGTGGGGGAGGGATAAATTAGGAGTTTGGGATTAGCAGATACAAACTATTATATATAAAACAGATAAACAATAAGGTCCTACTGTATAGCACAGGGAACTATAATCAATATCCTGTAATAAACCATAATAGAAAAGAATATGAAAAATATTTTGTATATATATATATATAACTGAATTACTTTGTTGTACACCAGAAACTAATGGAACATTGTAAATCAACTATACTTACATATAAATAAATAAATAAATTTTGAAAAACAATGGCTGCTATTGATTGAAAGTATTAACTTTTTAAAAAATGCATTTCTTATGATATTCTGAAAGAACTAAAAAAGAAGTCCTTCACATGACTCTGGCACACTTATTTTGTAATCAGCACATTCTGGACTTTGTGAATTGCCCTCAGAATTTGAGGACAATGTCAGAAATGATATAACACTAAGCATGAAATATACATTTCACATATAAAAGTCTGTTAAAATGACATTTGTCATCTGCAAAAGTAAAGCCAGCTGATAGGGATATAGAAGCTATTCAGTCATGCCCACCTGACTGAGGTAAAGATGCCTTGAAACAGGCAGTAATCTGCCTCATCACTTTAGGAGATAAAATCATTATTGAGCCTGGTTGTGATGAACTGTTTGGCTTAGATTTCCCAACATTTCACACCAATCTCAGATACAGAAATCTACACTTATTCAGCCCGATGCTTATAGTTTCAGTACATGTTTGTTCTCCTTCAGCTTTCTCTTAATTTTAATAAGATGTCCCTTGACTGCTCTGGCCTGGGAACGATAATTGAAAGATATCTGATGTTTGGCTTTGGACAGTTGTTTAGAGGGCAACACAGACCCCTGGGTGAAGATGGTGATGAACACCCATAGTTAAAGGAAGAAAACTGGAAGGAGAGGGAAAATCCAGACCAAGGTGGTAAGTGCATGCACAGTATCGTCTTCCAGAGCTCTCATCTTCTCAAACCATAGAGGGTTCATGTTCTCTTTTAACAAAAAAGGCTGTTCATTCTCAGTTTTAGCAGTGGGCCAGCAGGAAAGACAGCCTCGCCGGCCAAGAGGAGGGGCAATGGGCTCTGCTTTACAACACTGCCTCTGGGGTAGAAAGGAGGACGTACAGGCCTGGCTGACATCCACCACTCAGACCATCCCACACCCTTTGGCTCGGACTCCCTGCTCACCAAGCAAACTTTGATTGTCATTTGGCTTCCCATAGAGACTTTGCCGCTGAGGAGAGGACACGCTGACCAGTTAACAGTGGTCAATATCCCTGAGTTTGCTCAACTCTCAGTGAGCTGAAGAAATCAAATTTCTGGGCTGCCAAAGCTGAAGCGTAGACCCTAGATTGCCAACCCACCCAGATGTGTCATGGCTGACAAAAAGGCCTGTCTCTGAAATTCTTCAGTTACAGCATTTTTCTTACTATTAGTGACAGGGGCTTGTTTACTTTCAAGATAAAAATCCTCTTTCACTCAGATTTATTACAAGGAAAAACTGACTTAAAAAAAAATGCTTTCTTGAAAACTTCCCATGCTAAACTACATAGAAGTTGAAACTCACACAAAAAAATTTAAGTTTCTACTATTAAAGCAATACATAATGAAGGAATTAAATAATATTATTTTGTTTACATTGGAGAGGAAAGCCAAGACTGCCAACTTTCGTCGCAAACAGATAATTAAAGCACTAAAATACAATGCTCTAAAAACAGCCATGGCACAAGCGTAGCATTATATTTATTGTATGACTCATAGTTTCTTATTCGTGTCTGGACTATTGTTTTTCAAAAGCAAAAGAAGTCATCTGAAGTCAACCTGCAGAGGAAACAATGCCAGCATGAACTCTGCTTGAGGATCTCAGCTGGTGAGATTTCCAGCCAAAGCCAACTTACCATCACTCTTCACTGAGTGATTTTTACTAATCAAATAATACCAATGAATTTACATTTGGGCAAATCGTACCTTGGCATGGTCCAGAGCAGTTATGATTTAAGCTGAGTTTGGGAAAAG
Organism: Neophocaena asiaeorientalis asiaeorientalis; assembly: GCF_003031525.2. Lineage (NCBI taxonomy): Eukaryota > Metazoa > Chordata > Mammalia > Artiodactyla > Phocoenidae > Neophocaena > Neophocaena asiaeorientalis. The sequence goes on from NW_020185339.1 coordinate 17,350,457, forward strand.
GAAAACTTCACATGGGATGAGAATCTGTTACTGGCTTGCTAAAGAAAATGAGTGCTTTGAGGAAATACTCTGAATGTCTCAGAGAGTCCAATACCCATGGTACATCCCCAGAGATCTAAGCTCCCAGGCCAAAACAAGGAAGTAGGGGTCATTCAGCTACCCCTGCATCTTCAGGCTTATCTGCTGGCAGTGAGGCTTCCTTGAGAGCAAACTAATCCTTTAATGGAGAAAGGGGACAAGCCAAAAGAAAAAGCAAGTCCAGCATAAATAAAAGCTATGTCCCACGGGGCTTCCAGAAGGGAATCAGGTCTGGGATTCCTGTGGTTTCCTAATGATGTTACTTTCGTTTAACAGTAAAATCGTTGGGTTTTTTTTTTTCTTTTTTTTTTGCGGTACACGGGCCTCTTACTGTTGTGGCCTCTCCCGTTGCGGAGCACAGGCTCCGGACGCGCAGGCTCAGCGGCCATGGCTCACGGGCCTAGCCGCTCCACGGCATGTGAGATCTTCCCGGACCGGGGCACGAACCGGTGTCCCCTGCATCGGCAGGTGGACTCTCAACCACTGCGCCACCAGGGAAGCCCTAACAGTAAAATCTTAAAATACAAAGGGCCTATGTGTTTATCTTCAGGGACTGAACAGAGCCAATGGTGACAGTTACCAAGAGAAAAAGCTCCGGAAAAAGCTCTCTCTGCAGCAAAGAGAGAGAAAACACAGGGAGCTGGTCTGCTCTGAGGAGGTGAGCCTGGAACTCATCCTCACGGCTTCAGAGGCCCCTGGCAGCTGTTCTCCAACCCACAAGTCTCAAAGGATCAGAAGAGATTGTACCGAACATCAGGCCCAGCACTGTCTCCCATCGGGCAGGAGATGGTACGTCTTGGCACTTGTGCTAATGAAAAGGGTGGTGGTCTGGTGGCATAAAAGTCACTCTTCTCCTCTCTGCTCTCCCCACAATTTCTGAAGGTCTGTGAGCAACTCCTAAATAGGAAAAGTAATATCTCCTAAATGGATGGTAAACTGTGATCAGTCACATAAGAAGCTAACACTCTCCTCAGAACTACTTAAGAGTAGGGCCTTAATAAGCAGTTCCTTCAACTCATTATCCAGGACGGAGCCCACAAAACTAGGAGCTCATGGAGACGAGCATCATAACCACTTTCCCTCATGAAAGAGACAGAAGCGGGACAGCAGGAAGAAACCAAGGGGAAAGGAAAAACCTTACAATTATCTGACACATCACATGACGTACATGGGACATTTTGTTTTCTTTTTGTATGGTTTCCCTTCTTAGTCATAAAAACCTATTTCTCTACTTAAATACAGGCATCCTTGAAGACAATCAGGTGTAGCTTTTGTATTTTGCTTATCACAGAGAAAGGATGCTGTCCAGTGTGGAACAGAGAAGCTTTGACATTCCAACACCGAATCACACTCAGCACCGTCTTCTACCTCCCAATAGTCCCTGCTTATGCTTTCTCAGGACCATTCATTTTAATCAGATATTTTCAAAACCAAAACCACTCAAGCACACTCAAATATTTTGGACGAAGTATTTTAAGAATAACCGGTTTTATTTACAGGCCAGAAAGTTTCAAATTCAAAACTTATCTAATATAAAGATTTAACTCCTAGCTGGAGTGAAGTCCCATTTCACAGTACCATAGTGGAAATACACGTAAAACCCTGCATCCAGGTCCACGTAACTTCAGATGCATGGCTAACCCAAGATTTTCTATTTTCTAGGAAGTATTTTCTTGCTTCAGAATAACTGAAACTGATTCAGCACCACTTGAGGTAGGTTTATGTTGCCCATACAAGACATCTTCCTACTTCGTTTATTCATTCATTCGTGAAATAAACATTTATTCCTCAACTGCTGTGGGAAAGGCATTGTGCTCTGGCCTGTGGGGAATAAAATTATGAATTCAGTATGTTCTCTACCCTCAAGAAGCTTACAGTTTACTGAGGGACAAAGTGGGTAGTGATAGGACAGTGTGAAAGGTTCATTTAAAATACTATGCAAAATCAAAACTACAATGTGACATCATCTCACACCAGTCAGCATGGCCATCAACAAAAAATGTACAAACAATAAATGCTGGAGAGGGTGTGGAGAAAAGGGAACCCTCATACACTGTTGGTGGGAATGTAAATTGATACAAACAAAGTGAGGGAGTGGTAGTGTATTTATGGACATATATACACTACCAAATGTGAAATAGATAGCTAGCTAGTGGGAAGCAGTCGCATAGCACAGGGAGATCAGCTCGGTGCTTTGTGACCAGCTAGGATAAGGAGGGTAGGAGGGAGGGAGATGCAAGAGGGAAGAGATATGGGGATATATGTATAACAGATTCACTTTGTTATAAAGCAGAAACTAACACATCACTGTAAAGCAATTATACTCCCATAAAAACGTTAAAAAAATAAAAAATAAAATACCATGCAAAAAAAATATTGCTACGATTTTTGTCAAAAAGTGTTCTACCTACGTTTTCCCCTAGGAGATTTATGGTATCCAGTCTTACATTTAGGCTTTATTTATTTTTGTACATAATGTTAGAGAATGTTCTAATTTCATTGTTTTACATGTAGCTGTCCAGTTTTCCCAACACCATACTGTTTTGTTTACTGTAGCTTTATAGTATAGTCTGAAGTCAGGGAGTGTGATTATAGCAAACACAATAATTATAAATGGAGTATAACCTTTAAAAATTGTGAACCACTATATTGTACATCTGTAACTTATAAACATTGTACATCAACGATAATTCAATTAAAACTTAATTAATTAAATACTATGCAAGTACTTGGAGGGATACCATTATCTCTACCTCCTCCTAGGTATCATACATTCCAGTGTTTTCCCAGGGCTTCATTTTATGGAACTATTAAATTTCACCTGAAAGCAGGCCAAAGACCAAGCTCATCTGTGTTCTTCTCATAATTATGACATTCAGCCCTTTACTTGCACATCAGGAGTGGATCTCAGTCTCGAAGACTGAGACCCATCACTTTAGAAGATGACATCATTGTTCAACCCGGTCACAAATGACTATTTAGCTAAGATTTCCCAATCTTTATATTAAGCCATTCTGAGATCCTTTTTGACCCAGTTGGGGGATATGAAAGGAGAGGTTTCTCATACCTATTGATGCAGGTCAGTTTGGCTTAGAAATATATGTTCCTAGTGAGAAAAAAAGGTGATACCTTTGAAAATAATATGCTTAACTTTGATGGTAAGACTAGAGAGGTGTCAGGAAGAGGAGAGAGATTTGAATTAACATGAATGTTGGCTTGGCTGGCCTGGGAGCCTTAGATCTCCCAGATGGGTTCATTCAGAAGAGAAGACTGTAGAACATGTGAACTGATGAGGGAGCTCGTAAAAGCTGCACCAGATAAGGCCTCAGGAGGCAATGTGGTGTATCAGAAAGGGCCTGCCCATGTGGCGGGGAGACCAAGATTAGAATGCCAACGTCCATACTTACTAGCTCTATGCCCTTGGGCAAGTTACTTAAAATTTCTGCGCTTCAGTTTCCTCAACTTGAGAATTAACAATACTTACCTGAGTACTTGTGAGAATTAGGTGGCATAATGAAAATCAAGATTCTAACACAGTAGTGGTACAAAGCAGGCACTCAATACATGTGCACTGGGGTGTCCTCCTTAGTGTTTGCTGATAATCGTACAAGATAAAGGTTAAAATGGCCCCGCTCGCAGTCTATCCAGAAGTCTGCCCAGCACAGGATCAGGACCTGACCCACAGGGAAAGTCTGCCTGGCCAGAACAGCCCCACTGAGGTCCTCACCAGATGCTCCTCTTTTGCCTTCTTACCCTGGTGCCCTCACTCAATGGGAGGAAAACTGAGGTTAGCTTCATGTTCACTCCAAAGTGCAAAACCAGAACTGCTAAATGGGGTTATAGAGAGGCAGACATCAAAATTTAACGACACTATAACTGTCGTAAAAGGGCCTCAGGAGATCATAAATGTCCTTTCTTTGGAGTTCTCAGGCAAAGACTGCAAGCCCAGCAGTCAGGAGTGCTGTGAAAGGGCATTTAAAACGAGGTGAGGTTCAAGCATCGGTATCAGTAAAACAGCTTCCAACACTATGATTCTCTGAAAGCAACTAAACTGATATTCAGGTCTCTTACTCTGTAAGATTTCCTCAATCCAATACAAATCCTGACCAACTATAATGCTGGGAGAATACAGTTTGGATTGTTATAGTTTCAGGTAAACTGAAGTTTAAGCAGAAGAGATCCAGTTGGCTTCAATCATTATTAAGGATATTTTTTAAAATGTACCATTATACTTTCTTTACTTAAAAAGAGAATTCTGGGGCTTCCCTGGTGGCGCAGAGGTTGAGAGTCCGCCTGCCGATGCAGGGGATGCGGGTTCGTGCCCCGGTCTGGGAAGATCCCACATGCTGCGGAGCGGCTGGCCGTGAGCCATGGCCGCTGAGCCTGCGCGTCCGGGGCCTGTGCTCCGCAACGGAGAGGCCACGACAGTGAGAGGCCCGCGTACCGCAAAAAAAAAAGAATTCTGAACAAACTGAATTTTTATGTATTTACTAAAAATCTTACATTATATTATTAATCTCATTGTCTGAGAGTCCAGGACACGTGTTAGAAAGGAACTGCAAATCATCTTAGGAACTACATTAAAAGGAAAATGCATGTCTCCTGAATTATACGGGTGACAGGTACTTGGAGGTAAGAGAAATTTTATGGTATGTCAGCCAATACAGGCCTCAGCATTTCAAAGGGTAGCATATCGGGTGACTTATATCCACTTTTATCTTTACCTCCATAGATACAGGAATTCACCAGTGTAGTCTTAAAAATGGTCATATATGTGTTCTAGTTTTTGCAAGTCAACTTAAAGTTTTGGTACTACAGAAAAACTCCTAAGAAAGCAGATGCTTTTAATAAATATACTTCCGATGTACTCCTTCTCTTCAAAAAACAATACGAGTGTGGCCTATTATATATTCATGTACTTAAAATAGCAGCGCTGGCACCTTGAATTACCACCATCTTTAGTCCTACCTTACCACAGAGTGTCACTTGACAGTATGTCACTCTGGCCTAACACCAGCATCAATCAGATACACCAGCTCCTAAGGATGGAATAGATTATGGCTAAATAAAGTTAACCCTGGTTTCTCTAAACTTTAAACCTTCCTAATACTTGAAAACTAAGTACCACAGTGTATTTTAGGAAAATACAGAATAATTTTCTTTCACAGGGCCTGAAATACAGTAGGGACTCAGTAAAAATTTTTTTTTTTTTTTTTTTTTTGCGGTACGCAGGCCTCTCACTGCTGTGGCCTCTCCCGTTGCGGAGCACAGGCTCTGGACGCGCAGGCTCAGCGGCCATGGCTCACGGGCCCAGCCGCTCCGCGGCATGTGGGATCTTCCCAGACCGGGGCACGAACCCATGTCCCCTGCATCAGCAGGCGGACTCTCAACCACTGCACCACCAGGGAAGCCCAGTAAAATTTTTTAATTGCATCTATGACACAAAGAGTATCAGGTTGGGATCTTGCTGACTGGACATTTTTAAATGGTACCCACATTAAAACCTGTATTTCAGGGCTTCCCTGGTGGCGCAGTGGTTGAGAGTCCGCCTGCTGATGCGGGGGGCATGGGTTCGTGCCCTGGTCTGGGGGGGTCCCACGTGCCGTGGAGCGGCTGGGCCCGTGGGCCGTGGCCGCTGAGCCTGTGTGTCTGGAGCCTGTGCTCCGCAGCGGGAGAGGCCACAAGAGTGAGAGGCCCACGTACCGCAAAAAAAAAAACAAAACCTGTATTTCAGATGCCACACTTCTCCCACCCCCACGTCTGATTCATCCATGCCCTTGAATTGTTTATAGGCTTCTCAACAGATCATAAACTGCTTTGAGCACCAGGACTAAGACTTCTTCATTGTTGGATCTCTCCCCTTCCCTGCCTGCAGCCAGCATGGGGCTCATACACTTTCGACACTCAGTACATGAACATGAACGATAACATCATAAACTCATCACATCAAGAAGAGAGCTAGACCTTCCCACTCATTAAAAGGGCTTTTTATTCAACTACAAGAGAAATAAGCAGATGTGTTTATGAAAAGTTATTTTGACTGACATTTATGCAATGTACCCCAAAAAAATCCACAACCACTATTCTTAGTCTCCCTGACAAGTTTCCAAAATATAAGATGCTCAAATATGACACAGTTGCTCTACTCATCGGGTGAAAGACGCTCCTGAAATTCTAGATATAATGGCAGTCGGCATAGTATAGCAGCTAAAATCAGACTCTAGAACCAGCTACCTGGATTTGAAACCTGGTCCCACTACTCAGTAACTATCTAAACTTGGGTAAGTTAATTATCTCAGTTTCCTCATCCATAAAATGGGAAAACTATCTACTTCTTAAGGGTTATTCTAAGGATCGAATGATACAGAGAAAGCACTTATGCTGTCTGTCTTACAGTAAGTTCTTATAGTAAATGACTTATTGTGCCATTAATATATAGTATTAAAGGCACTCAGAATATTTTTTTAAAGGAAAACTATTTTAAGCTTATACATCAACATTGTTGTAGATGATAAATGATGCCACCTGGTCACTCAAGCATCTTGCACTTTAATTATGTTACCTTCCATTTGGGCAGAGATTTTAGTGTGAAACCAGTCTAGGAAGCCCATAAAAGGGAACATCCATTTAAATTGACAAACTGTTCACATTTCTCATCATCTTGATTTTTTTTCAAACATGTTACTTGGGGAGAATTCACTTCAGTGCAGACAAGCTAATCCTTCCCTGCTCTTCATAAATTAATAAAGCCCCAGCATCAATTACCCAACAGCCTCTTGATTTGCAAGATCACTACAGGGAAGAAATCAATCTTTCACAGCAGAGTTTAAGTAAGCAATTTTCTTCTCAATCTTTCTATTCCTCCAATATTACAGCTTTTTTAAATAATGCATGCAGTTTTCTAAAATTTGGTTCATTTTGTTTTAAAGGGTTTCCCAAATGTAGTCCATCATTCATCAGAAAGTTCTGGTCTTTCAATGTATTTTTATTAGTTGCCATATAAATAAGTTGTATGGTGTATTCTATCCATTTCTACATGTATCAACATCAATTCCTCGAGTTGGGGTTGAGAGGTTACAAATACACCCTAGAAGGAGAAAGAGTTTGTCAAAAAAATAATTTTTCTAAGTTTGTCAATTTTCCAGTACTAAATTTTCTAATGGAGATGCACCAAGAGAAAAGTAAGCATGGGAGGAGAAAAATAAGTAACAACTACCATGTACCAGCTGTCTGCTATGGATCAGGCACTGGGCTAGGTGTTTAATTATCTTATGTCATTTTAACCCAACAAGATAAACATTATTCCCCAAGAAATGGGGAGTAAAAGGAGAGTGCACTCATATTATCAGGGTAATTTTTTCCTAAGCATTTGTGGGGGGCGGCAAGAAGATATAATCAAATATAAATAGTTAATTCTGAGTGGTGGGAGTATGGGAATTTATTGTATTTTTCCTTGTGCTTTTCTGATTTTTGTTTTTTATTCTTGAAGGAAGGAAGGAAAAAAAGAAGGAAAAAACAAAGAGGTTAAATAAGTTTCCCAAGGCCATATAACTAATAAGTGGTGGAGTTGGGATTTGAACCCAGGTCTATCTCACTGCAAAGCCACACCAAGCCAATAAAATATAGCCAGATATTTTTGATCTGAGCAGGATCAAAAACACTTTGGAAGTTCTGGAAGGAGACTTGTTCACAGCCTCATTTATGTTACCAAGTGAACGAAACATCCATAATTTCCTCAAACTCCCCATTTATTATTTACCTACTAAAACAAACAAGATACTGGTAGAGATGATAGAGAAGCAGCATCAACAGGGTCAGCCCAGCACTGCCAGGTAAACAGAAAGATTCCATGATGCCAGAGCAATGAGTGAAGCTCTTAGGTAAGGATTACAGAAGCCCAGTTGTGTCCTATAGGATACGTGGCAGGGCATGCAGGAGTTCGTTAGAACCCACAGTGAGATGGGGCTTGGTGGAGACCTCATGGGGCAATTCTTTCTGCATCAACCCACCCTATAACTCATCCAGGAAAAATCTGGGCCACCTTGAAGTTCCCCCAAGCGACTGCAGATATGATTTGTCTCTGAAAATAATTTTCAGGAGACAGGAAGCTGGTTCATTAGTTGAGAAAGCAACAAACCAAAGACCCTCTCCATAGAGAGAAAATGTTAAATGATGAGGACTTGGGGTATAATCAGTCTCGAATAATTTTTGTGCCATTGTTGTGTTCCCTCTTGTGCAGGGGCCAGCTGTCACAATCACTGTGTCTCGGAGTTAGGATAACATTCAAGATGACTCAAACTAAGTTGCCTAGACTTTTAAAAATGTGTTTGAGGGCTTCTCTGGTGGCGCAGTGGTTGAGAGTCCGCCTGCCAATGCAGGGGACGTGGGTTCATGCCCCGGTCCGGGAAAATCCCACATGATGCGGAGTGGCTGGGCCCGTGAGCCATGGCTGTTAACCTGTGTGTCTGGAGCCCGTGCTCCGCAACAGGAGAGGCCACAACAGTGAGAGGCCCGCGTACCACACACACACAAAAAAATTTTTTTTAATTAAAAAAGTGTTTGAAAAACTCTTGCACAATTTCACAGACAGCAGAAAAATCTCATTAACCACTCACTGATGTTAAAGATTTGATGCAGTGAGTCAACGCTTCAGATGCTTCCTTGCTGTATGTCCAACAGTTGCATTACAAAATTTGGTGTACAACTGGTCAGAATGGCTATCATCAAAAAGAACACAAATAACAAATGTTGGCAAGGATTTGGAGAAAAGGGAACCCTCGTACACTGTTGGTGGTAATGTAAGCTGGTGCAGCCACTGTGGAGGAGTCTCAAAAAACTAAAAATAGAACTACCATATTACTCAGCAATTCTACTCCTGAGTATATATCTGAATAAAACAAAAACACTAATTCGCAAAAAATACATTCACTCCAATGGGAGCAACCTAAGTGTCCAGGTTTAGAGTGAAAAGACAGTGCCCCAATTTATCCCTGCCCCCCTTATCCCCTGGTAACCATAAGTTTGTTTTTTACATCCATGACTCTACTTCTGTTTTGTAAATAAGTTCATTTGTACCCTTTTTTTAGATTCCATATATAAGCGATATCATATGATATTTGTCTGTGTCTGACTTACTTCACTCAGTATGACAATCTCTAGGTCCATCCACATTACTATATATAAAATAGATAACTGACAAGAACCTGCTATATAGCACAAGGAACTCAACACTGTGTAATGGCCCTTATGGGAAAAGAATCTTAAAAAGAGTGGCTATATGTATATGTATAACTAATTCACTTTGCTGTACACCTGAAACTAACACAACATTGCAAATCAACTATACTCCAACAAAAATTTAAAAAAAAAAAAAAAAAAGGCAGTGCTGCAGGGACAGACAGCATGTGACAGGGGAGAAGTAGGATGGCCCCAGTCAGGACAGATGTGAAACTAGGCACTCTCCCACCCAATCTACTAACAAGGGCTGTTGGGAGTGGTGGCTATATTTTGCAATTGTCTTTAGTTCAAGAGGTCACTTTTCATTTCTCCAAGGCCTTGCAATCATGGGAAATGGGAGAAGGGGGAGCAGTAGGGGCCAAGGGTAAGGAAGGGGGGCTTCACGCCGAACAGAGCATGGGAGGGCTGCTGCCAGTGGAGCCTCCCTTCTCCAATGGGAATAGGTGGCAAAGCGGAAGAGAAAAGCCTGGTGGGGTGGAGAAAGTAGAGGGGTAGGAGGAGGGGGAGACATTCTGTCAGGAGATCCCAAACTCCACGAGGTAGAGAAGCAAGTCTTCCGACTGGACCTGTAACATGACTGATCCAAAACCACAGACAAGGGGTTGTGTATGAACCCAGACAGAAACCACAGACGCAGTTCTAAGTGAAGAAAACAAGTCACAAGGTCAACGCTGGGGAGACTGGAAGAGGACAGAAAGCAGATGGATGGAGAAAAATGGTTCAGGATGGAGGATGTAAGAATTCAGGGTCTAAAAGGTGTGTTTTTTATGTGGTGCTGTATAGATGGCACAAAGACAGACCTGTCATGCTTAAGAAGTCAGGGCTACCCCATGTTCACAGCAGCATTATTCACAATAGCCAAGGGGTGGAAGCAACCCAAGGGTCCATCAATGGATAAATGCATAAATGTGGTACATACATATGGTGGCATATTATTCAGCCTTAAAAGTGAAGGCAATTCTGACACATGCTACTACTACATAGATGAACCCTGAGGACATTATGCTGAATGAAATAAGCACGTCACAAAAGGACACATGCCCAATGGTGGCTGCCAGGAACTGAGGAGAGAGAGGAATGGGGAGTCATTGTTTAAGGGGTGCAGAGTTTCCGTTTTGCAAGATGAAGACTTCTGGAGATGGATGGTGGTGACGGCTGCACAGCAATATGACTCTACTTAATACCAATGAACTAGGCTCTTAAACATGGTTAAGATGGCAAAGTTTATGTTGCATGTATTTTACCACAATGATTCAAAATGAACTTTAAAAAAAAGCCGGAGAGTTGCAGATCAGCGATTGGTGTTGGGCAGTTTTGAATACGTGTCTCTTACAGCAGTATCTTCCGAGACACAGTTCATCTTCCGGCAAAGGTTTCTGAGCCCCTACCCTGTGCAAGCGGTGGGCTAGACACTGGGAACATCGAGTAAGTAAGGCACAGTCCAGTGTGAGATGCAGACCAGGAAACAGAGCAGGACAGTTCCACGTGGCCAGGACAAGCCTGACCAGAGGAAGCACCAGATTCAGACTCTGGGGTCAAAAGTACTTTCCAGAAAGAATGATTCCTCAGCTGAATCCTAAAAGTAGAGGTTACCATACAGCAGAGAAAAGAGTACCAAAGCAAAGAGCCTGTGGCAAGAGAGATTGCGGTGAACTTTAAGTACCACCTGTAATGCATCCTGCCTGCAGCACAGAGTGGGAAGGTGTGATCTGGAGAGAGGAGGGTGGAGACTCGAACAGCATCCACACATCAACAGTGAAAATTATTTTTCTGGGCAGTGACAAACCGGTTGGGGGAAGGATGCGTTAGCGTCTGATGCATGATTAATTTTGTGGAAAGAATATCATTAGTGGCATATGAGGACAAGCACAGAATAGTTGAGAGTAAACGAAACACCAACTATCCATGTGGACAGAAGCTCTTTTGGTGAGGGGTGGGGGAGCGGGTGGTAAAATACACGTATCATAAAATTTACCATCTTAACCATTTTTAGCGTGTAGTCCAGTAGCGTTGAACTGTTGTGCAACCAATCTCCAGAACTCTTCATCTTCCCAAACTGAAATTCTGTAATCCATTAAACAATTCCCCATCCTCCCTCCTCCAAGCCCCTGGCAACCACCATTCTACTTTCTGTCTCTATGAATTTCACGATTCTAGGTGCCTCATATAAGGGGTACCTATCTGTCTTTTTGTGACTGGATTATTTCACTTAGCATACTGTCCTCAAGGTTCATCCATGTTGTAGCATGTCAGAATTTCCTTCCTTTTCAAGGAGGAATAAGATTCTACCCTATGTCAAGAATATACAATGGAGAAAAGACAGTCTCTTCAATAAGTGGTGTTGGGAAAACTGGACAGCTACATGTAAAAGAATGAAATTAGAACACTCCCTAACACCATACACAAAAATAAACTCAAAATGGATTAAAGACCTAAATGTAAGGCCAGACAGTATAATACTCTTAGAGGAAAACATAGGCAGAACACCCTTTGACATAAATCGCAGCAAGATCTTTTTTGACCCACCTCCTAGAGAAATGGAAATAAAAATAAACAAATAGGGCCTAATGAAACTTAAAAGCTTTTGCACAGCAAAGGAACCCATAAACAAGACGAAAAGACAACCCTCAGAATGGGAGAAAATATTTGCAAACGAAGCAACTGACAAGGGATTAATCTCCAAAATATACAAGCAGCTCATGCAGCTCAATATCAAAAGAACAAACAACCCAATCCAAAAATGGGCAGAAGACCTAAATAGACATTTCTCCAAAGAAGACATACAGGTAGCCAACAAACACATGAAAAGATGCTCAACATCACTAATTATTAGAGAAATGCAAATCCAAACTACAATGAGGCAACCATACTCTAATAAAAATTAATTAAAAAAAAACAAAACACTAGTCCTAAATGTTGAGAAATGGGTGAGGCCAAATACGATAAATGTGAACAATCAAAAAGAGAAAGCTACGGTGAGGTATCACCTCACACCAGTCAGAATGGCCATCATCAAAAACATCTACAGACAATAGATGCTGGAGAGGGAGTGGAGAGAAGGGAACCCTCTTACACTATTGGTGGGAATGTAAATTGATACAGCCACTGTGGAGAACAATATGAAGGTTCCTTAAAAATCTAAAACTAGAACTACCATATGACCCAGCAATCCCACTCCTGGGCATATACCCTGAGAAAACCATAATTCAAAAAGACACATGCACACCAATGTTCACTGCAGCTCTATTTACAATAGCCAGGACATGGAAGCAAACTAAATGTCCATCAACATGGAATGGAATGGATAAAGAAGATGTGGTACGTATATACAAAGGAATATTTCTCAGCCATAAAAAGGAATGAAATTGAATCATCTGCAGAGACATAGATGGACCTAGAGACTGTCATACAGAGTGAAGTAAGTCAGAAAGAGAAAAAAAGGTATATTAACGCATATATGTGGAATCTAGAAAAATGGTATAGATGTACTTATTTGCAAAGCAGAAATAGAGACACAGACGTAGAGAACAAATGTATGGATACCACTCTCAAATGTATGGATGAATTGGGAGGTTGGGATTGACATATATACACTACTATGTATAAAACAGATAACTAATGAGAACCTACCGTACAGCAGAGGGAACTCTACTCGGTGCTCTATGGTGACCTAAATGGGAAGGAAACCCAAAAAAAGAGGGGATATATGTATACGTATGGCTGATTCACTTTGCTGTACGGGAGAAACTGACACAGCAGTGTAAAGCAACTATACTCCAGCCAAAAATAAATAAAATTTTTTAAAAAAGATTCCACCATATGTATAAACCACATTTTGTTTATCCATTCATCCATCAATAGACACTTGGGGTGCTTCCACCTTTTGGCTATTGCGAATAACGTCGGTATAAACGTGGATGTACAGATACCTTTTCCAGACCCTATTTTCAATTCTTTGGGGTATACAGTTGACCCTTGAACAACATGGGTTTGCACTGTGCTGGTCCACTTATACACAGATTTTTTTCAATGAATACTACAATTCTACACAATCTGCAGTTGATTGATTCCACAGATGTGGAGCTGCAGATACAGAGCAACTTGAGCACCCGTGGATTTTGGTATCCACAGCTGGTCCTGGAACCACATGCCGCAGACACCTAGAGACGACTGTATACCCAGAAGAACGCTGGATCTCATGGTAATTCTATTTTTAATTTGGGGGGGAACAGTCATACCATTTTCCATAGCAGCAGCACCATTTTACTTTCCCTCCAAAAGTGTACACAGGTTTCAATTTTTCACACATTCTTGCCAACACTTATTTTCTGGGTTTGTTTTTTTTTTTTAATAGCAGCCATCCTAATGGATGTGAGGTAGTTACAACCATCTTATTAGCGCTTCTGAGCCTCCAATTTCCTCACCTGTAAAATGAGTGTGTTGGACTAGATGATCCCCAAGGAGCTCAAATTTCATGATTCTATGAATTAAGAGGAGAATTAGGTTGATTTACTGGGAAAACTCAGGTCATTTACTCATTCTAAGGCTCACATTCCCTAACTATAGTCACAGCACTGACACCCCTCTGGATATGGTTTCAAGTAAAACACAGACTGAAATTCAAGTGCAAAGAGCATTAACTTAATGGGAAAGTTTAAGAGAGCCTGGTCCCAGCCATCCGTGGCAAGGACATGGATACCACTGGATGCTGAAGGCGACAGGTCAACACAAGTGGAGCAAATTTCACATGCCACTGGTCTTCCCACAGGTGGGTTAATTATTAGCAACGACTATAACGAGGACGCCTTCTACTCATTGTTCAACTTTCACTTTCACTCATATAAAGGGATGAATCGATTGCAACTAAATTTTTTTTTAATGGTCAGGCTGGGAGGGCAGAGAGAGATGGTCATTTCCCTGGGAAATTTGTCATGTTTTTCTGATGTGGGGTGAATCCTCCCCACTCTCAAATACAACAGCTAAAACTTGAAAGAGAAAATGTATTTTCTTCAATGAGACACCCTGAAGAAAAGTCACCAGTAAGTCCCCAAGAAGAATACTGTTTTTACAAACTGGTGAACAAAGGCTAGCAAGATGATTTGCAGAAAATCCAGAAACATCAAAAACAGAATCCAGGACCCCTGAACTCACAGTCCAATACTGTTTGCAAATTTAGTTCCTCCTCTAAAAAGGAGAATTATTATTATCACATCTTTCCATGAATAACAACAAAAAATCTATTAATATGGATGTGTATAGACTTTAGCTCCATGTAAATCTGTGTCTTTTTGTAGGAACGCTGCAACATTGTGGACCCCGATGTGGGAATCAAACTTGAGAAGCCTCCTTAACGACCTATTAAGAATCCTCCTCCAGGGCTTCCCTGGTGGCGCAGTGGTTGAGAGTCCGCCTGCCGATGCAGGGGACACGGGTTCGTGCCCCGGTCCGGGAAGATCCCACATGCCGCGGAGCGGCTGGGCCCGTGATCCATGACCGCTGAGCCTGCGTGTCCGGAGTCTGTGCTCCACAACGGGAGAGGCCACAACAACATGAAGACCACAACCTCCTCACATTACAAGCGTTGAGGGTTGAGTCCCTTATACCTTCCGTGCATCATCCTGGGAGAATATGGGCAGAAAAAACTCAGAGAGGGCCACCAACGTGGACTAAAAGACATCTGCCCCAAAGAATCAAGATGTATGGAGAAAACAAGAATGACGTTTGTGTCCCTTTTCCACTAGTTTTTAATTATATTATAACTGATTCTAGAAACTGTGTGATCTGACAAATCAGAAAACTGCTGTAT
Source organism: Neophocaena asiaeorientalis asiaeorientalis (assembly GCF_003031525.2). NCBI lineage: Eukaryota > Metazoa > Chordata > Mammalia > Artiodactyla > Phocoenidae > Neophocaena > Neophocaena asiaeorientalis. The sequence goes on from NW_020185339.1 coordinate 17,365,578, forward strand.
ATCAGAGGCGACAGACTGGGCCGGAAGAAGGCAGTGCAGGTCCCAGATCAGGGAAAGGAGCAAGCCTGCCCTCTGCTGGCAATCCTGGGTAGTGGCAGTAAGATGTGAGGAGAAGATCTCCACCTTTAGCTGGAGGAACTAGACACACATAAAGAACCAAGACACCCAGCTACAGCAACTTTCATACACAGCAGAAACCTTCTGGAAGGGATTGCAGGCCAAAGAGCAAACTTTGATGTTGCCTTAGTAACCATGTCCTGGAACATTCCCTTTTGCAAATGGTGTTGAGAAGGCAATACTGGATGAGACCGAAAAAGAGCTCCATCTAAAAGACTAGGCATGGGCAACGATGAGCATTCATTAGAAACAATTCTCTTCCAACATAAGATATTAAAATATATTTCTATACAGAGTCCATTATAAACATCTACTTGTTCATGCCCTCCCCAGAAAAAAAGATTACATTATTGTTCAATGACCTCGGAAGTAAAATCATGACAGAAATGCCAAGAAGCAGGTAGGAAAAAAAAGGTCCTGCGGTCTGGGGAGGGAGATAGGTCAGATCCATATTTAGAACTGAGTAGGTAAAATTTTACAATGCCGTTAAGGACATATTCTATAAAGACAACACAGCTGAATTATCTGTCTTTGCTATTTTCCTGCTGCCTGGTATATACATTTTCAAACTTTCTTGCTAACGAGAGTGATATCATCTAATTTTCCCTACTCACTTCATCCTCACGTAGAGATAAGGCTGCACTCTCATTATTGGTTAGTATTATGTACTAAATGTTCACTTATCAAGTAGTTATTTTCAAATAGCCATATCCTCAAACAGCTTTCAATCTAGTTGAGAAGGCAGTTCACAGACACTAGTGTTCTATGTTCAAGAGGCAGTTACACCAGATGAATTCTGAGGTTCCCTCTAGCTCTAATTTTATATCCAGAAATACTAGATTACTAAAAGTATCCTAAGTACCAGATGTCCTCGCAGCCTCTGCGCCATTATCTCTGCCTGGAATATTTCCCCAGCCCACCTACCCTTAGCTACGTAGCACATTCCTGTCATTCTTCTCGTTCTAGTTCTTTTTTGAAGTGCTTCAAGGAGGATTTGGATGAGTCTCACCTTGGACCCTACTGTCCTTGTACACACAGGCAGTTGCCTACTTTCCGATATAATGTGTTTACTTATCATCTTTTCAACTGAATCACATAAAAGAGGAGCAATCTCCTTGCATGTTATTGGACAAGAGTAAGCCATCCTTTCCCAAAGAGCTAAAGAAGTCTAAAATCCCTAATTATGATCATCTAATATGTCAAACAATCCCATCCCATCAATTTTTTTAAATGTGAGGAACCCAAACTCCAACCTTCTCAACTGCCTTCAAAAGGCAAGTATCCAAATGCTGGTAGAAAGGGCAGCCTCTAAACCTCCCCGCAGTAGAAATAATGGCAATAATAGTAAGTAATATGGCCAGACACTGTTCTATAAGCATTTTATATAATTTCACTCAGTTCTCATAACCACCCTATGAAATGGGTATTATCCTCATGTCCCTTTTTTTTTTTTTTTTTTTTTTTTTTCGGTACGCGGGCCTCTCACCGCTGTGGCCTCTCCTGTTGCGGAGCACAGGCTCCGGACGCACAGGCTCAGCGGCCATGGCTCACGGGCCCAGCTGCTCCGCAGCATGTGGGATCTTCCCGGACCGGGCCATGAACCCGTGTCCCCTGCATCGGCAGGCAGACTCTCAACCACTGCACCACCAGGGAAGCCCCCATGTCCCTTTTTTAACTGATGAGAAAAATGAAGCACAGGGATGTCAAAGAACTTACATGAGATTGCACCTTGAGGAAGTGGCAGAACCAGGATTCAAGCTGTGACAATACAGAGAATGTAAATTTAACACAGTTCTTAGGAAAGCTTAAAAGAGAAAGAGAACTCCCCCTGCTGGCTGTATATACAGTTTTCTTTTGTCACAACTGATAGCAAGGGCACCACCAACCAGGGGAGCCCTGACTGTGTCACCAACCAGTAGGGTGAGTTCCCGCAATGTTTTGTTTTTAACTGAAGTATAGTTGATTTACAATACTGCGTTAGATTTAGGTGTACATCATAGTGATTCGGTTTTTCGTTTTTTGTTTTTTGTTTTGCAGATTATATTCGGCAACACTCTTAACTCTTCCACCTCACTTTGCCCAGCCCTAAGGTTGGGAGTAAACAGAAATCAGATTTAAGTTCTCTTCTAGCTCGAAATTACTATGACTTTGAGATTCACATGTTTTTCTCTAAAAACCAGTTCTCTCTGCAATGTGCACAAGAAACAGCTACTGTTTTGTTTTTTTCCAAAGCCACAAGAATCTCTCAGGGGCTTCCCTGGTGGTGCAGTGTTTAAGAATCCGCCTGCCAATGCAGGGGACACGGGTTCCAGCCCTGGTCCGGGAAGATCCCACGTGCCGCGGAGCAACTAAGCCCCAAGTGCCACAACTACTGAGCCTGCGCTCTAGAGCCCGCAAGCCACAGCTACTGAGCCCACATGCCACAAGTACTAAAGCCTGTGCACCTAGAACCCATGCTCCGCAACAAGAGAAGCCACCACAATGAGAAGCCCACGCATTGCAACAAAAAGTAGCCCCACTCACCACAACTAGAGAAAGCCGGTGAGCAGCAACGAAGACCCAATGCAGCCAAAAATAAATAAATAAATTTATTTAAAAAAAAAAAAGAATCTCTCAGAAGTTAGAGGTTCAAAAGCTATACAGTACTTTCAAATATTTCACAAATCTGCAGTAAGGATAAGAATAAGTAAATTATGAAAAAATAAAAAAAACAACTCAGCTGCAAGACACTAAGAGTTTAAAGGAAATGAGAGGAAACTGTTGCTAAAATATGTTGTAAGCAATAATAATCCAATTTCTTTCACCTAGTCAGAGTCTTACTTTAGGGCAGACAACACTGCTAATTATATATCAAAACAAACCTAAATCTGTTATCAATATTAACAAATTTATACCAAAAGTCACAACTCTGCAACCAAGTTCCAAAGTTAAGGCACATCCACCTTAATCTAAATGCTGACTTGTTTATATGTCAATTATATCTCAATAAAGCTGAAAAAATACTAATTTCTTTCCATCCAGCAAAACAAATGAGCTTATGCAAAAGGAATACATACATCTGGGTTAAGAAGGAAGATTCAAAAAAAATACCATCTAATTTTGGTCCCCACCAAAATCACACTAAAAATACAGTTAAGAGATTTTTGTTTATCATAACCCACAAGGACCAAGAAGTAAAAAAAAAAAAAGCATCAGAGACAACAGCAATAGAATTTTGAAGATGAAAAAACATATGGACAAGTAGAAATTGACTTAGCAGGTCCTAGAAAGCCAAATCCCAAAATCACACGGGAAAGTGGAAATCCAACCTCTATTACACCACATATTCCACAAAAGACTCAGAGACAGGCAGCCAGGCTTCATAAGGAGAATTGGGAGAAAGCTGTTGAGAAGCAGTTGGATCCCTATATCCTCTCCTCTACTTCATGAGGCTGGACAATTACTCCTCTTCCATCCCTGCCAAAGACTGAAGGTTTCATTTCTGAAAAGGGGTAAAACAGAGAGCTGCTGGACAACCAGCTGAGGGCGGGAACCTTACCTACAACAGAGGGAATCCAGTGACCATATGCACACTGAATACTGAATGCAGAGACCCAGCTCTTAGCTCCATAGACCTTCACCATCCGGGCAGGAAGTCAGAGGACTCTTCCCTGAGGACTCTGACCAGCTCCACAAGAAAAACCTGGAGACACTGACCTGGGGGCCCTATAAGAAAGGGCCCATCCAGATGACACTCCAGTAAAGCTCAAAGCCCACAAGCTCTACTGGGCGAGCTCAGAGTTCAACTCATTCTTTTAGATTCTCACACTTATGAGCAGACAGTCAAGGATCACTGGATATCCGGGGAAAGACTTGAATTATAACAGCATTTTGAACGTTTCTTTCCTCCCTGGATAATCTATTTCCTCCAAATTGTTATTTTCTGTTTGTCTGTTTTAGTCTCTATCATTAATATCCTTAGAGCAATAAGGAAATAGATTGCATCTATGAAATAAGAACAGAATACCATATATATGCATGAAATATTCAACTACCAACTTAAAAAAGAGGTCTCAGTAACAGGAGTGGGAAATAAAGTTGCGATAATCTCTGAGTAAGTAAAGCAAAAAAAAGAAAATAAACAACAGATACAGAAAATAAGACAAGAATATTACAGAACTAATCCAGACGTTCTGACAGCCAAACAATAGAATTCCAGAAAGAGGAAAAAGGAAAAAATAAAAGGAGAGAGGAAAAGCATCAAAGAATTAATTCACATAAATTTTTCAGAACTGAAAGACATAATTGTCTGATCAAAAGAGCCCGTCGAGACCCAGGCACAGTGGGTGAAAACAGACCCACACCAAGCAACATGATCGTGAATTCCAGAAGACCAAGAACAAAGAAAGATCCCACAAGCTTTCAAAGAGGAAAAACAAACAGTCCAGTACAAAGGATAAGGAATCAGAAAGACTCTAGACTTCTCTAGACCAACAATGAAAGCAATAAAACAATAAAGGCAATAAAACAGGTATAGAAATGCCAATTAAAGCAAGGATATAATAAAGATATTTTCATTCCTGCACAATTTCCAAAAAATTTACCTCACAGGCGCCCTTCCTCAAGGAGATATGGGCAATGATATTTAGAAAAAAAAGAAAGAAAGAAAGAAGAAAACACAGGACACAGGAAGTAACAGATCCAACACAGGAGAAAAAGAGAGCCTCCAGGCTGAGAGTGAAGAGAGATCCCAAGATCATGGGTTTGCATCAGACAGGGCACAACCGGCAACAGTTGTGTTGACTGCAGTCAACACAAGATGCTTCCTGCTATTGGACCCTCCTTCTAACTCGAAGAGAGAATGCCCAGGTGAGCTGGTCCAGATTCTAATCTGTGCTTGTTTATCTCACAGTGTGCTGATAAAGTGCCTGTTCTCCACTCCCCTCCATGCCCACAAAAGTGTTCTGCTTGGACCTACTTCTGAGAGAAAGAGCAAGGTCATGTTGGCGAGCTTCAAATCAAAACTAAGCAGCAGCCCACTCCTCCAGCTTAGCAGATCATTCATCAACTGGTCCAAAACACAGCCCTGGCAGATGCCACAGGACCTGCCCTCTGACTCCCCCAGAAGGGGCTCCTGTGAATTCTCTGAGGAACCCAACATCAGACTGTGACCCAGAAACGGTTTGGTTTACCTTTTGAGAGCTTTTCTCTAACAGAGGCAGCAACATTACCCTTTCCCTACACAACTAGGCATGGGCTTGCTACTCAGCTTTTCAAAACTATATGTTGTTTAGGGATATGTACAAGAGGCAGAAAAACTATAAAGAGAAGCAAGGGAATAATTAACACAAACGCAGGGGAGAAAGGAGATTTCAGCCAGGGAGGAACACACAAGGGCTTCTAATGTGCCAGTAATATTTATTACTCAATCTTCATAGGTAGATATCATACGTAGATTTTGCTTATTTTTTTAATATATATACATGTATTAGAATATTCTTCTTTATGGTGATGCATTCTATAATAGATATCTTAAATAGTAAGTGAATTTCTATTTAAATCAGTGATATTGTTTTAATATTGTGGAACACTAAAGGAACCAAAAAAATATTCTTAAAATTTTTATGCCTATAAATGTGAAAATTTACGTGAAATGGGCAAATTGTATGTAATTTACCAAAGATGATATAAAAAGAAATAGAAAATACAAATAATCCTATAATTTTTTAAGTTGTCATAATTTAAAACCTTCCTATGAAGGAAACTTCAGGCCCAAATATTTTACCAGTGAATTCTACCAAACATTTATGAAAGAAATAATTCCAGTCTTATACAATCTCTTCCAAAGAATGGAAAAAGAGGGTACTCTGTAACTTCTTTTATGAGACTCCCAAAACTTGACAAGAGCATTACAAGAAAGGAAAATTATAAGCTAATCTCACTCATGAACATAGCCATAAAAAATCATAAACAAAATATTAGCAAATCAAATCTAGCAATGTATATATGTATGTATGTACATATACATATTGTGTGTGTGTATATATGTGTATATATTCGTGTGTATATTATATGTGTGTGTGTGTGTGTGTATATATATATATATATATATATATATATATATCTTGACCTAGGTAGGATTTTTTCAAGAAAACAAAGTTGTTTTAACATTCAACAAAAATATATTCAACATATTATCTCAATACAGCAATAAAGTATGTGACAAAATTCAGCATCTTAGCAAATTGGACAAGAGAATTTTCTTAATTTGATAAAGGATTTCTACAGAAAACTTTCAGCAAACATTGTACTTAATGGTGAAATGATAAAAAGAAAACTTTCCTTCTGAGGTTGTACATGAGACAAAAATTCTCATCTTATTTTCACTACTTCTATTCAAGATTAAACCGGAGATCCTAGCCAGTACATAAGATGAGAAAAATAAATGAAAGGATGGTAAAGAAATCCATAAAACTGACAGTATTCACAGATGATAAAGATTATATACTTAGAAAAATGATTTTACAGATAAAGTATTAGAATCAACAAAAGAAAAAGTAAGATTACTGGATATAGTACCAATATGCAGATAACAATCATACTTCTATGTACTAGAAACAAATAGAAAATGAATTTCTTAAAAGATACCAATTTAAAATAGCATCAAGAAAACTCAATTACCTAAGAATAAATATAGTAAAAGATATGTAAGACCTCTTCATAGACAACTGTAAAATATTATTCAAATAAATTTGAATAATAATTTTAAATACCATAGTTATGGATTGGAGGACCCAACATTGTAAAGATGTCAATTCTCCCCTAAAAGCCAATAATAAGCAAAACAGTCCTGAAGAAGAACAAGATTTAAGAACCTACACTATCAGAGAGTAAGAGTTATTATAAAGTGCAGTAATTAGGGCTTCCCTGGTGGCGCAGTGGTTGAGAGTCCGCCTGCCGATGCAGGGAACACGGGTTCGTGCCCCGGTCCGGGAAGATCCCACATGCCGCAGAGCGGCTAGGCCCGTGAGCCATGGCCGCTGAGCCTGCGCGTCTGGAGCCTGTGCTCCGCAACGGGAGAGGCCGCAACGGGAGAGGCCACAACAGTGAGAGGCCCGCGTACCGCAAAAATAATTAAGACAGTGTTGCATTGGCTCAAGGATAGACAAAACAATAAAATAGGATGAGAACCCAAATAGACCCACACACATATAGAAATTTATATAAAAATCGCACCACAGAGCAGTGGTAAAAGGATGGTCTCTGATAAACCGTGCTGAGTCAATTAGATGTCCACATGGACAAAAATGAATTTTTTTTTCTGGACAAAAATGAAATTTGACTCCTTTCTCATTTCATGTGAACAAAATGAATCAATTTTAGGTGGCTTTTGATCTGAAAACAAAACAATAAAGCTTCCTGAAAATATAATGGGAGAACAGAAAGCACCAGCTATAAAGGCAGGACTGGTTACCTAACCCGTGGGACCCCTTGTTCAAAAATCACTAAGAAAAGCAACAGCAGAGCATTAAACCAATTGTAGGGCCCTAATGAGCATGGGCCCCACGTGACTGCACAGATCACATGCCCGTGAAGCTGGCCCTGCAAGAAGCTAAAAAAGACTAGTAAATTGGACTACATAAAAACTAAGAATTCTTGTTCATCAAATGACACTCTTTTTTTTTAAACTGTTCCATCTCCTTTTATTACAATCCTGTCCTTGTGTTCCAGAATGAATAACTATTTAATACACACACCACTCCTAAAATTGATCTTGACAGCCCCATTTCTTTCTCAGTATATTAAATCAAAAGGAAAAAATCAAAAAAAAGAAAAATCACCTGGTTTAGTACATCCCAGGAACAAGCACCTTTACTAAACAACAGGAAATGAAACATGCCAGAAATCTGACCAAATACACAAAGCAGCAGGTGACATGCCTGATAGGAAAGGATGACTCCCAATGGAATGTTCATAGATGGCCTCTAGATGACACTCTTAAGAGAGTGAAAATGCAAGCCAAAAAAGTGGGAGAAGGTATTTGCATCACATGTATCTGACAAAGACTCATATTCAGAATACATAAAGAATTCCTACAAATCTATAAGAAAAAGGAGACAATCCTTTTCTTAGGAGACAATTAGCCAGTAAACACATGAAGAGGTGCTGAGCCACGTTAGTAATCAGCAAAATGAAAATGAAAATCACGCAGCCACTGAAACACTCACCAGAAGAGTTAAAATTTAAAGGACTGACAACACAAACACCAATTGTTGGCCACTCCAAATCTGCCTTTTCCTGTTGGTTTTTTTTTCCCCTATGGCACTTATCACCTTAACCCCTTCTTACATACATTAAAAAAAGGGTTCAGTCTTAGTAAGCACGTGACCCAACTAGGTCAAGGAAAGTAAATTATGGGACTTTCTGGAGCTACAGAAAAAGATGTTCTTTTTGCTAAGTTTGCTGATTTGGAGCTGCTGTTGGCCATTTTGGTGTTGTCCAATACAGAGGAAAGCACAGCTAAGAGATGAAGTCATATTCTTAAAGATACTCTCTGAGCACCTGTATTTACCTGATTTAGCTACACCTGAAGGCACATCCTTGGACTTTTCATTATGTAAGCCCATCAATTTCCTTTATTGCTTAAATCAGTTTGAGTTGTGTTTCTGTACTCACAGCTGAAAGGAGATTCTTCACTATTACAATGTGGTAACAAAATAAAATGGTAGACTGAAAAGTAGTGCATTAATCACTCAAAATTATGTTTATGATAATTTATGCCAATGGCACCAGCTTATAATATGTTACATGAAAAAGGCAGGATACAGAAATATTATACAGTATACCAACTTGGAAAAACTTCATATTAAAAAACCACTTGAATAAAAATTCAAAAACATTAAGAGACTGTCTTTAGAAAATGGTTTTTCCTCTTCTTTTTACACTTCTGTATTTTCCAAAGTTTCCTTATTATTATATTTTAACACTTTTTGTTGAGATATTATTCACATACCATAAAATTCACCCTTTTAAACTGTACAATTTAGTGATTTTTAGTATATTCACAGAATTGTGCAACCATCACCATTATCTGACAGCACAACATTTTCATCACCCCAGCAAGAAACCCATGCCATTAGCAGTCATTTCCTATTCTCCCTACCCGCAAGCCCTGGCAATGACTAATTTACTTTCTATTTCTGTGGATTTGTCTATTCTGAACATTTCAAATAGAATCATAAAGTATGTGGACTTTTGTGCCTGCTTCTTTCACTTAGCATCATGTTTTCAAGGGTCATCCATGTTGTAACATGAATTAGTAACTTCATTCCTGTTTCTGGCTGAATAATATTCCATCATATGGATGTATCACATTTGTCTATCCATTCATCCATTGACAGACATTCAGGTTGTTACCATTTTTTGGCTATTATAAAAAAAAAAACTGCTATGAACATTCATGTACCAATTTTTGTGGGGATATACATCTCCAATTCTCTTGGGTAAATACCTAGGAGTAGATGGCTGGTTAGGTGCATTACTTTTTATAATTTTTTAAAAAACAATGAGAATTGTTTCTTAGTGGAAAATGTTGAATGTCAGTGATACCAAACTCAGCGTCACACAAATTCCTTCCTCTGCCGCAGAGGACAAGGTACTACTGTAGAGAAGAGACCCATAGAAAAAGAAGAACAAAGGCCACTCACTATTTGACAAAAGTATCAGTCTCTACCAGGCATTTATGATAGCAAGATTTAATTACGTTATCAGGATGCCAGGGTGGACACATTAATAAAATGAGTCTATAAGCTGCCTAAAATTCCTGTACTTAGAGACCAGGCTAAAATAAAGATAATACTTCCATTTACATTCACGTTTTTTTCATGCTTTTCGCTTTTCAGAGTTTTCCAATCACCACTAGATTGGAATCATCTAGATCAATCACTTGACCTATAACACCTTTCACAAACTCAACCAGCAGAACAAACATTTAATATACCAATGCAGAAAACTGTAGAACTAGGCAATGCTGATCATTAAGATGGCCTCCCTTCTGTTTTCAGGAAAAATAGTTAAACCACGGGATAAGCAAACTACTTAAAAATCTTATCATCAGAATCAAACTCCCGGCCAAATATTCACCTTATTCTTCCCATCATCTTAATGCCTTTGGGTAGATTTTCCTGCACACCACACTACATTTGTTCCATAATCCAGCTGGCCAAGAAAAGATATTTACTTCACGTGCAAACTGCGCTAAAGCAGTATATTCTAATAAACCTGAAACTCTGTATTATATCCTTCGTATGTTACAAATTTCTTATTGCTCCAACAGTAATCCAGTATTAGAGAAGTATCAATCTAATTGCTAAGAAAAAGCAGACCCTTCTTATGTTTACGGTACAAAGAGTGAAGTTTTGAGATACCTATCTTCAAATTCCTTCTCAACCACTAGGCAAATTACCTAAACTTTCTGAATCTCAATTTCCCAATAAAATGTGCCTAAAGACAATATACTTTTGGAATTGCCATGAGAGATAAAACCAACACTTTCGCATAAAGCACATACTCAGTGAAGAGTAGCTGCTGATACTATTCTTATTATTAATTTTAAGATTAATATTGAAGTGGTTATACTATGGTTACCCTTAGATAAACGGTAAAATTTAGGGGAAAAATCTGCTGTGCTATAAGGCAAATATTGATCCCGCTCTTATTCTCACCCGTTTGAAAATAAAGGGATTCTACCGTAAGGCTTGGTGTAGAAAATCAAAAAGTCTAAGCAGTTACATCACCTGTGTTAGAAACAGAAATGATCTAGTCATTTTGGTTCATAATCCACACTTTCTGAATCATCATCCACTTGTGATTCTTATTTCAAAATTAATATATCCCCTTCGGTGTATCAACAGGAAATAATCCATTTTAATAAAAGATTAAAATTGTCTAATTCTATAATATGACCCTGCTTTTGTAAAACTAAGAAAAATAAAAATATTTCATGTATATGTAAAAAAAAATTGTTTAATTCTACAGCGTGTTGTAAAAGGGGAAAAGTCACTTATAGAAAGAATCATAAGCACTGAATCCATATGGAGGGGAAAATAGGGGTTATCTGACTTTTGCACATTAAATGCAAATAATTCAACACGTATGCTGTATTGCAATGCATCACTGACAGTCACTACTAAACTGAAAGTTCAGTGACTAATCTAATTAAACATATTTGTTATTAGTTGACTTTGAGGAAAGAAGACAAATGGGTAAGTACTGGAATCAGGCATTTAGTCACTAAACATCTAACCTCTGGGGCTTCTCTGGTGGTGCAGTGGTTAAGAATCCGCCTGCCAATGCAGGGGACACGGGTTCGAGACCTGGTCCGGGAAGGTCTCACATGCCGTGGAGCAACTAAGCCCATGCCACAACTACTGAGCCTGCGTGCTAGAGCCCGTGAGCCACAACTACTGAGCCTGCGTGCTACAGCCCGTGAGCCACAACTACTCAGCCCATGTGCCACAACGGCTGAAGCCCACGCGCCTAGAGCCCGTGCTCTGCAACGAGAAGCCGCGAAAATGAGAAGCCCGTGCACCGCATCGAAGAGTAGCCCCAGCTTGCCACAACTACAGAAAGCCCGCGCGCAACAACGAAGACCCAATGCAGCCAAAAATTAATTAGTTAATTAATTTTTTAAAAAATCTAACCTCTGGAGTTCTCAAATGGATAAATAACCATTTAGTCAAATTTCTAACAATGTCTACATCATAATACTTTATCACATGATGAGAATGATAATCCTAATTAATACACTGTTACTTCTTAATTCAACAAAAAATTCTGTTCCATTTAATAGTCTTATTACCCAGGTGAGAACTGAACTCCAAGGAAAGGAGCCATTAACCCCATATTCTCTGACATGCAAAACTCTGGACTTAAAGAGACAAAAATCTAAAATACATAGGAATGCTGCACTCACAAATCCACAAATTAAATTGGGGGCGTGTGGACACATTTTTCTAAAAAGACATAAAAGCCAGTCCTTTCATCAGTCAAGCAAAGTGAAACTCTAAATGATTATCAGTCTCTGGTACTTACCAGCCTGTGATCCTGTGCTAGCCTGACATTCCTCTCTGTCTCCTGACACTGGCTCCAACGCCCCCCCTTATACTTTCCCACACATCCAAATCCATGGATTTACCACTTTGTGCTTTTAACTTCTGGTACAAACAATAATAATGGGAAGATGAAAACACAGTTGAGAAGAGAAAAATCAAAATCAAAACATTTCAAAATAAAAAGGGAAAATAATACCATTTTTACTGGACACTAGTGAATCAACCAGAACCGTGGGAAAATATCAAATACTTATAACACATGACAACTTTTTGTATACATACACATATATAGATATACATGTACTATATGGTATACATGTATATCTATATATGTACACGTATATCTATATATCTCTACCCTCCTCCTCTACCTATTTCACACAAGTGTCTGGCTCTGCGGAAAACCCTATTCAAAACCAGCCTACTCAATTATATTCCTGCTTCTTGCATGGACTATTACATCATTATAACAATAAAGAAGTATTCCGTTTAATACACATTAGGTTGAAACCTTCCTCAGTAAACAGCATAATAATAATTTGGGGATAACAGTGATATAATAAAAGCAGAGGAAGAAAACAGTATTTTCTTTTAATAGCAAATATAAGAATGGAATTTAAGTCATTAATTTTATTATCTGAAGCTAATCAAGCCCTAAAAATTGTTTTATGAAAACAGACACATCTTCATTTGGAATTAAAAAAAAAAAACTCTAGTAAGTGTCACTTTACATACAAAATGTGACAGGGTAAAGGAAAAAGAAAAGGCAACTTTCACATGCACCTAAAAAGCTGCCACGGGCATTCTGTCAAAACACATTATCGTGCCTCTGTTTACCATACCTGAACATACTGTTCTGCAACGCTGCATGTTAATAAAAAATAAAAAACAAAAATAGGGAAACATTAGCAGAATAAAACTCTTGCATGGAGAATTAAAAAATCAATTCACAAGCTTTTATATCCACTATCTAACATGGATTAGTAAGTTAATATTTAACTCAGTTAATAAACCACGCATCTCTTACTTATGAATGGATTACCCACGAGACAGGTTTAATTTGTTAAACTATGTTGTCCTTTTCGGATTTCAGAGCAAGTTGTAAGATCCTGTTCCAAGAGTCTCCTTCTTTGAAATCAATTGTTTAATTCACTTATTAGAGCAACACAGCATAAGAAAGTAGAGACATGCCTTTTAGGTTGTGTCTCTTTGCTGCTGTTTTAAAAATAAAGATTTTAGTCATTATGTAGCATCAGGCAAAAATAACCATTGTCAAAGTGAAGTGCTACCTCAAATCTATAATAATAAAACTAACTACATTGTAACATCAGACATGTAATATACATTTTAACTGAAAAATATAGGAAGCTGTCTGAGTTGTTCATTGTTCTTAGTTCTGAAGGTATAGACTTCCATTTAAAACTTCTCAATACATATATTCAAAAGCATAATGACTACTGACGTGGCTTCACTAACATTCCGGTCCCACGTGGCAAAAGGGCTTACCCCAATCCAGCACTTACTTCTCTTCTGAGACACAGCCTGCAGGCACGCCGTCACAACATCGCAGTTCCTCTGTACTTTGTGCACAAGCCTATCTTTCTGCTTCAGCTGCCGAAGTAATTTCGCCGATTGAATGCCAATCCTGTACTTTAGCTCTCGAAGGATCATCTTCAGTTCATCTGTGTCTATCAGTAAAGGAAAAGGATAATAGAACAATAAATACCCTGAGAGGAATACAAATTCCAATGTGATACCAATCATGAGATAAATCTCTGGAACATCCATTTAAACCAAGTAATCCTGGATTCTCACCCAGGATTACATGTAAACATTCAGCTGAAAGATTCTGATGAAATAAGTCACTCATCTATTAATATTTCTTGCCCTGTCCATGCAAAGACTTTAAGATAATTTTATTCTTGAGGCAAAGACTCTTATGATATCCAGCTCTGGTTTCCAATTTGGTTCATTGCCTTAAAATTGGCATGTATTTTTTCTATCATTAAAGTGCTCAGACGGTAAGCTTACAGAAAAAGAATCTTTAGTCTGTTAAATCAATGATAAATCTAACAGCTGATAACAAATGTTTTTTAAAAGCACTCACTTTTGTAAATGATCAAAGTAATATTACCACATTTTCTAATATAGATAAATGTAGTGATAATGGTTTTGTTTTAAATATACAGTCTTCCCATAGCTAGACACTGACTACAACATTTCATTTTCAAATATGGTAGAATATATGTCCTTCAAACGGATAAGTAAAAGACAGTTCGCATCTATAAAACTAATATTCTCAACAGCAGTTTTTCTACAAATGAAAAAAGACTTGGGAATCAGAAGGGACCACAACATCTATATGAATAATCATTACAATTGGGGAGTTTCGTTTGTCATACTGCATATTAGTATGACTAATGTCGTACTTCACTAGTCACCATACTGTGACCTGTCAGGCAGGCAAAGCCTTCCACTTGGCGTGGCACAGGCTAGGCCCTCGTTAGGGGTCCTGTGTGGGGTTTGGATCTACTCATTTTCAAAGGGATTTGGAGAAACCAGAGAGGATCAGAAGAGAACAAAAGAAGTGTGCAAAAGTAAGAAAAACATTCCAGAGATGACAGGAAGTGAACTGTCGGGGTCTGTGTCAGAGAAGTGGGTGAGGGTTGCTTTAACAGCCGTCATACTGGATTGACCTCATTATGGAAAATGCATTTGACCTTGAGTTAAAAAGAATTGCCTTTGGATCAATCCACTTATCTGTGTGATCTCAGGCAAGGCAGTGCTCCAAGTCTCAAATTCTACAAGATTATTCTGAAAAACAGATGTGAATAGCCTTTATAAACATTAATATAAAGAGCACTAAAGTAAGAATAAGGAATTACTGTTAAGAAGAAAACAACAGCCAGCTATTTCTCTCACCTTGAGTTCAAATGTGGTGAGATATAATGAGAAGTAAGAACACACTTAGGTTAACTGAAAACATTTGGATTCTGAGGATGATTAAACGTGGAATCGAGCAACAAGAAGACACCAGAGACTCTTCAATCCCAGATTCCTTCAAATAGAGCAAATTCGAATGTTTAAAGTTTTTCCCTCTATTAACAGAAACAAAAGGGATAGGGATATCATCATCTTATATTCGAATTACACTTTCCTTCCACAAAAGAGTCATTTTCGGTGACTCTTCAGATACCTAGAGCTCTATGATTTTCTGAATGATATGTACTGTCCAATGTAGGAAAAATCTTCAGAGTTGAACTTGAAAATGTCTTTTACAGCAACATCTGCTGGTATATAAATATCTGGAAGACAGAAATAAGGTCTCCTTTATCTTTATTATGTCCCACAGCATCAGCCATAGCTCCTAACACAGTGTTCAATAAATGAGGAAAAATGAGATCATCAACTGACAAACTGAACAATTTCCTCTTTAAGGAATTCCAGTGTATATTATAATAAAAACAATATCTAACATTTATTGAGCACTTCACACCCATTAACTTACATAACTCTCACTACAGCCCTATGAAGTAGTAGTATTTTCTTTTACTGAAGTATAGCTGATTTACAATATTGTATTGTAATTGTAATATTGTATTGTATTGTAATACAATATTGTATTAGTTTCAGGTATACAGCAAAGTGGTTCAGTTATATATATTTTTAGATTCTTTTCCATTATAGGTTATTACAAGATACTGAATATAGTTCCCTGTGCTATAGAGTAAATCCTTGCTGTTTATTTTATATATAGTAGTACATATCTGTTAATCCCATACTCTTAATTTATCCCCTCCCACCCCCTTTCCCCTTTGGTAACCATCAGTTTGTTTTCTGTGTGTGTCTGTTACTGTTTTGTAAATAAATTTATTTGTATTATTTTTTTAGATTCCACATATAAGTGACATAATTTTTTTTTCTCTGCCTGACTATGAAGTAGTAGTATTATCTCTATTTGTTGGTGAGGAAAATGAGACTCAGAGAGGTTAAAGAGCTTGCCCAAGGTCACACAACTAGTAAGGAACAGTGGCAGGATATTAACTCAAGCTTTCTAACTCCAAAGTTCACGCCCTTAATGACAACAGTGAAAAGAGTGCCTAGGTTTCCTGAGAAACCATTTTGGTGCCTCACATAAATAAACCACCCACGCATGCTGAATATCTAAATAGGTGCTACAACGAAATCCCTATCAGAGGAAAGAGCAAATTAATACACAGGTTATCTACATTATCGAGTCTTAACTACATATTATGTTAGGAGGGATATTTTTTTGACCCTGAAAAAAATCAAATAACCTAATAAGCTGTAAAATTATTTAAGTAGACAGCTGTTTCCATTACCTGATTCCTTATTCTTAGTACTCTAATGATGTTTATCGATGAAGGAAAAGGGATATACGTGTGTGTTTGCGTGTGTAGGGCTATCATAATATGGCATCATGTACATTCCAATAGGGTCCACTACAAGGAAAGAAGAGATTAGCAGATAGCTAACCATGCAGAAAGACTGAGACTTGGGCAAAACTGACTCTTACAGGTCTTATGAATGATTAGTAGAGTGGTCACTTATTTGCAATCTGTATTTCCAAAGCTGTACTGTGACGTCTTCCTTAAACTTTAGCTTGCCAAATTTCCTCTTCCAAAAGGAAATCACTAATCCACAAAATTCTCTCCGTAATGAAAAGTAAGTAACCTTGTAAAAAACAGAAAGCCAGATCGTAAGTCTTCAAAATTGATTCTGTTGGATTCTGAAAGAACTATTGCCCTGCAGAACTCTTGGCATAAACACCCTGAGAACAGCCAAATAATTGTATAAAATTAAACAGCACAACTCCAGCTAAAGTCCCAGGCGGGGGGAGGGGGGAAAGTGGAAGCCATTTGTAACAATCAGCTGGGAAAAAAATCCTCACCAGGAAGCCTAAAGAGGAAGCTGAAAGCTGTTTACACAGATTTCAGAAAGCCGGGAAATTTATTCCTTTTCTAGTTAGGTTCCACCCCCCGACCTCGCCCCATCCCCGCCCCAGCTGGACCGACTTTACAAATAGGAGACAGGAGACCCATCCATAGTATTCTTGTTCCTCCCTTTCCTGGTAATTTACCACAAGGACATTAACTCAAGAAACGTTATGGTGGCTTAGCATGTTTTTCCACACCTGACTTCATTTTGTAAATTGAGGTCTTGATATATCTATACAAAAAGACAACTGTAATAACTGTGTCAGTGCCTGAAAGGAAATCTATTATGAACAGTTGAGGGAAAAAAAATCTCAATTAGGACAGAGCATCAGAGTCTGATAACAAAAGAAACCAAATTAGCCTCTCCCCCCAAAGCCAAGGCCCTTTTGGGATCGACCTCTCCAACTGAAGGTACTGGTAGTTAAATGCTGTGATAATGACGACGCCCTAGGGCCCTCCACTAATGCTCCACCCAAAAAATCCACCTAGTGAGCTTCTTGAAACCAGACGTTCTGAGAAATGGATTTCACACGTTCTGCTTAGAAACTGCATTACTGAATTATTCTGCCTCACTAGTTAAACACTCTCCCAGTGGTGTGGCCAAGGAAGGTGGATGTAAAATAAAATTTTTAAAAAGTGGATTTTGTTGTTTTTTTTTTAAACCAGCCCCAAGAGTCGCCTCTATTCTCTCCCAGGGCCCTCTAGATAACTTCAGATAGACAAATCGGAAACTCCAAACCTGTCTTAACAGCTGTTCCGGTGAAATTAGAACCTGGACTGCTTCTCCCCTTGGGCCTCCACAAACACAAGGAGGATGGGGGACGGGGGGAGGGGGGAGGCCCGTTGGTACCATTCCGATAACTGATGCTTCACTCGACAACTCGAGAAGGGATGGGGGTACAATAAGAACTTAGTCATGAATCCGTGACACTGTGGCCAGCCGTGCCAGGTCAAAGGAGACGTCCCAAACTTAACATCTGGGCGCACGGCCCATCAGCACAGGTGCGCGCTGGTGAGCCGGAGAGCTCGGACTGTCCCAGCGGGGGCGCGGCTCCGGGAAGCTCCCGGGAACCCCCTCCCCCGGTCCTCACCTTTCTGCCACAGGTACTGCATCTGGTGCCGCTGGCTCGGCCGCTCCTGCAGCTCCTGTAGCACACGGGAGTCGCCGGCGCCGCCGCGGCCGCCCACGAACACGTCGGAGCCCGAGGCCTCCGTGGAGCTGTCGAGGCTGTCTTGGCGCCGCTGGCGGCCCCAGGGCCCGCGGCCCCCGCCGGCCGCCTCCTCCTCCTCCGTGCAGCTGTACAGCTCGGTGAGCAACCCGCTCACCAGGGACGCCGTGCAGCTGCCCCGAGGCTCGCCGGGCTCCGGGTCCTCCTCGCCTTCCCAGGAGTCCCGGGAGCCCCGCGCTGGCTCCGCCGGGGGCGCCCCTCGCAGGTTTACAACCAGGGGCGCTCTGGGGCCCGCGTCCTCCAGCCTCACCTCAGGCTGCGGGAGCCCCGTCCGGCCCCCGCCGGCGGGCAGGACCTCCATGGCTCCCGCCGCTCCTCCCGCCGTTCCTCCCGCGGCGCCACGCCGCGCCGGCCAGTTCCGGGAGGAGGCGCGGCCTCGGCCCCACCGTGGGTGTCCTGGGCCGGGCGCAGCGCCAGCGGCCTCCGGATACCCCAAGCGCCCGACCTCCCCCCGGGTCTGTACGTGCGGCGCCGCCCTTCGGCCCCGGGTGGGGAGGATAGGGCGGCGGCCACGCCGCTCGTTAACTGGGGACACCTGCAGCAGGTGAGGCCAGCCTACGCCCGGGAGCGATCTCTGAAGCGCGTCCAGGAGTAGGATGTGGCCAGAACGAATCAGGATGAAGCCTTTAGCCCGGAGGGGGAAGGGCGCTCTGGCTGCTGCCACCTTCACGTTTATGAACGTGATTAACTCAAAAAGAGGGCAGCTGTAGCATCCTATTCAGCCACCGGCTCGAAATAGTGCCGGTTCTAAGCGCCCATCAATAGGCCGAGGCCGGGAGCTCCCTCCTTCACCTACTCCGGGCACAATGCCCAGCCCTTCTCACCTTCCCACCTGATCTGGGCGCCTTTAAAGGCTTTCTTAGTTTAGTTTCTGACTAACTTTTCTGAAGACCTGGCATATACTTGAGATTTAATAACGCTGTGAACTTTTTTCCTTCGGTGAAAGATCAAGTACTGGATTAAAATCAACTAATGCCCTGGCGCAAGACCTAACAGAGAATGAGGATTTAATACGTGTCATGAGAAGGCAAAACTAATAAACTGATGCAGCTGATTCTATCAGTAAAATCAAAAGTTTGCCTGATATCCTAAGAGATGTATCTTTACCCTGCACCTCAATGGAAGAACTGGGTGCCCCTCCACTGTAGATATTTTTGTGAATTTAGTAATAATTGTCAATGTTTTTGAGCACTTTTTGTGTGCCGGGCACTGTTCTGAGTTCTTTGCATGAATTATCTCATTTAATTCTCACTTTAACCCTATAAAGCAGTAAGCACAACTTTTTTATTGAGGCATAATTGACCTATAACATTATATTAGTCTCAGGAGTACAACATAATGATTCGATATTTGTATATGTTGCAAAATGATCACCACAATATGTCTAGCTCACGTATGTCACCATATAGTTACAAAGGTAAGTACTATTTTTTCCTCACTTTTCAGATGAGGGGGCTGAAGCACAGAGAGGCTGAATAACTGCCAATTTTCAAAGAATAAAGTGAACTTTCTTTAAAGCTTAAAGTGTCTGGCTTTCAGTACAGATGCGTATATATTTGTCTATCTCCTAATGCTATTAAATACTTGTCGTATTTTTTAAAGGAACAGCAGAGCACCTAGTGAACAATGGTGGTACTTTTTGTTCAACACACTTTTTACTTTTCAAGGCACTTTCATAATAGAGCCAGTAGAAACCTGGTGTCCCTTGGCATCACCACCAAAATACATGTAAACGTAGAGTGAGACCAATAGGACCCTTTTAGAAACTGGAGTTACTATAAGGGAAGCAGAAGTTTTATAACTTTTCCTTTACGTATCCAGAATTTAAAATTATACTAGAAATAGTATTTTATGGTTTTGTAACTGTGTTAACTACTACTGTATCCATTTAACTTTAAAATGTATGCAGTAGAAGGAATGGAATTATTTGTTATTTTATTGTTGTTTTGTTTTTTGAGGTTTGGGGTTTTTTTCTGTTGTCTCCAGCATTGAATACAGTCCTGAAATCCTTCCTTCAGATGTCAAACTTTGCAACAAGCAGGACTTAAACAAAGGGAAACGCTGAAATTGGATCTCTTTTCTTAGTTGACTTCCCAGCTCTTTCTCTCTATCTCTAGTAAGAGATGTGATAACTACTAGTCTTCAGCACAATTCACATCTCGGGTATCACTATCAGGACCTGTAAAGAAACTCAAAGTTAGCTGAAATGGATGGTGAAAGAGTCCAGGAAAAACAGTAGGTCATTGACAGTCAACATTTCTAAATTAATCAAACTCCAAAATCATCTCCTGTTACCCATCATTACCAAATCACCTGAGGACAGAACATTGGCAAAATAAAAACTAACAAGGAAAGCAGATTCAAAGTCCTTTGCCCTTGTTGGAATGATCTTGGCCCAGATATCCACGTGACTCTTCTCTCACCAGCTGAGATCTCTGTTTAAATGTCATCTTTAGGGCTTCCCTGGTGGCGCAGTGGTTAAGAATCCGCCTGCCAATGCAGGGGACATGGGTTCGAGTCCTGGTCTGGGAAAATCCCACATGCCGCAGAGCAACTAAGCCCGTGCGCCACGACTACTGAACCCGTGCTCTACAACAAGAGAAGCCACTGCAATGAGAAGCCCACGCACCGCAATGAAGAGTAGCCCCCCCTTGCTGCAACTAGAGAAAGCCTGCGCGCAGCAACAAAGACCCAACTCAGCCAATAAATAAATAAATTTCAAAAAAATAAAATAAAATGTCATCTTCTCAGTGGATTCTTCCTAACCACCCTATTTAAAATTGCAGCTCCCTAACCCCCAGTATTCCCTTCTTCCCCCTCCTTGTTCTCTTTTCTTCCATAACACTCACCACCTTTCAACATATTATGCCATCTATGGATTTATTTTATTCTCTGTCTTCTGCCACTAAAATATAAACTCCTGAAGGCAGGAATTTTTGTCTCCTTTGTTCACTGATGTATGCCCACCACCTAGAACAGATGCTAGCACATTATATGTACTCAATAAATATTTGTTGAATTAATTAACTGAATGAATAATATGAAAACTAGAGAAAAGATCAACCAATGACCTACTTTCCTAAGAAAAGTGAGTTCCATTAAACAGAGTCCTAGAAGAGGTGTCGGCAAAGAGCAGCCCATTTTTGTACCCTACGTTACTGCTGCCCGGTGATGGGATGGTCCCCAATGAGTTCCCTAAAGGTCTGAAGCCAACTAATTGGATATGAGAGGGAACCATTGGCGTGACAGAATATGATTTCAAACTGATCACAACTAATTAATAGCTTAAAGTAAATTTACTGTGGTTAGCTATGCTACTAATAATAATCAGCATTTTAATTTGTTTGGAACTTTAGTTTTAATATTTAAATAATTATATTAATTATTTGTATCAGATATATGGTCCAACATTGCATTATATTTACAAGGAGCTAAGAAGCATCTATCTCTAAGTTGAGTACAATTTACTATAATCTGTAGAATATAATTTATATAAGTCTGTGTACAAGATACAGACCATGAACATTTCAATTATTTCCAAACCTGTATCAGGGTCTTGCCAATAACCTTCTGTCACCTGTCATTTAAAACTACCTTAACCTATGTAAGATGGATTTTGTATATTGTTTTCTTGCTCAACATTTTATTATGAGTATTTTCCTACTATCCCATTTAATAAGTGATATTCTATTTTAAAAAATAAAACTACCTTAAGACTCTCAACATTATTGATAACTTTTTTCAGCGTGTGCAAGCACACATAAAGACGAAATTGCTATGATGAAAGTTATGACTATTCTTGGAATGGCTGATTTGTAAAATCTAGCAGTTAACCTTTTACTCTAATCCTTCAGGGATTACTCATTCTCTAGTCGCAGGAGAAATGCACAAGGTCGTTGCTGGGTTTCAGCTTCTCATAGAAGCTCACTCTCAAAATTAATTGCTGGTTACAATTTATTTATATCCTTGGAATGCAATACAATCTCTATTTTCAATTTAATAACTATAC
Source organism: Neophocaena asiaeorientalis asiaeorientalis (assembly GCF_003031525.2). NCBI lineage: Eukaryota > Metazoa > Chordata > Mammalia > Artiodactyla > Phocoenidae > Neophocaena > Neophocaena asiaeorientalis. Next base: position 17,387,983 of record NW_020185339.1, read on the forward strand.
ATGAAGAATCATATTTTTCAATCCCAGAAGTTGGGATAAGAGGTAAAAAGGGGATTTTCATACTTTAAAAAGCCACCAAACCTTAGACCTTGGGGAATACATAGTAATCCATAGTAGACAGTCAATAAATAAGAGCTATTAATGTTGAATGACATTTAAGTCATAAAATTTGAGTGCTTAGAGGAACTTCGGAGATCTCATTTGACTACTGCTTAATAATTAATTATTATACTATATTTCAAAGTGACAGATTATATAACCTTTCCTTTGCAAGAGTAGAAATAGTTGTGATTGCTCAATGCATATCAGCTGGGAACTGAACTTCTGATCTCTCACCCATATTCAAGTGACATTCTTTGAGAGTAAGTGAGGTGTCTTAGGTAGCCACTGACAAGGGCGGACTAACATCAATGGCCTCAACTGCTTTGTCTAATTCATTGTTTAGTGCCTCTTCCACGTGAATGCTTTCTGGTGGACGTATACACATCATACTAAGATCTTCACACTTTGTGCCTATTCCTACATGTCTATCCCTGTGCCTCCACACCAGAACTCCCCATCTCCAATCTCCCAGTCATTTTCCTTCCAGGGTCGTGACCAGCCAGCAGAGGCCATTCACCACTGCCAGTGAGTCCATATATATTCTAATCTCAGGTCACTTCTTTCTACACAAACTGGAGGGTCAGCTCTGCCCATTAAGATGGTTTTCTCTCACCACTGTCATTCAAGGCCAAGCTGAGTGAGGCTGTAATACAACCATCAACCACTTCCACTTTGCACCCATATACCAAGCTGTTCTATTCTTAAACAAAGCTCAGACTTTCTCCTCCTCTTTCAGCTGGTCTATAGTCCCCCAGGTGTGAGCTGAGATAGGAGTAAGGGGCAACCATGATGAGTGATACGGGAGTCTGGGCTATCTCTTCATGGACTTGCTTGTGCCCTCTGGTCTTGTTCGTGCTTGGTTCCAGGTGTACCGTTTCATCTTCTATAGAACTACTGCTGATCCTGACAACTTTATGACTTGGGAATCCTAGAGGACCCAACTGGTGATGGATAATTCAGGTAGCATCATCATTTAATGCCTCATGATCAAGAGTCCCATCTCTCTCAGGGCTCAGTACATTAGGAGCTGTTTTTCAAAAGATGCGTGATTCCTGCTGTAGGTATCATGACCTTGCTCCAAAACCACAGGGGTCTGTATTGTGATTTTTTCCTATTAGAGTGTGTTTCACATTGCATCTGTTCCCACCACTGACATCTGGAATGCCATAGGGTCTGCTTGCAGGTATGCCCCAAGCAGAAGGGCTACCTGCATCACAGGTTGGACCTGCCACCAGGATGGACTTCAAGATGTGACCTCTGCACTTGTACAGAGCTGCACTTTCAGAATGTCCCCACACTTGGCTTAATGCTTTGTTGTCATCATCTTGAAGTTATTAACAATATTTTCTTTGAACTTGTGTTTTGTAAGTGAAGTCCAGTGGGACAACGGAAGGTGTGCAGGAGCAGTAGAGATGAGCCAGGACTGGGGGGTAGAGCAGGCAGCAGCCAAGCACTAAGAAACTGTCACATGTGCGTACCTCCAGGCAGTCCAGGGGGCCTCAGGGCCCCCAGGTGGGCAGGCAGAGACCAGAACCCAGCCTGGTGGCATCAACTGTAGAGAGAATAGTGGAAAAGCAGAAGTGGTGGCCAACAGCAGTAAGAAAGAAAGGTTTTCTACTTAAAACTGGTGCTGGGACCTGCTGTGGGGATCCAGCTTGCCCATCTGTTTCCTGAATGCCATCTTTGTGATGTTTGCACAAATCTTTGAGATCTGGGACAGGAACTGCTAGTTTTCAGGCATTACATTTTGTTAGTAAATTATTATAAAATATCAGCACACATATGGATATTGAAATAATGCATATCAGAAAATTATTAGAATTCTTCACTGAGTTGAGTCTCTGGTTTTGAAAACTTCTGCAATGCGGCAAATCAAATTTCCACAGTCTTAGAAAGAAATTAAAGATCAATGCATTTGATGGAAAAGAACACTATTTTTAAATGTAGCTCCAGATAATGATGAAAACAACTTAAAATTTTAACTTTTTCTTATAATTGAAGATGCAGTGTTAGAATGCAAAAACAGGCACTCCAAATTATATAAAAACTTGAAGCCATCTGAAGTTTCTTGTAGGCCCTTCACAAGTTATAGGAAATGTTGGAGGAAATATTACAATGTAACTATTACACCAGCTACAATTTTACAATTGCAAAATTATAATAATTTATGATTTACATTGAAATTAAATTCATATCTAAATAAAACTGATCTGTAGAGAGATTTAAATGTTTTTAGAAAAATTGTTCCACAATTATCAGCCCTACCTGTGCTAAAATATGTATTTTGAAATAACCTGTCAAAAGTTTATCCCACTGTTATACACCCTATAAAATACTCTTAACAGCTCCAGTAACAGTTATATCAGAAGATCCTCCTCAAAATTAAAAATTATCAAAAATTATTTGCAATCAGGCATTTGCTGAGAGTCACGAGATCACTTTTAGTTATATCAATTGAAAATGAAGTTGCTAAAAATACACATTCTGATTTTGAAATGAATTTGTAGGAAATTGTGAATTTATAGGCCTACAAAATGAATTAATAGGAAAGCAAGCCAGAACAATTATATAATCAATCAAGATATCACATTAATAATCATTATTTATTGTATTACATAAATTATAACACCAAAAGTTTCTCTGCAGTTTGTAAGATTACAGTGTTATTCATGTATCACTATAACACCCATTGCATTTTGTAAGTAATTCAATATTTTTTCATGAAAAACTTTATATTTTACCACTTTCAGTGGCACTTTTTTCCTGCTTTTTTAACAAAGGGCCCCACATTTTTATTTCACGCAGGGCCCTACAGATTATGTAACCAGGCCTGTCTGCTACAGAGTGCTTTTCTGCTCCAGGCTCCACTCAAATCTGGTATCCTTTCCTGTCACTCAGTATATGGGCTGGAGCAGTACTCCTAGGTAGAATGGGTTGCTTATGAACACCGAAAGGTCTACCAAGCACTGTGCCTCCGTTTCTGCAATAAGAAATGCAAGAAGCAGCGATTTGTTTTCGCTTTGGAGGCAATGTCCTGACATAACACTGGACCCCTAAGATCCTCTACCGAAGTGCCAAGTCCCCGAATTTTTATAGGGTCTCTCTCCTACCCTCTGGAGCACGTGTCATATGAAAGATTCCAGCATGTTAGATGCCTCTCGTTCATCCTGCCTGATCAGCATGATGTCATCGATGTAATGGGTGGATATGATGTTCTGCAGGATGTCCAGATCTGTTTAAACTCTATTACGACATATGGTTATAATAGGTGTTTTAACACACTGATCTGCTAATTCCTTCATCTCGTCATTTATTATCTGTTTTTGCTGCCTGGGTTTTCTTTTGGTTATGGGTCACATTTTCCTGTTTGGGGGCCTGTGTAGTAATTTTTTTTTTAATAAATTTATTTATTTATTTTTGGCTGCGTTGAGTCTTCGTTGCTGCACCCGGGCTTTCTCTAGTTGCAGAGAGAGGGGGCTCTTTGTTGTGGTGCACTGGCTTCTCATTGCGGTGGCTTCTCTTGTTGTGGAGCACGGGCTCTAGGCTCATGGGCTTCAGTAGTTGTGGTGCACGGGCTTAGTTGCTCCGCAGCATGTGGGATCTTCCCAGACCAGGGCTCGAACCCATGTCCCCTGCATTGGCAGGCAGATTCTCAACCACTGAGCCACCAGGGAAGCCCAGTAATTTTTTTTAATTGGATCCAGGCCATTGTAAATTTCATGTTGTCGAGTATCTAGATTTTGTAGTCTTCCCTTAAAGAGTATGGGGCCTTATTTTGGCAGTTAAGTTTCTAGCAGATCAGCTTGACACTTTGAGACTTGTATTTAAACTTTGTCATTGTAGGCATACAGTACTTTTCATGCATGATAGTTTAGCTCTACTACAAAAGTATAACCTTTCTGGGTTCTCTACTGAATGCTCCTTGTGATCAAGAAAGACTTTCCCTTCTGGCTGGTTGGATCTCAAACATTTCCAGCTCCTCTGGGAATTATTATATATCCTTGGTCATTCATTGCATTACCTTATGGTGCCTTCACCCTAGGCATGTGCATCTTTGTGTTCAACAATGTCTCCCAAAGATATCTACCCAGATTTATGAAGCTTTGCACCTACATAGCCTCCTCTTTGGAACATTGCCCCACAAGTTCCAGTTACTTCAGCCCCCCCTTAACTGTAATCTTTCTCTCTTCAACTCAATTTTGTTCTGCATGGGACCTTTTCTCTGGCTCCCTGGTTCAGGATGTGCCTCCAGGTAGAAAACTGGGGCAACTGTTTGTTTCCCTTCACACGTACTCTTTAAGGGCAGACTAAGAGGAAGAGACAAATTGCAAATAAAAGTAATAAATAGGCTCTTGAATCGTTTGATAATTTGTAAAGAGAAGTGAATCATACAAATTCATTTAAAAATATTTAAATTTTTTTCTGATTTGACCTCAAACTGACATCAGTGAAATTCATATAAACTCATAATATGTGATTACAATGAGTGCACTGATGACTAAATTAGTGCCTTCAATTCAAGGAATATCTAAGATTAGTAACTGTGCAAGATAATTTGAAATGCCCGTCTAAAAATATTTGATAGAGCTCCTGAAATTTCACACACGCACACACACACACACACACACAAATAATGAACTACAAGGATGAAAAAAATTTTTCTGAGCTATTAATAATAAAAAAACAAATACTGATCAACTATGCTAGAGAAAAAGTAAATTATCTTCATATTCTCTCTATAGAAAATATTACAAACCATGGTCATATGAAGAGTCGATTAAAGAGTACATAGCCATAAAATTTGGGAAAAAAGTTTGGAGAGGCATGCCTGACAGTTTATTAACAAAAATATTTTGTTATTTTTACATTTTGCATTATTTGTAATATTTCTCAACTTTTAATAGTTTATAACATTGTGATTTCTTTTCTCAGTCTAAATAAATATACACTTTTGTATCTAGTTTTGTATTTATAATTGCTATTCTTTTTCTTAAGGAGCCCCCAAAATCGTATATAAGCTTCAGGCCACACAAAATCTGGATTTGCCACTGTTATCATCATCTCTCCACCTAACTGATCTACCTTCATCCATTCCTGTCCCCTTCTAGTCTGTACACCGTGCCACAGCCAAAAGGATCTTATAAAAATTCATGTATGATTATATTTCTCCTCTACTCTTCCAGTGATTTCCCATTAGCCTTAGGATAAAGACCAAAATCCTTAACATAGGGTCTGGGCCCTGCCTACTTATCCCCTTCCTTCTCTCTCTCAGCTGCAATCATGGTGGCTTCTTTTAGTTATTTGAATGCACCTCCTTAGGACTTTTGCACATGCTGTACTCTGTGCCTAGGAGACATTCTACCACCCACCTATTCCATTAACAAATTATCTCCTTTAAACTTCAGACTGTCATTCAAGGTTATTTCCTCAGGGTATCTTAGACTAGATCAGCCCCCTACACCCTTAAATGTTCATCACACTCTTTGCTTTTCCTTCATAGTATGTCTCCCTATTTGTAATTATACACTTCTGCGATTGTTAGGTTGTATATTTCTCTGCCACTAGATTGCAAATTCCATGAAAGAGGGACAGTGTCTCCTCAGCACTAGCCTAGCATCTGAAACAAAGTTGGTACCTAATTATACAATCTCTGGCCCTAAATAATTTACAATCTAGTTTTGAAACAGAAACAGTGAGAAAATTTAACAATCTGGAGCATCAGTGCAGATGGAATAGATTATTTTTGTGTGCAGAAAGTCCTACTGGAAGTCTTGAAATCTGAATACATGGGGGTTGGTTATTCCATCAGTGTGCAAAATTAGCCTAGCCTGAGGCTGTAACATAGTACACTGACCATCTGGGAAGTGCTCTGACCAGATTCCCAGCACAATCCTTTTTTGCAGTAGAAATCTACTTCATTCTTATTTTTCACTGTGCTTTTTTTTTCTTATAATTTTTATTGGAGTATAGTTGATTTGAAGTGTTGTGTTAGTTTCTGCTGTACAGCAAAGTGAATCAGTTATACATACACTAATACATATATCCACTCTTTTTTAGATTCTTTTCCCATATAGGTCATTAAAGAGTATTGAAAAGAGTTCCCTGTGCTATACAGTAGGTCCTTACCAATTTTCTATTTTATATATTCTACTTCATTTTTAAAAATTCTCTTGTCTTCTGTAGACTTACTTTTTAAAAAGTAATAAAACTAAGGATGCTTCCTTTTGCATAAGCCTGAGAGTTGTGTATGACATTCCCAAGCACTTCCATAGTTATTTTTCCTTATACTACAGTGCTTTCACAGATTTGAAGACTTCCAGTTGGAGGGTTCAGCTTAGAGAAAATACACCTTATTTGTTAGGAACCAGGAGGTACAGCCTGTTGTTCTCAGTTGGGAATAAGGCTTGGTGGTTCACCTTGCCAGGGATATTTCCTTTGTTATTGTTATATTCACCAGTTTCTTTTATTTTTTAGACTCCACATATAAGTGATATCATACAGTATTTATCTTTCTCTGTCTGACTTATTTCACTAAACATAATACCCTCCAAGGCCAGAGATACTTCTATTTTCCTAGACTTGGGCAGAGGGGCAGGGTAGAGCTGTTCTAGAGCTATCACAGAAATATTTGGAGCCCTAGTGTCATGGAATTTTTATCCCTAAACATTACTTAATAACTTGGTTGGGTGACCATGTCGCAGTGTTTTGGTTTTTGTTCAATGTGCACATCCTCCAACATCATCTAAAAGGTCTTTCAAAAAGTCACCAATTTTTAACAATCCACCTGCCAATGCAGGGGACACAGGTTCACGCCCTGGTCCAGGAAGATCCCACATTCCGCGGAGCAACTAAGCGTGCGTGCTACAACTACTGAAGCCCGCACTCCTAGAGCCCGTGCTCCGCAACAAGAGAAGCCACCGCAATGAGAAGCCCGCGCACCGCAACGAAGAGTAGCCCCCACTCGCTGAAACTAGAGAAACCCAGTGAGCAGCAGCGAAGACCCAACGCAGCCAAAAATAAATAAATAAATAAAATTTTTTAATTCACCAATTTAATGTTAGAGTAAATATTCCAAAATTCATCAAGGAATATTAGGCTGTCAGAATATCCCTAAATCGTTTGTGTGAAACCACGATATCAGCTGAGGAACAGCATAACCAGGCTTGGACTTAGACTGAGTTGTAGGGAAGAGCTGTTCTAGAGCTATCACAGAAATATTTGGAGCCCTAGTGTCATGGAATTTTTATCCCTAAACATTACTTAATAACTTGGTTGGGTGACCATGTCGCAGTGTTTTGGTTTTTGTTCAATGTGCACATCCTCCAACATCATCTAAAAGGTCTTTCAAAAAGTCACCAATTTTTAACAATCCACCTGCCAATGCAGGGGACACAGGTTCACGCCCTGGTCCAGGAAGATCCCACATTCCGCGGAGCAACTAAGCGTGCGTGCTACAACTACTGAAGCCCGCACTCCTAGAGCCCGTGCTCCGCAACAAGAGAAGCCACCGCAATGAGAAGCCCGCGCACCGCAACGAAGAGTAGCCCCCACTCGCTGAAACTAGAGAAACCCAGTGAGCAGCAGCGAAGACCCAACGCAGCCAAAAATAAATAAATAAATAAAATTTTTTAATTCACCAATTTAATGTTAGAGTAAATATTCCAAAATTCATCAAGGAATATTAGGCTGTCAGAATATCCCTAAATCGTTTGTGTGAAACCACGATATCAGCTGAGGAACAGCATAACCAGGCTTGGACTTAGACTGAGTTGTAGGGAAAATTAAAAGCGATTAAATATAAGGGCACTCAATAAGTGTTGTTGACTCGGGGATTAAATAGGGTACGGCCCAGACTTTGCCCACCAGCTGATCTTACTACCTCGTAGGCACATTCCTCCTTTCTCTTAACTGCTTCCTGTTGGCTGATTCCTTTCCCCTCTTATCTGATCGTCCCCCCGCCCATTTTAATTCCTGAACAAAGGGGTCCTACCAAAACCCAACGCCTGCCTGAGTCCGGAGCAAGCTCGGGTCCTGCTCCCCTATGGCTTTTCCCCCCTTTCCGCCCACTTCCGGGTTTCCCTCCCTGCTGCTGTCTCCCCTCTTCCTTTCGGTCCGGAGCCCGCCCCTCCACCCGTCACGTGACCGCATGGCGTGCTCCGCCTCCTGCCCCCGGTTCACGTGATCGCGCCCGGTAGAAAACGCCCGACCACGGACGCCGGCCTTCACAGTGCAGTCTTTTTTTCCCAGCTGCTCGTGGCTTTCTCGCTCTCTAGCCTTCTGCACGTCTTTCCCCTCCGCCCGGGGTCCCCCCCGGAGCCCTGTCCGCCATGCGGCTCCTGCCTCTGGCCCTGGGTGTGCCCCAGCGGGGCAGCCCTCGCCACCTGCCCTACTGCAGCTCAGCGCCGCTGCTGCTGCTGCTGCTGCTGCTGCTGGGAGGCTGCCTGGGGGTCTCCGGGGCGGCGGCGGGCTCTCGGAGGCCCAATGTGGTGCTGCTTCTCGCCGACGACCAGGACGAAGTGCTCGGCGGCATGGTAACTCTTCTTTCTGTTTCTGCCCCGCCCCTCCATCTCCCGGGCTGACTCCCTGGTTTCTGGCCCTCGTTCCGCATTTCTAACTAGCTGCCTCGACCCTGGGTAGGTTTGCTTTTGCCGCGCCAGGCCCTTTGCGCAGGCTTATGGAGCTGCGGGACTCTATTTCCTCTTTCTCCCGAGTCTCTCCTGGGTCCACACAGAGCTTCTAGTCTGGACCTTACTGCTGAGGAGTTTGCTTCATGTCTCAAGACAAACATGTGGACGCCTGTTAGGGGTGGGATGAACCAATGAGGAGCAGGTGCTGGCTAGGAGCACGCCAGCCTTGATTGTTTGTCTTTCAGGTTAGAGGACAAATCCAGCCCCTCTTTGAGGAGCCTAGGCCATTTCTGCATTTGACCCTGTGTGCAGTGTCTGTGCCTGATATTTATAAAATAAGTGCTGATACGAACTATTCTGGTAGGTAGGTTGTAGAACTCTTCAGGGTGTGCTTTGCCTCACAAGAATCAAGAAAATTCAATTAGCCTAATTGGACACCTGGCTGATGCATTAGATACTGTCAGCGTTCCGTTTTATATCAGATGGGTGGTGGGTGGTGTTATGAGACTTAATTCTTTCCCAGAGTGAATTTTGCTTCTGGATCTTAGAATTCTCGAATTTGTGACCTTCAAGAACATCTACCCAACCCTCTACTCTCGGAGGCCTAGAAAGTGGCTTGCCCCAGACTCATGAGTAGTTGTGGCAGTCCAGACAAAATCCTGACTAGGGCTCTCATCCTGGATATGGGGCATTACTCCTACCTTTTTAAAAACAAGTACTTTATTGCTTTCTTCCTTTCAGTTCCCTTTTTGCTTTCAGCTAAATGCTATGAAAGCACTTTTGGCACGAGGTTCCTAACTTTTACTGTGTGGGAACACCCTAGCTGAGTGTCTTTCAAACTGCTGATTTCAACCCATAAGTGAGTTGTGAAATCAGTTTAGTGAGTTACTTCCCTGTGGAATAGAGTAGAATAGAAAATGTCTGTGTGATACATGAGGTCAAGGTAAGCATATCCATATATAGATATGTCTTAGTTGTGCATTAAAATGTATTTCTTCCTCAGGGCTGTGTTCAATGGTGTGAGAGTCTTTTCTAAATGATATTTAAGATGCTTGCGTTTTGACTGCCTGCTGGTTCCTGCCACATGTACCTCATTGCCTTTTAGTTTCTACCCAGCCCCACTGACAAGAGTGTTGACTTAATGGCCCTCCTGGATTTTACTTTGTTTTTTCCACCATTCCAACTGCTACACTTATCCTCCACACAAAACTCCTTTTAACAGATTTTTGTGTGTGCTTTTGAAGTGTTTTGTCCAGAAAAAGCAAGCCATCTCTATCAAAACTTAATAATGATTTAGTGACTTAATTAAAAGACCCAGGGCTTCCCTGGTGGTGCAGTGGTTGGGAGTCCGCCTGCCCATGCAGGGGACTCGGGTTCGTGCCCTAGTCCGGGAAGATCCCACATGCCGCGGAGCGGCTGGGCCCGTGAGCCATGGCCACACTCTGTTGAAAACAAAATCCATCACTTAAATAAAATATAAGGTGTTCAGAATTCAGTTTCTTCAGTTCTCGTAGACCACCAGTGTGGTCTGTGTATATTTGAGGTTTCTTCCCTTTAGCCTGTTAATCCTATTTGCTCCTTTAAACCAGTAGTAGATTCTTTTATACGAATGTTTGTGCTGGAGAGAAGAGCCAAAATTAAGTGGAGGGGAAAAGTCAAATTTAATCCTCCCTGTTCTCTGGAGAATTCTGTCATCTCCTGTAACCTTTTACAGAATACTCTAAACACCACTAATTGTGAAACAGGACTTGAAGGGGAAGAACTAAGAAATAACAGCATTTGAGAACCTACTTGGAGCTAGTCAGGGTGTGAAGTGTCTTATACAGTGCTTCAATTATCACAGGAATCCCCTGCTGTAGGTATTGTCCTTATCTTAAAAAATGAGAAACTAAAACTTAGAAGGGGTTAAGTAACTTGGACAAGGTTCATATAGCTATAATAAGGGGCAAAGCCTGGTGTCTTACAGTGTAAGAGCCCTGAGATTATATGCTTTTTCTCCTATTCTAGAATACTATGCTAATACTGATTTACCAGATGTCATTCCACATACCCACATCAGCATAGTCACACCATAGATCAGAGATTTCTTCAGGGGACATGGAACTCCTTAATTTTTTTTTTTTTTACATCTTTATTGGAGTATAATTGCTTTGCAATGGTGTGTTAGTTTCTGCTTCATAACAAAGTGAATCAGTTATACATATACATATGTTCCCATCTCTCTTCCCTCTTGCGTCTCCCTCCCTCCCACCCTCCCTATCCCACCCCTCCAGGCGGTCACAAAGCACCGAGCTGATCTCCCTGTGCTATGCAGCTGCTTCCCACTAGCTATCTACCTTATGTTTGGTAGTGTATATATGTCCATGCCTCTCTCTCGCTTTGTCACAGCTTACCCTTCCTGCTCCCCATATCCTCAAATCCATTCTCTAGTAGGTCTGTGTCTTTATTCCTGTCTTACCCCTAGGTTCTTCATGACATTGTTTTTTTCTTATATTCCATATACATGTGTTAGCATACGGTATTTGTCTTTCTCTTTCTGACTTACTTCACTCTGTATGACAGACTCTAGGTCTATCCACCTCATTACAAATAGCTCAATTTCGTTTCTTTTTATGACTGAGTAATATTCCATTGTATATATGTGCCACATCTTCTTTATCCATTCATCCGATGATGGGCACTTAGGTTGTTTCCATCTCCGGGCTATTGTAAATAGAGCTGCAATGAACATTTTGGTACATGACTCTTTTTGAATTATGGTTTTCTCAGGGTATATGCCCAGTAGTGGGATTGCTGGGTCATATGGTAGTTCTATTTGTAGTTTTCTAAGGAACCTCCATACTGTTCTCCACAGTGGCGGAACTCCTTAATTTACACATAATAGTTCGTGAGTATTATTTTCATTTTTATGGAGAGAGTGAGGTCTCTGACCCAAAACAAGATCATGAATTGCTGCCATAGTTGGCAAATAAACAAGTATCAATCCCCAGACTAACTCCCTCAAAGGATTATAGCACTTGTATGATTGTGGTCTGATGTGGAATCTTGCGATCATCTTTGAAGTAGTCTTTTATGTGGTAGCATCATCTTTAACAGTTCATTGTATTTGTTGTAGCTTTCATCTGTGGGACTCCATTTTTAGGGGTTTTTTTTTTTTTTTTGCTGTACGCGGGCCTCTCACTGTTGTGGCCTCTCCTGTTGCGGAGCACAGGCTCCGGACGCGCAGGCTCAGCGGCCACGGCTCACGGGCCCAGCCGCTCCGTGGCATGTGGGATCTTCCCAGACCGGGGCACGAACCCGTGTCCCCTGCATCAGCAGGCGGACTCTCAACCACTGCGCCACCAGGGAAGCCCCCATTTCTAGTTTTTGCCCAGGGAACCGTTCATCCATTTCTTGATTTTACTTGAATGTTGTTATGGGGTGATGGACACACTGTTCTTCACTGAAGCACAGGTTAGTATTTTTAAAATCATTCTCTAGAAAAACTGACACTTGGTCAAAACCTCAAGGAAGTGAGGGAAGGAGATGTAGGGGAAGAATGAATACATCATGTCTTTGCTTAAGGCAAAGTGATCATTCATTGTTAAAAGTTAGCCATAGAATTATCCGAATTGTCAAAACTTTATTTCAGAGCAGCTGTATATGGGGCCCAGGAAAGCAGATGACTCCTTAGGGGTTTTTTTTGCTTCAAATGAGTAAGGTAGCACATTAGTCATATGCAAGTGTAAGATTGTCTGTGTCTTAAAGAATGTAGTTTGGCCTTAACGTGACCAGCCACTATCTTTGCTTAGATCTTAAGGATCCACTTCATCATTCAGGTTAGCATGGACGCACACACACGTTTTTTGGTACAGTGTGGTTTCCTGTTTGGGACTTGTCTGATTTAAGCACAGAGTATGGTTATCACTTGTACTACCATTAGCAGTGTAAAGGTTATGGTTATTAACATACATTTGTTACTTAAACTAAAATCTGAATTCCTATGCAGCCCTGCATCATCATCTGACTCCCGCCCACCTCTGTGACCTGGTCTTATTACCCCATTCTTCCCTTTACTTACTGCGCTGCTTCTAAAACGCTGGCCTTTGTTCTGCCCTCACATGTGTTGCTTTCCTTCTCTGGCAGCATGTTACTTGTTCACTCAACCCGAAAGCATCTTCTTCTGGGGCTTTGCCTGGCTGACTCATCGTGTGACTCAGTACTGAAGTTACATCCTGAAGGAGGCCTTTCCTGACCACCTGTTGAAAGTAGTTTTCCCCTTTGCTCTCATCACCTGCAGGCACAGGGTCCTGGTTTATAGTACTCTTCACTGCCTGAAATAATTGTTTGTTTACCTTTTGTTTGAGTACAAGGATCATGAGGGCAGGGACCTTCTATCTTTTGTCCACCATTGCCTTGATCAATGCCTGGCACACATTAAGTGTTTAGTAAATGTGTTATAATCACAAAATTTAGTCTTACTATAAATCAGATATTCTTCGGTAGCTTTGCATAAATACCAGACAATTTGACCATTGTTCCCTGTAATCAGCTCACATAGTCCTTTTCCTATTTATACTTCGCATTCCTGTTTCCCCTGCCTGTGTACTCACTGTAACTCAGATTCTTCATCAAACCAGTGTTTCATTCAGCCCAGTGTTTTTTGCTTGAGGATAGCACCCAGTGATGTTTTGTGGGAAATCATGGCTGGTGACATTCCTTCTGAAGGTTAGCAAAGACCTTATGTATCTCTAGCATCCCCTGGCAACCTATTGTGGATCTACTGAAAATCATCAAAGACCTTTAAATTTATTTCTTTCATTGAGGTGAAATTGACATAAAACATTATGTTAGTTTCAGGTGTACAACATGGTGATATTTGTATATATTGCAAAATGATCACAGCAATCAATATAGTGAACATTCATCATAATGTATAGTTACAGAATTTTTTTTCTTGTGATGAGAACTTTTAAGATCTACTCTCTTAGCCGCTCTCAAATGTGCGATACAATATTATTAGCTGTAGTTGCCATGCTGTGCATGACATCCCCATGACTTCTTTATTTTATAAGTTTTTACCTTTGGACACCCTTCACCCATTTCACTGCACCCACCCTCACCCCTCACTTCCTGTCTCTGAAAACCACTAGTCCGATCTCTGTATCTGAACTTGGGTTTTCTTGTTTTTTTAGATTCCACATACAAGTGAGGTTATACAGTATTTGTCTTTCTCTGACTTAATTCACTTAGCATAATGCCCTCAGAGTCTACCCATGTTATCAAAATGGCAATATTTCATTCTTTTTTATGACTGAGTAATATTCCATTGTGTATATATACCACATCTTCCTTTCCATTCATCCATTGATGGACATTTAGGTTGTTTCCATTGTCTTGGCTATTGTAAATAATGCTGCAGTGAACATGGGGGTATATATATATCTTCGAGTTACTGTTCTCATTTTCTTCAGATAAATACTCAGAAGTGGATTTGCTGGACCACATGGTAGTTCTATTGTTAAATTTTTGAGTAACCTCCACATGATTTTTCATACTGGCTGAACCAGTTTACATTCCCACCAACAGTTGCACGAGGGTTCCCTATTGTCTACATCCTTACCAACACTTTTTATCTCTTGTCTTTTTGATGATAGCCTTTCTAACAGGTGTGAGGTGCTATCTCATTGTGGTTTTGATCTGCATTTCCCTAACAATTAGTGATGTTAAACATTTTTTCATTTACCTGTTGGCCATTTGTATGTCTTTTTTGGAAAAAGGTCTTTTCAGATCCTCTGTCCATTTTGTTTTGTTTTGTTTTAAGACTTACTTACTTACTTACTTACTTATTTATGGCTGCGTCCAGTCTTAGTTGCAGCACACGGGACCTTCATTGAGGCATGAGGGACCTTTCGTTGCAGTGCACGGGCTTCTCTAGTTGTAGCGTTTGGGTTTTCTCTTCTGTATTTGTGGTGCACAGGCTCCAGGGCGCATGGGCTTTGTAGTTGTGGTGTGCGTGCTCTAGAGTGCGTGGGCTCTGTTGTTTGTGGCATGCAGGCTCTCTAGTTGAGGCACGTGAGCTCAGTAGTTGTGGTACGCAGGCTTAGTTGCCCCGTGGCATGTGGGATCTTAGCTCCCTGACCAGGGATCAAACCAGCGTCCCCTGCATTATAAGGCAGATTCTTTACCACTGGACCACCAGTGACGTCCCCTCTCCCCATTTTTTAATTGGCTGTTTTTTTGCTATTGTATGAGTTTTTTGTATATTTTGCATATTAACCCTTTATCAAATATAAGACTTGCACATATTTTCTCCCATTCAGTATAAGTTGCCTTTTCATTTTGTTAATGGTTTTCTTGGCTCTGCAGAAGCTTTTTATTTATTCTTTAATTGAGCTAGAGTTGATTTACAATGTTGTGTTTCAGGTGTACAGCAAAGTGATTTAGTCATAAATACATATATATTCTTTTTCAGATTCTTTTCCATTATAGGTTATTACAAGATAATTGAGTATAGTTCCTTGTGCTCTACAGTAAATTCTTGTTTTTTAATCTGTTTTATATATACTCCCATACTCCTAATTTATCTCCTCACACACCCCCACTTTGCTAACCATAAGTTTGTTTTCTATGTCTGTGAGTCTGTTTCTGTTTTGTAAATGAGTTCATTTGTATTATTTTTTTAGATTCCACATAAAAGTGATACCATATAATATTATATGTCTTTCTCTGTCTGACTTACTTAGTATGATAATCTTTAGGTCCATCCATGTTGCTGCAAATGACAAAATTCCATTCTTTTTTATAGCTGAGTAATATTCCACTGTATATATATGTATACCACATCTTCTTTATCTGTTCATCTGTTGATGGACATTTAGGTTGCTTCCATGTCTTGGCTATTGTAAATAGTGCCGCTGTGTACATTGGGGTGCGTGTATCTTTCCAAATTAGAGTTTTTGTCTTTTCCAGATACAGGCTGAGGAGTGAGATTCTGGACCATATCATAACTATACTTATAGTTTTTTAAGGAACCTCCATACTGTTTTCTGTAGTGGCTACACCAATTTACATTCTCACCAACAGTGTAGGAAGGTTCCCTTTTCTCCACCCTCTTTCCAGCATTTATTATTTGTAGGCTTTTTGACGATGGCCATTCTGACTGGTGTGAGGTAATACAGTAATACCACATTGTAGTTTCGATTTATATTTCTCTAATCATTAATGATGTTGAGCATGTTTTCATGTGCCTGCTGGCCATCTGTATGTCTTCTTTGGAAAAATGTCTATTTAGGTCTTCTGCCCATTTTTTGATTGGGTTCTTTGGGTTTTGTTTTGTTTTTGTTTTTGTTTTTTGATATTGACATACATAAGCTGTTTGTATATTTTGGAAATTAACCCCTTGTTGGTTGCAGCGTTTGCAAATATTTTCTCCCGGCCTGTTGTCTTTTTGTTTTGTTTATGGTTTCCTTTGCTGTACAAAGCTTATAAGTTTGATTAGGTCCCATTTGTTTATTTTTGCTTTTATTTCTTTTGCCTTGGGAGACTGAGCTAAGCAAATATTGCTACAATTTATGTCAGAGAATGTTTTGCCTGTGTTTTCTTCTAGGAGTTTTATGTTGTCATGTTTTATATTTAAGTCTTTAAGCCATTTTGAGTTTATTTTTGTATATGGTGTGAGAAAATTTTCTAATTTCATTCTTTTACATGAAGCTGTCCAGTTTTGGCAGCACCACTTAGTGAAGAGACTTTTTTTCCATTGTATATTCTTGCCTCCTTTGTTGTAAATTAATTGACCATAAGTGTGTGGGTTTATTTCTGGGCTCTCTATTCTGTTCCATTGATCTACGTGTTTGTTTTTGTGCCAGTACCACACTGCTTTTTTTTTTTTTTTTTTTTGGCTGCATTGGGTCTTTGTTGCTGTGCACTGGCTTTCTCTAGTTGCATCTTGCAGTGGCTTCTCTTGTTGTGGAGCACAGGCTTGAGACACACAGGCTCAGTAGTTGTGGCTCTCAGGCTCTAGAGTAAAGGCTCCGTAGTTGTGGCACATGGGCTTAGTTGCTCCACAGCATGTGGGACCTTCCCGGACCAGGGATCGAACCTGTGTCCCATGCATTGGCAGGTGGATTCTTAACAACTGCACCACCAGGGAAGTCCCACCATATTGCTTTGATTACTGTAGCTTTTAGTATAGTCTGGAGTCAGGGAGCATGATACCTCCAGCTTTGTTCTTCTTTCTCAAGGTTATTCTAGCTATTCAGGGTGCTTTGTGTTTCCATACAAATTTTAAAATTATTTGTTCTAGTACTGTGAAAAATGCCATTGATATTTTGATAGGGATTGCATTGAATGTGCAGATTGCCTTCGGTAGTATGGTCAGTTTAACAATATTAATTCTTCCAATCCATGAACATGGTATATCTTGCCATCTATTTGTGTAATCTCCAATTTCTTTCATCGGTCCCTTATAATTTTCTGAGTACAGGTCTTTTACTTTGTTAGGTAGGTTTATTTCTAGGTATTTTATTCTTTTTGATGTGATTGTAAATGGGATTGTTTCCTTAATTTCTCTTTCTGATAGTTCACGGTTACTGTATAGAAGCGCAACACTATATTAATTTTATTAACATTAACTGTATATCAACTTTGTATCAAGCAACACTACCAGATTCATTGATGAGCTCTAGTTTTTTGGTGGTGTCTTTAGGATTTTCTATGTATAGTAGTACATCATCTGCAGACAGTGATAGTTTTACTTCTTCCTTTGCAATTTGGATTCCTTTTCTCTTTCTTGTCTAATTGCTGTGGCTAGCATTTCCAATGCTACGTCGAATAAAAATGGCAAGAGTGGGCATCCTTGTCTTATTCCTGATTCTAGAGGAAAAACTTTCATTTTTTCACTGTTGAGTAGGATGTTAGCTGTGGACTTGTCGTATTGGCCTTTATTATGTTGAGGCACATTCCCTCTATATCCACTTTGAGAGTTTTTATCATAAATGGATGTTGAATTTTGTCACATGAGTTTTCAAAATTCCTGAATAAGTTAGAATTCTCTAGCTAATGGATTACTTAGGTTTTCTATCATCTGTATAAAACAATGGGGATAACTTTTTTTTACAGTATTGAAAATGACCCTCTTATTAACATGGTTATGTATTTGGGTTATTAGTCTTTAAGAAGTTATTACACAACCAAATACACTTAAAACTGTGTTCAGTACGGTCTCAGCTTTCACAGGAACTTCAGAATCGTTATGAACTGACTCATAATACAACTGAAATAAGTTTCTTCACATCATCCTTTCTTGCTGTCTGGAATCTCGATAAAGATCGTTAGTATTTTTTATTGTTATTATTTATATCTAAGTGACCATCTTCATACCTTTTCTCCTTGCTGTAGGATTTGAAACTAGTTGTTCTCTCTACTTGTCAGGATGTTAAGTTTTGAGCAAAAGATGAAAAGCAAGGATATAAACGAAATAATTTTCTGACTAGTCTTTTGCTTGACAAGGTTTTCTGTATATGTGTTTGCCACTTAGTTCAAGTCTTTGCCTGAGGTGGTGGTTGGTCTAGTGCAGAGGGCCATGAGCTTATAGTCAAAAAGCGTGCATCTGGGCTTCACCACCGAGCGCCTGATATTTGAGTTAGTGTCGGGGCTTTGTCTGGCTTTCAGAACCTAAGTGTTGTTTTATTTCTGTTTTAAAGGATGGAAGGCTCCTTTCATATCATTTTCCATATCCTGCTTCTAAAGATGAATTAATAGAGGTAGATCTGCCCCACCTGTTTGTAAGGCAGCTGGTGACAAATAAGAAGGGCACCAAAATTTCATTACATTGAAATCAACGTTGCTAGAATAATGCCATCAGCTGTGAACTTTCCCTTCCTGCAAGCGTTACAACTCCCTGAACTTTTGCACAGGACATAACTGACTGTAACCAAACTTGTTTGATTCATCTCCAGAATCACATGGGACACTTGGCTGTTCCTTAGTGTCAGATAGAGCTGATCATTTGGGAATAAAAGGTTGAGAGTAAGATACAAAAAAACACGAATTTTGTTCTGTGTGTTTTAGTTTATTGGAAGAAATTGTTCAACAGATAACTGTTTACTTTACAGACACCACTAAAGAAAACCAAGGCTCTCATTGGAGGGATGGGGATGACTTTCTCCAGTGCTGTAAGTTTTGAAGCTGATTTAATTTTGTTACACTTTAATTGTGTTTATGTTCTAAGAAGAAACACTTTCTTTTGGGTCATCTACTGTAATTTCTGTGGTTTTTTCCTAATTAAATGCCTGATCTGAGGGAAGGAGTCTATTTAATGTAATATAGATTTGTTTAGTTGAAATATTACTTCTTAAAAATTGAAGGTTAATTACAGGTATTTTGTAAGCCATCCTCATCTACAACTCAGAACTAGAGAAGTTTATTTAAAACTTCACTGTTAAAAAAAAAAAAAAAAAAAAAACTTCACTGTTTGAGGTTTGAAAATGGATTGTAGGAAACGGTTAACATTTGTACTGTGTAAATTTAGTTCCATGGTAAAAGCTTGCAGGCTACTCTGCAAAACCCAATTAACCCTGATAGCCAAACCTAACGAAGATAATAGCAGCAAAATGAAAGAAACCCAACAACAGCTGTGTGTACATGTGTGTGTACATATATGTAAATACAAGTATATGTGTATATGTACACGTGTAAACATAAATACAAAGATCCAAAGTAAAATACTGACAAATCAAATTCAGGAACCATGCTCATAACCGAGTCAGTGGTAGCCCAGCTTAATATCGGGAAATCCACTGAACAGCAGCTAGTGTTGTGGTTAAGAGCAGACTCTGGAACCAGATCACCCTGTTTTGAATGTTGTCTCTGCCTCTCTCCTAGCTGTGCGACCTTGGGGAACTTATTAACCTTTTTGGCCTTTGGTTTCCCCATTTGTGTATAGGGATACTGAAACCTGTCTCGGAGGTTAAATGGATTGTTACATGTAAAGCAAGCATTTCTGTCAGTGCCTAGCTTAGAGTAAGCACCACTACGTAATGGTGGTTATTATACTGTTCACCAGCACATCAGTGGTTAAAAGGAGGAAAATCAGATACTCATCTCAGTGGATGCTTGAAAGTCCTCTGAAATGTTGGCATCCTTTCCTTGTAACTTATTAAACTGTTACATCTGTACTATGACAAATATTTCAAACAAATAGCACAACTTACGGTTAAGGTTAAAGTCTCAGAGCACTGCTGTTAGGGAAGAGACAAGGGCCCAATATCTCTCACTTAATGTTCTTCTGAACTGTCCAGTCATTGGCATAAGTCTTGTGGAATTCAGAGTACTTGTGGAATTCAGTACTTGTGGAATAAAAGTACTGGGAAAAGACAAAAATTGTTATTTCCACTTGTCTGGATTTTCTGCCTAGAAAACATAGAGTTGTTGGAAAACTTTTTAAATTAATAGAATTTAGTAAGGTAGAAATGAAAAAATAGAAGTAACTTTCTTCCATATGACTAGTTAGAAAAACATG
The DNA here is from genome assembly GCF_003031525.2 of Neophocaena asiaeorientalis asiaeorientalis. NCBI lineage: Eukaryota > Metazoa > Chordata > Mammalia > Artiodactyla > Phocoenidae > Neophocaena > Neophocaena asiaeorientalis. Next base: position 17,408,212 of record NW_020185339.1, read on the forward strand.
GGGGAGAGAAGATCCCACTTATACAGCAGGAAAATATAGACTCTAGGAATAGCTGGTGGTGGCCAGTAATGGTTAAGACCTATAAATGTAGTTACAAAATTTTGTGAGTGATAAAGTATTGGGTTGGCCAAAAAGTTCATTACAGATGATGTTACGGAAAAACCCGAACGCACTTTTTGGCCAACCCAATACTTCATACATAGATATGCACATCATTTTGAGTGGAAAGACGCAAGATTATAAAATGCTTATTCTAATCAGAATCCCAGCAAGATTTTTTTTAGGCTGAATTAAGTGATTCAAAAGTTATCTGGAATAATAAGTAGGTTAGAATAATCAAGGTAAAATGTTTAAAGGAAGAGATTTCCCTATTGGATACTAAATGTAAGATCCAGTGAGCAGTGTGGCATTGGCCAAAAAATAGGTCAGGAAATATAAAAGGGAGAGAATTAAAAGAGTTGCCAATGTGAAAATTATAAAAGTCAAACATGTAACAAACTCAAAAAGCAAAAGTAAAAAATGGGAAGTATTTGTAACATGATTGAATCCTTCCTTAACTCAAATTTTATGTCACAAGAGGGGAAAATGTGCCTATGAACAAACCATTCACATGGACACAGTTGGTCAGTATGCATGAGGAGAGTTCATCCTCACCGGTATTTAAAAATGCCAAATCCAGTTTGAAAGGCCAAAGAAATGCTAAGTATTTCAAAGGGATAATATGTAATTCTGGCAAGGGCGTGCTCAAATGAGCATTCCCTCCCTGCTGGTGCGAGTATAAGCTACTATTACCCTTCTGTAAAGTGGATCGGTGATGAGTATTAAGACCTAGACAAACATTGGGTTGAATAGGATAATTCTGTTGATCACAGGAGCTAATAGCATAATTAGAGTAGGAAAAAAAATTTGTGTCCAGTGTATAAAGTGATGCAAGAAATGTATAAAGCCACAGATCAGCCTGAAAATGAACCTCTACTTCTCTGCCACATTGGATTCAAGTAGTATTCTTTATCTTTGTTCAAGACCTAGCTCCCACCATGCTGTATTCCTTGCAGGTAAATATTTCTTTGGCAGATGAAATTAGAACAACTTTAGGTTATCCTGTAGAAAGAAACCAGCTGAAAAAGAAATCTGTTTTCTGGGTTCTATCTGCTTTACTGTCTCCACTAGGGGACTTAAAGCAGCTCTGAAATGTGTCATGTATAAAGAAAACCTCTATTCCATGGGAAACTAGAAATTTGACTTCAGAGCATTGAGCAGCTTGCTTTCTGTTTAGAAATGATGAGAAATCCGTCTGTCTTGTGTACCTTTGCCTTTTTTGCTTCTCTTCCGTTTGTAGTATGTGCCAAGCGCTCTTTGCTGTCCGAGCCGAGCCAGTATCCTGACAGGGAAGTACCCACATAACCATCACGTCGTTAACAACACTTTGGAGGGAAACTGCAGTAGTAAGTCTTGGCAGAAGATCCAAGAACCAGATACTTTCCCAGCAATTCTCAGATCAGTGTGTGGTTATCAAACGTTTTTTGCAGGGAAATACTTAAATGAGGTATGTTGAATGATCTCATTATTCCCGTTCTTTCTTTTTAAAAAACAGCTTCTTGAACGTGAATTAGTATGACTCATGTTAATTGTTTTTTAATTAGCATCCGTTCGAGTCATGTTAAACGGTTTTTGCTATATGTTGTTTTCTCTTAATCTGCCTGTTAAACCAGAACTTACATGAACGTATTTACGTGATTTGGGCACTGTGGTTATTCTTTCTTTAAATAGTCTCTGAAGCATTTGTTTAAAAATTGTCTTAGGACTGCTGTGGTCTGATGCATATTCCGCCCTTTTCCTCAAGAATTCTGCTTGTCCTTTGGCTGTCACGGTATCTTTGTTTCCATTTCCCCCTTTATCAGGAGTGGAGTGAAGAATTTTTTCCTCTGGGCATCTTTTCCTGAATTATAGCAGCTTAATGGTTAACCCACTTTCTGAAAACTGGGAGCAGATTGTGGAGAGATCAGTGATGAAGGAAAAGCACGCAGAGCCTGAGACATTCAGACCATTGAAGCACGTGGCCGAGTGGTTAGTGTGCTGGCCTTGAGGGCCTGGATGGAGGGAGGCCTCACTGTGACCTGCCAAGGCCAGATTTCAGGGCCTCAAGTCCACCACATCGGCCTTAGCATTTAGTCGAAGTTCAGGCTTAAAAGAAATAATGAGTTTGAGAGTGTTTGGGGTTATCTCTTAAAATAAAACTGGGGATTCCGGACAAAGAGAAGATGCACGTTTTCTTATGTACTTCATCTGTGGTTGCTAGAGATCTTAATATCTGATCTGAATTTTGTTAATTCTCCCCCTCCCCGCAACACTTGGGGGATTTCCAGCCTTGTGGATTTGATGAAAAATGAGTCATTTGAAAAGAATCCTGAGCACTGTGATGGGTTAAAGCTCTAGGTCATAAAGAGACCTCACACTCCTTTGCATGTTGAAGATCATCTAACGTATACAAAATTAGAAATTCTTCAAAATACAAAGACTTAGGGGACTTCCCTGGCGGTCCAGTGGTTAAAATTCTGTGCTTCCAATGCAGGGGGCACAGGTTCGATCCCTGGTCGGGGAACTAAGATCCCACGTGTCGTAGACGCAGCCAAAAAAATAATAATAATAACAAAGATTTAGTTCTTAGAGGCACTGCCTTAAATGGGCAGTATTAAGCCTTGTCGAGATAAAATGGGATGATTCTGTGGTCTCTTCACTTAATTCATCTCATCAGATAAATTGAGTCCAAAAGTACACTTCACCAGCAGGACAGCTGAAGTGATAGGCTGGTAGCTTGTAGTCTGATGATTTGGGCTGTTAGCCACAAGGTTGGCTGGACCATTCAGTCTAGGCCATCAGTAGCTCAGCAAATGAGCCATGTGGCCTAAGCTATGTGGCCTTTCCCTGTAAAGGGCCAGAAGTAAATATTTCAGGCTTTGCAGGCCGTACGTCTCTATAGTGACTCTACAGTTCTGCTGTTGTAGAAGGAAAGCAGCCACAGACTTACGTAAACCAATGAGTGTGCCTGTGTTCCAGTAAAACTTCACCGTGACTGAAATTTCAATCTTATGCAACTTGTCACAAAAATATTCCTCTTTTGATTTTTTTTTTTTTTTTTTTTGCGGTACGCGGGCCTCTCACTGCTGTGGCCTCTCCCGTTGCGGAGCACAGGCTCCGGACGCGCAGGCTCAGTGGCCATGGCTCACGGGCCCAGCCGCTCCGCGGCATGTGGGATCTTCCTGGACCAGGGCACAAACCCGTGTCCCCTACATCGGCAGGGGGACTCTCAACCACTGTGCCACCAGGGAAGCCCTGATTGTTTTTTTTTTTTATTCAAGTATAGTTGATTTTGATTGGTGTTTATATTTTTTAATGTTTGGAAGAAAATTCTTAGCTTGTTGGCCCCACAGAACAGTAGGCAGGCTAGATTTGGCCTGCCAGCCATAGTTTGCCAACTCCTGCTTCAGAAGTTCCTAGGACGATAGTGTTCTTTACTTTTTGACTGTTATGTGTTTGAGGAGATTGAGCACCTACCATGTTTCAGGCACTGATCTAAAAAGATTCTGAAAGTTTCCTGTTTCCTTCTGGTCTGGTCACGTCCGAAGGACTTCTAATGCGCTGCTTGTTTTGCTTTGCAGTATGGAGCCCCAGATGCAGGTGGACTAGCACACGTTCCTCTGGGCTGGAGTTACTGGTATGCCTTGGTGAGTGATTAATGAAGTCAGTGGCAATTCCGCACACCCCTGCAGATGCTGTTTACTTTCTGCTGTAGCTCTGATGTTGACATTATTTGGTTTGCTTTTATGATTGACCATTTTGTCTCCTTAAAAGAAAGTCTGTTGATTTGTGAGTCACTCTGTTTGTGGGATACTTTTCTTGCATTCCACAAGGTTTAACAACATATTTTGCTGTTCTACTGGATCCATTTCTGGCTTTTTAAACTAGGACATATTATTGAAACTGTGCTAGTAGTTAATAAAACCCTAGTCATAAAGTCCAATTCAATATTGACTTGAGCAATTACCTTTTTTTTTTGTCTTACCACTATTTAAACAGAGTATAGTTTATCCCAGCATGGTTTCCAACTTTCATTTTGTGTGCTGACCTCATAAAAAATCTTACTTTCCTCTCTTTAATAGGAAAAGAATTCTAAATACTATAATTATACCCTCTCTATCAATGGGAAGGCACGGAAGCATGGTGAAAACTACAGTGTGGACTACCTGACAGATGTTTTGGTGAGTTACTGAAGCTCTGTCCTTGCACTTTAGCTCATGTTTAATTAAACTCTCTGCCTAGAAAATCTTTACTTGTATTTGTTAATGTTGGGTAACATGAATAATAACTTGGTCTAACCGCCAAATAATATTTCCAACTGATTAAAAACTCCTGAGGGTGTTTTTCTTTGTAATTAAGCCAGGCTCAGATCTAATGTTCTTGAAATTCCAGCAGAAAATCCCTTTTCCAAAGGCTAATCTCTAAGACTATAGAGATTACTTCGAAGAGGTTTTACTTTGTAGGGGTTCCTACTCTTGATCCCAGTTTTACTCACAAGCTACAAGATGGCAGCTTCGTCATGAGGGTGGCGGGATAGGGATAGGGGAGTTCTTCAGGCATTGTATATTATACATAAAAAATACTGAAATTGGGACGGGAATTTGGGGCTGTCCTTTCCTGTCTAAGATGTATCTAATGACAGCCCCCCCCCCCCCATAGGGCATTCATTCACCAAGTACTTCAGCACCCATTATAGCAGGTGTTCAGCAGTAAATGAAACAGAGTCCTTGATTCTGTGGACGGTAACCTTTTAGTGGAGGATTTTATTTACCCATATGTGTGTTGTCTTGTTAGGTGGCGATTAGTTAGAGAAATAAGGCAGGGTATGGGAGTTACATAGATAACATTTAGGCAAAATCCTAAAGGAGATGAGAGTGAGCTATACAGGTCAGGGGAAAGAGTGCCACAGGCAAAGGGAACAGAAAGCGTGAGGGTGTTGAACCAGGAGTGTGCGTGGCAGGTTGGAGAAACCACAGGGTTTCTTGACAGGGCTGGAGTAAAGTAGGGGGATGGGATGGTGATAAGAAATTGATAGTATCTTTTGAGTTTAGTGTTGGGAATAAATGAAGATGTAAATCAACTAGGAAATTTAAAACACAGCATGTGTGTGGGAAGCTTTCATTTTCGTAAAGTATCTCCAGAGAAGCAAATGAAAATTTTAAGTCCATATAAATTAAAACCCTGGTGTGGTGTATTTAGACTTAATATTGCTCACTTAGTTTAGCTACTTCAGCTGGCACAACTTAGGATATCTACTCTCTACATATTTTTGTAAAATTACAGTAACTGAATTCACTTTTCCCACTGTTGTGAATTAGGTTGGCTCTCTTTTTATGTTCTTTAAAGCATCAAATGTATATACTCTAAGCTGCATAAATGTATATACTCTAAGCTACATTAATATAAGTTAATACTAAAATGGCCAAATTACTATTTTTTTTCCTTATGGGAGGCATAACAATTTTAAGGTCATGTAAAATCATCAAAATCCTAATTGCTTTCTTCGATGGTGTGCTTTTCAATTTTTTATTGTGTTTGCCTGAAAGCCAAACGATCTGTTCCAGCAACACGCTTGCAAGTGACTGTGACATAGATTGTATGCTAAGGTTGGTGGAAAAGCTAATAGGGCCCTGTACCCCTGTTCACCAGAGAACAGGTATCTATCAGGTCCTCAACTGTGAAGTAGGGTAAGCAATGACAAATCTTTGTATATGTCAGGCCAATGTCTCCTTGGACTTCCTGGACTACAAGTCCAACTCTGAGCCATTCTTCATGATGATCTCCACTCCGGCACCTCATTCGCCTTGGACAGCTGCACCTCAGTACCAGAACACCTTCCAGAACGTCTTTGCACCAAGAAACAAGAACTTCAACATCCACGGAACGGTAGCTTCCCCTAACCCTTGGATTAGGCCATGCTCGATGTGATTAGTTGTGTCACATACTTGCCAGGGAGCCTTCGAATCGTATCGTTGCTCTTCCTTCTAAACCTTTTAAAGGTGATTGCACCTGTCGCTAACATACTAGGTAGTACACGCTTGCTTCAGAAGTCAGATAAGGTTCGTGCCACACACCCAGTGGGCAGCTGGAGAGCCGGCGGACAATGGTAAACAAATGCCATCTTTCCTGACTACAGGCTCTTTTGATAACCTCTGTGCTGGCACTCCTCCTGCCCGGCAGTGGCTGAGACACGTCCCTTGGGGCTGAGCTGGGCCTGCAGCAGTCTCCTTTGGGTGGCCCTTAGCAGGCCCGAGGCGTAGGAAGAAGAGGGGTGACACAGTGCAACGTGATTGGGAAGGGAAGTTGAATGGAGAAATGAGCCAGAGCAGGCCATGACCTAAATACTGTTCACTTCATATACCACTTACCCTTCCTATGGCACAGGAGATGGGCAGTTTGCTAGTTCAAAGGCAGAAAGCTTCTACTGCCTCATGCCTGTTACCCAGAAATCTTAGTTGCTTGCGAGGTGGTAGAAAGAATGAGTCTTGGAGTTAGAGTCCATATTACCGCTTTCTAGCTAAGTGACCTGACCATGAGCAAGATGCTTAACTTGCATTTTTCTCTCTAAAGTCGGGGATCCTGACCTCTCCTGCAACTCTTGTATGGATTAAAATACACAGAAGCGTCTAGCATGTTGCCTGGCACATTGTAGGCATGTGCTTGCCATGGATGACATTAAAGATGAGTGAACCGAGTTTGAAACCTGGGTGCCATTCTCTCTGTGTTCCAAAAGAAGTTCATAGAAGTTCCCATGACTAAGTAAGGTTAGAAACTTCAGGTTAAATAAGTCACTCTGCTACAGGATTTCTCAGAGTTATTCGTGTTCTGACATGAATTTGCAGCAGGAAGAGATGCTCTGTAGCATTCGTCAAGCATGCTAACTAAAGAAGGCTTTGAGGATCACAGTTTGCGAGATGGCAGCTTGGGGTTTTATGCATGGGGAGGAGAGAATAAATGGTATTTGGCAATGCTTTGTGTTTTTTTTTTTTTTTTTAACTGTGACTCTTTTATTTATATGAGAAGCATCCTCTAGATTTGGACTTGAAGTTTTAGGAAATTGCTATGATGAAATTTTTCCCAAGGTCCAAGGATGATCGCTTAGGTAGGAAAGATAGAGGGCCATGGAATGATGACTTATTAGACAAAACTTAGAGGAAGGTAAAGTGGATATTTATCCTTTTATAGTTTGGGTGGTAGACCCAAGTTATAAATTTAATCTTCTGGTTAGTAGTTTCCAGTATCTTTCACGAAATCTCTTATTAAAGCTGCTAACAAAGGAGCCCAGGCCTTCTGCCATTAAGGAGGTGATGAGAAGAAGCTAAAGAATGAGTGATAATTTGCAGAAAGTTTTTTTTACCAACACAGGGGAGGGAAGTGGGGGTGGGTGGTGGAGGGAAAATCTGAAGTTGCTTAAACAGGCTCCAGTTAGTTCCTTTTTTTGCTCTAGTAAATGATCTTTTTCATGATCTCTTCTAGTAGTTTAACTGTGGTGACTTGGTGTTAACTTCTGTTTTTCTTTTAAATTTTAGAACAAGCACTGGTTAATTAGGCAAGCCAAGACCCCAATGACTAATTCTTCAATACGGTTTTTAGATAATGCATTTAGGAAAAGGTAAGAGCTGCTCCTTTCCAGTCTAGGTGGTCTTTGAGGACCCTCAGAAGCAGCCCATGAACAGGCAACTGCACCACATGGTTATTTCTGAGAAAAAATCAGAGGGTAGCAAGATGTTGGGAGAGACTCTGTTGGGAGGTCTTTACATTTAGCTACAAGGTGGTCTTTGGACCTCAGGTCTAACTAAACAGTCTGTTTTTATGACTTGTTAAAACATTGCAAATTGGAGCCATTTGGTTTTTTTAACAATTTTCTATATCTAAAGAAAAGGTTGGAAACAACCTAAGTGTCCATCATCGGATGAATGGATAAAGAAGATGTGGCACATATATACAATGGAATATTACTCAGCCATAAAAAGAAACGAAATTGAGCTATTTGTAATGAGGTGGATAGACCTAGAGTCTGTCATACAGAGTGAAGTCAGAAAGAGAAAGACAAATACCGTATGCTAAAACATATATATGGAATTTAAGAGAAAAAAAAATGTCATGAAGAACCTAGGGGTAAGACAGGAATAAAGACACAGACCTACTAGAGCATGGACTTGAGGATATGGGGAGGGGGAAGGGTAAGCTGTGACAAAGCGAGAGAGTGGCATGGACATATATACACTACTAAACGTAAAATAGCTAGTGGGAAGCAGCCGCATAGCACAGGGAGATCAGCTCAGTGCTTTGTGACCACCTAGAGGGGTGGGATAGGGAGGGTGGGAGGGAGGGAGATGCAAAAGGGAAGAGATATGGGAACATAGGTATGTGTATAACTGATTCACTTTGTTATAAAGCAGAAACTAGCACACCATTGTAAAGCAATTATACTCCAATAAAGATGTAAAAAAAAAAATAATAATAATAAAAGGTCGCTTTGTGAGAGATTAGCCCCAATATTTGCCAGAGACCCAAAGGCTTAGGCTAGAGCAGAATATTTGCCTTTGCAGTTTTTAGTTTTCAGGAAATTCTTACTTTCTCTTAAGGTGCATTTAGTTTTAGACCAGGGGTTGGCAAACTTTCTGTGAAGGGCCAGATAGTAAATATTACAGGCTTGTCAGCCGTATAGTCTGTGTCACTGTTGCTCAGCTCTGCTGTTGGAGCGCAAAGCAGTCCTGGACAAGACAAGAATGAATGAGCATTGGCTGTGCTACAGTAAAACTTTATACATAAAGCAAACAGCGAGTTGTTTCATGGGCGTAGAGTTTCAGATTTGCAAGGTGAAAACGTTCTGGAGATCTGTTCCACTATGTGAATATACTTAACGCTACTGACCTGTACCCTTAAAAATTGTTAAAACAGTAAATTTTATGCTGTGTGTTTTGTACCGCAGTTAAAAACAAAAACACAGACAGTGGTCAAGCTTTGGCCCATGGCTATCGTTTGCTGACCCCTAGTTTGACCATTAAACATTGTTGTAGCCAGGTCTATCTGAATTCATCTCTTAGTGCTGAGTTGACAACTTTCCCTTCCAATAGTCTTTTATTCTCATCACCAGCCACAATAAATAATAAAGCTAACTGGTTATAAAAAGCCTCATTTATTTCTGTAGAATCGGTTAAATTTGGAATCAACTAATTGTGTTCTGGAGTTTTCTAATCTGTGCTTTGCAATGAATGGAAGGAAGGGAAATAGGGGATTTGAGCTTTTGGGGAGAGTGGCTCTGAGGGGTTTTTTTTGGGAAGGAGGTTGGGAGTTTTTTTGTTTCGATTTGGTTTTGGGGTGTTTTTTGGACTTCGCTTTTTTGGCAAGATGGCAGTACCTCAGCATTGTCTCTGAAGTCCCATTGCTGCCCTCTGTTCACATCCAGGTGGCAGACTCTGCTGTCAGTCGATGACCTTGTAGAGAAGCTGGTCAAGCGATTGGAGTTCAGCAGGGAGCTCAATGACACCTACATCTTTTACACCTCAGACAATGGCTATCACACAGGTAAGGGGCACCATGACCTTGGCGAGGTGCCTTTCCTTTCTCGCTCAATCCGTAGCCCTGGCAGGGAGCTCCTGTCCTTTTGCGGCAGTGGACGGGCCAGAGGGAGGGTCTTGCCCTCAGGGCCCCTCTGGTTAGAGGGACAACTCATTTCCCCTGGTGAGAGACCAGGTTTCATTATTTGCTATTTCACAGGCCGAATTACATGGTGTTCTAGGAGTCTGAGCAGAGAGTGAGCTTGATGAGTTAGAGGCAGGCTTCATGAAGTAGGTGAGAAATTGAGCTAGATTTTAAGGACGGTGGATCTCAGGGAATAGGGGTATGACATTTGACACAGGAAGACCACGAGAGGGTTGTCCTGGGGAAGAACTTTCCTGTGAAATGAGGTGTTTCGGTGTGTGTGAGTTTTGCTTTGTGTTTCTTTTCACAACTGCAGTATGAGTCACCCCCGTGTCCTTGACTTCCATCCTTTCTTCTTGGACCTTCTCTAGTTAAAAATCAGTATTTTTTCCTCTCTCCACTCTTAAATTTCCTAAACTGGAGGGAATTAACCTGAGGGTTGCTTGCACGGGAGCAGATTGATGAGGCGTTTCCTGCGGTGTTACGAATATTTCTAAGCGCGCACGGTAGAGACTAGTAAAATAGCTCCCATTGCCCAGCTTTGGTTTCCAGCGGCACGAGACCAGTCTTTTGAATTCCTCATACCTTCTTCATGTTTCTGTTTTAGCTAGAAGTTTTTGAAGAAACTCCAGATGTTGTGATTCCATATGTCAACACTTGATTGTGCACCTGACTAGTTGATTAGCTATCAGAACCTACGCAAAGTCCACACGCTCCCTTTAGTTTTTATGTGTCTTAAGGCTGTCCTTTGCCACCGATTTATTGGGAAAACTCGTCTTCTGTCCTTTAGAATATCTCACATTCCAGATGTAGCTAACTGCTCATGTGATGCCTTAACTCGTTTATCTATACTCAACATTTTCTATAGATTGGTAGTTAGATCTAGAGTCTTGATAGAAGTTCAACAAGAATGCTCTCTAGTTGATGCTGTCATGTACTTCTTACTGCTTCATTCACATCATGCCGCTGGGGTGTCTGGTTGCCTCACTGTAGGGATGCTGTTACTGTTTGATGGCTCCTGTGGTATCAACCTGAGCCCATCCTATGAACCTTTTGTGGCTAAAACGTCCATTGATGATTGTTGCTTAAATCTGTTCCCTCAGAAATTGCGAAGTTTGACTTCATAACTCTGTCCTTCTGAATTTACTGGCTGGAATTCCTCAGGAAATTCCCCTCACCAGCTGTTTGGTTATCTTGAAATAGAGTTTATTCAGGAAAGGCTGGATAAATGGTTTTCTCCCTTTATTTAGCAGCTTTTAGAGTAACTTCATTCCATTGTGATCAGGTCGAGTATCATACATAAATAGCGTATCTTTGCTTCAAATACTTTCTAGTCATTCTTTTTGCTGAATTTGCCTATTTTAGACCAGGGTGTCCCTCTAGGCATTTTTTTTTTTAAAGATGAGCTCATTGTTTCCTGCCTTGTAGTAATAAGAGACCCAGGCAAATTTAAGCTTTCCATTAAAACCCCATAATTAGTAGAACAAGGCTGTTTTTGATTTTTACTGTTTATTGAATGAATGCATGCATGAGTGACATTTCTATCTCGGTTCCATCTTTACCCTATGCAATTTTTTTTTCAGGACAGTTTTCTTTGCCAATAGACAAAAGACAGCTGTATGAGTTTGATATCAAAGTTCCACTGTTGGTTCGAGGGCCTGGGATCAAACCAAATCAGACAAGCAAGGTAGGTTGCTGACAAGGTGATGTAGCATTTGCCTGAGGAAAGAAAGCTTTTCCTCCTAAGAGGAGGCTGATTCAATCTCTCCTCCTTTGAGGATGAAGGCTGATTGGCTTAAGATTTTTTGCAAGTGTACTTATAAGCCTTGCGAACAGTGATTCTTTTTTCTTTCTTTTTTTTTAATTGAAGTATAGTTGATGTACAATATTCTATAAGCTACAGGGGTACGATATAGTGATTCACAGTTTTTAAAGGTCATACTCCATTTAGTTATTTTTAAATATTGGCTGTATTCCCGGTGTTGTACAACATAACCTTGTAGCTTATTTTATACCTAATGCTCTTAATCCCCTCCTCCTATATTGTTCCTCTCCCATCCCATCTCCCCACTGGTAACCACTAGTTCTCTGTATCTGTTCTCTATATTTTGTTATATTCAGTAGTTTGTTGTATTTTTTAGATTCCACATATAAGTGATATCATACAGTATTTGTCTTTCTCTGTCTGACATAGTTCAGTTAGCACAATACCAGTAAACCGCTGGCCACCCACTATTAGATGTATATGTATCATATTAGCATGAAGAGCTTTTGCTTGTGTTTCGGGACTAGATTTTTACTTGGTCCTCGAGCCGTGACTCTCCACCAGGGTGCTCATCAAAACTACCTTCTGAAACGGAAAGGCTCAACATCTAGAAAGGTTGAGATTGACTCACTTGAACTGGAATAGAATCCCTGCCTCTGCTTTTTTTCTTAAGTTCACAATGATTCTGAGAGGCAGCCCAGTTTGGGGCGCACAGCCCGGGAGAGCAAAGCTCTTCAGGCTTTGTTGTGTGTGTACATCCCCCGGGGGCCTTGTTGAAATGCAGATTCTGACTCTGCGTTCCAGCCTGCTCCCAGGTGCTCCCAGGTGATGTCTGCTGCCGGTCTGACCTCCCTCTGAGTATAAGGCTACAGAAAGGGTGTTGTCTGAGAATTTAGTCCCCCTCCCTGTGGGCCTCTTCCTCACTAATGCCTTTCTACTTTACTGATTCTGTCTCCTAGTACTGTCATAAAGTACCACGTTCTTCTGTTACCATTTCCATTTGGTTTCAAACTGAGTTCCTAATACTGAGGTACTTTGTTCCTAGAGTTCATGGGCACCTTGATCCAAAACACTGGTCCAATGTTGGGAGATAAGAATTGATAGGCTCTACCAGTTGTTTTCTCTTCCCTAATACCACAATTTCAGTCCCAGCTCTGTGAGACAAAAGAAAATGAGCAAATGGATTCTTTTTTTTTTTTTTTTTTTTTTTTTTTTTTGCGGTGTGCGGGCATCTCACTATTGTGGCCTCTCCCGTCGCGGAGCGCAGGCTCAACGGCCATGGCTCACGGGCCCAGCCGCTCCGCGGCATGTGGGATCTTCCCGGACCGGAGCACAAACCCATGTCCCCTGCATCGGCAGGCGGACTCTCAACCACTGTGCCACCTGGGAAGCCCAGCAAATGGATTCTTTAAGCTAAAATTGGAAAAATAGGTCAGAATTTCTGGGTATACTGGTGCTTGAGTTTAACTTGGGGGTGTAATGTTTACTCTGTTTAAATGTCTGTCGTTCACTTATTTCCTTTCACAATTCTCTTGATGGAATTCTGTTCAAATTCTCTCAGAAACTTAAAATGGCCTTCATAAGTGCCTTTTGAATTTTTTCTTTTAAGACCCACATTCCTAAAGGCAGTCACCTTCCACTACAAATTCATTACCCTCTAAACAGGCCTCTTCTGTCAACGGAGGTAGGCAAGTTTGGAAGACCATTCAGTCTTAAAAGTGTTTTCTTGATCTTGGTGTTGGGAGCTGGTTGAGGAGAGCACATCTGCACCTGTGTGCATTCTGAGGAGCAGGGCCACGTCTAACCGGTGTGGGGAAGGCGGCTGATGAGAACAGAATGACGTGTCAGCCAGCTGCCCATGGAACAGACTGTTCCTTTTTCCTTCAAGTTAACAGTGGCACTACATGTTACAATCAGAAACTTCACTTTCTCTAAGCCATCTAAGTGAAACCAGGTCCTAGGAAGCCATTCCAACAATAATAACAGTTACTGAATGCTTAGGATGTGACAGGTGCTGTTCCAAGTGTATTACCTGTATCAACTCAGTTAACCTTCACAGCCTTATGAGATATGAATGCTGTTATCCCCATTTTACAGATGAGGAAACAGGTTTACAAGTTCAGCGATTTACCCAAGATGATGTAGCCAAAGAATATCAGAGCCCTGCACTTGAACTCGGGCAGTCTGGCTGCTATACACTTAACCAGAGTCCGTACACTCAACCATTACTCTACAGCTCAGACAACAGTATTTCTTCAGTATCTTCCTGTGCCAGCGCAGTATACCAGGAGCCTTGGAGCCACAGCAAGAGCAGTCAGAGAAGATCAGTTCTTAACTCCCTGTGCCAGGGGGAGCCAGATACCTGAGCTTCAGTTGTCGGTGAAAGTCTGAGGCATTTAGGCAGAGACCCGGGTGTCAAGAAGGATTGAGTCGTGCAAAGATCTGTGGGAGGGTATCCTGAGCGGCAGAACAGTGCATGTGAAGGGCACAGATAGGAGAATGAGCTTGGCCTGTTCAAGGGACAGAAGGTGGCAGTTGTCCTGAACTACCTTTACTTCCTACTTGGATCATCTCTCTCACCTCCTTGCCTTTGTACAGCTGGCTGCACCTTCTGTGTGAATGCCCACCTCATGCCCCTTTCCCCTGGCTAAGTTCATTGTCCTTCGGGGCTTCGGTTTAGGGCTCCCCTAAATGAACGTCACTGTAGACCCCTGCCCCACATGGAGTGGGTGCCTTTCCCAGCTGGCCTCACACTTACCACACCCAACTGAGTTTGTCTTTTTAACTCTAGGAGTCCCTAGTTGAGAGGTATTACCTGAACTTAGAATACCCAGCTTTTAGTGGGAGTTTGGAGTTAGCACATTTAAGCTATTATATATACAATGGATAAACAAGAAGTTCCTTTTACTGTATAGCACAGGGGACTCTGCTCAGTATTCTGTAATAACCTAAATGGGAAAAGAATTTGAAAAAGAATAGATACACATATAACTGAATCACTTTGCTGTACACCTGAAACTAACACAACATTGTTAATCAACTATGCTCCAATATAAAATAAAAAAATTTTTTAAAGGTCCTATTATATAGCCTAGGGAACTATACTCAATATCCTATGATAAACCATAATGGAAAAGCATATTTAAAAAAAAGAATGTATCTCTGTATGTGTATAACTGAATCACTTTGCTCTACAGCAGAAATGAACACATTGTAAATCAACTGTAATTTAAAAAAAAAAAAAGAATACCCAGCCCTTAACATACAGTGGGGGACATCCAAGTTGTGTGAATGGATATATTACCAAGGTCACACAGTAAGTGGCAAAACCAGGTCTGAAAATTAACCGTCTATTCTCAAAATCCATGGTTTTTTTTGGAATTCCCTGGCGGTCCAGTGGTTAGGACTCTGCACTCTCACTGCTGAGGGCCTGGGTTCAATCCCTAGTTGGGGAACTAAGATCCCACAGCGGCGTGGCCAAAAAAAAAAAAAACAACAAACAACCATGGTGTTTGACACTCTGTGGTTTGAGAGGTATGAAGTGCCCTGCTTCCATCTAACACAGTGTGTCAGAGGTGCTGGGTGATTCATCGTGTGCTGGCAGCAGACTTTTCTTGGTGCAGGTTCTGTGTGAGGGCCACAGGGTGGTGAGTTGAGCATAATGAGCTGTGCTGGCAACAGCCCAGTAGCCAAAATAGGACACGTTTGACCAGTGGATCTGGCTTTGTGTTGGCTATTGGGGTGAGCCAGGGGCAGGTGGTATGGGTGGATGCCAAACATCGGCTGCTGAGGTCTCCTCCTCTGGCTATAAATTAATCTAGCTTTAGATTTGGTGGTAGAATTTCTTCAAACGGGCTTTAAGAAAGGAAAAGGTTAGTACGAAAATGGAAATGACATAGCATGGTCCAGGGGAAATAAAACCGAACTGGGAGTCAGGAAGACCACTTATTGGCTTTAAGACTTTGGACAGACTAACCCTTGGTTTCCCCATGTGAAACTGGGAGGATGCTAAGGGCAAATTCTCAAGTGTAACTAGGTGACGCCCTGGCTTACTCCTTGTTAGGGAAGTGGGGCATGAGGGGCAAATCCAGATGAAGCAGCCCCAAGACGTGTAGAGTTCTCTGCTTTCAGTGCTTTTCTTTTTTTTTTTTTTAAACATCTTTATTGGAGTATAATTGCTTTCCAGTGGTGTGTTAGTTTCTGCTTTATAACAAAGTGAATCAGTTATACATATACACTTATCTCCATATCTCTTCAATAGATGGATTTGGGGTGCTCTCTGGTGTGCTTTGAGTCTTTTTTTGGAAAGCCTTACGTGAATTCTTTAACATCAGGGCTTAAAAGTCTGTTTGAAAACCTGATGTACCCTCCTGGGAGCCCTTATTCTTTTGGGTAATTCTGCAGTACTGTCCTTCTTGCAGAGCTAAAAAAATAAGCAGGTTCAAGGCATGATATCCCTCGATCTCATGCCCCACAGAGCTTTTTAGGGCCTTATATTTGATCAAAATGTATATATACTTTAATCCTAAGAACATTCCCAAACAAACTGTGAGGCTGTGATTCATGAAATAATTTACTTGGTCTTGTCAGAGCGTTTTCTGTTCCAGTCCTTAAATGGATCTTTATAGTCAGTGATAAAAGCAATAATACCATTTTAGGAACTTGAAATGCTAATGTTTCTAGATGTCATTAGGGTGATGGGCTCATAGTATCCATTCTAATCCTTGGCTGTATAAAAACCAGAGAGAGGTATAATTCTCTCTTGAATTCTTCACTCATACTTGGTATCTACTAGAAGTCTCCCATCTCCTGACATTGTATGCTAATTTTGAGACTCTACGTCATAGTCAAACAAAACCCAGTAGGGAGAGAATTTGTCCATCATTTTTAGGGAGGATGTGATCATTGTAGATACCTGGGAAGAAAGAGTCCTGGTGGTGGCGTTTATGGTACTTGTGCCGAACTAGCGACTTAACTTGTCCTGAATCTTGCAGACCTTTCTCCTCCCCTCCCCCCACAGAGCAAACTGCCACTAGAGGGCGCTCCCACCCATTGCTGATGGCTCGAGGCAATTCCTGCTGAGACTGGCAGTCACTGTTTTATCTCTGGGTTTTATTATTTTGGTGCCTTGGACATGTTAATAATACCTGTGGGACTGACTTGACTTCATTCATGTTCTGGACATCACTGGAGATCTGTCAGTCACATTTTGGAGTCTTGTTGCCTTTATCTGATTCTGGAGGTGGTGTCTCTGCTTGTCCCCTTTCCTGCTATGGTCTCTTCCGTATTCATACTCACTCTTGTTTGCTGTATTCTAAGCCGCTCGAGAGTCTGCCTGGGGTACTTGGAACCGGGAAAGGTATCTCTAACACCGGGTCTTGTGTAATCCCTAGAGACATAGTTTTTGTGTTTTTTATCCTCAGCAACATATGGATTGCTTTCCCCGTGAGTTGCCTGCCACTGAAGGGTAATTTCCAACAGCTGCAGTTACACTGATTGGTTCAGAGCCAGGATATGTGTATCACTCTGCCCTCCAGGCGCCGTCCAGGAAACCTGGCTGCTACTGAACAGTGCTCTGAACAGTGCTTCTTGCCTTTTATGTCTGTACTTTGGTTTTGTTTTTAAATTAAAAGTAATAGGATTAGATTTTTTTTCTAATCCCCATTTGGCTTCTCCTGAGATGACCTGAGTTTTCTCAACAGTTTTTGGGTTTTTTTTTTTTTTTTTTGGCCGCATTGGGTCTTCGTTGTGGTGTGCATGCTTCTCATTGTGGTGGCTTCTCTTTGTTGCGGAGCATGGGTTCTAGGCAAGCAGGCTTCAGTAGTTGTGGCACGTGGGCTCTCAGTAGTTGTGGCCCGCGGGCTTAGTTGCTCCATTGCATGTGGGATCTTCCCGGACTGGGGCTTGAACCCGTGTCCTCTACATTGGCAGGTGGATTCTTAACCGCTGCACCACCAGTGGAGTCCCTCTCAACAGTTTTGAAGACTGTTACTTATTTCCAGTAAACGACAGCTTTTCCAGTTACAGGCTGCTGACTTTGTGTCAGTTACTTCTCTTTCATTTCCTCATCTGTAAAATGGGGAAAATACTGCTTTCTAGGACTGTGGGGAGGATTAAATGAGAATAAGCATTAAGCACTGGCCCAGAATAGGTGCTCAGTGAACACTAGTTCCCTTCGTTTCCCTCGTGGATTGTCTCCATCACTCCAAGCCTTTTTCTAGCCTGTGACCACGTGACTTCTAGACTCTCTGCTACAAAAGTTCATGTGGTTCTTGAGCCAGAACATATATGGGATAGTCCAGATTGAGATGTTATAATTGTAAAATACCAGATTTCAAACACTTGGTTCAAAAAAATTTTTAAAGTAAAATCTCATCACTTTTTTGTATTGCTTACATGTTGAAATAGTAATATTTAAATATTTACAGTGAATTTCACCTCTTTTTTTTTTTTTTTACTTTAATGTGGTCACTAGACAATTTTAAATTACACGTATGGTTCCTGTTCTGTCCCTACTGGACTTTGGACTATGCTGGTTTAGGCCTGGTAGCGGTATTGTATACAGAAGAAAAATAGTCCAATAAATCAAGGAGATATGGCAAGGTATAAATGCTGGACAGTGTCTTTAATTTCTAGAACCTTTGTTTAAAAATATCCAAGTTTTGGGACTTCCCTGGTGGTGCAGTAGTTAAGAATCCGCCTGCCAATGCAGGGGACACGGGTTCAAGCCCTGGTCCAGGAAGATCCCACATGCCGCGGAGCAACTAAGCCCACGTGCAACAACTACTGAGCCTGTGCTCTACAGCCTGTGAGCCATAACTACTGAAGCCCCTGTGCCACAATTACTGAAGCCTGTGCGCCTAGAGCCCATGCTCTGCAACAAGAGAAGCCACCACAATGAGAAGCCTGTGCATTGCAACAAAGAGTAGCCCCCTCCGCAACTAGAGAAAAGTCCATGTGTAGCAACGAAGATCGAACGCAGCCAAAAATAAATAAATAAAATAAATTTATTTTAAAAAGAGAATAATGGCTTCCCTGGTGGCGCAGTGGTTGAGAGTCCGCCTGCCGATGCAGGGGACACGGGTTCGTGCCCCGGTCTGGGAAGATCCCACATGCCGCGGAGCGGCTGGGACCGTGAGCCATGGCCGCCGAGCCTGCGCGTCCGGAGACTGTGCTCCACAACGGGAGAGGCCACAACAGTGAGAGGCCTGTGTACTGCAAAAAAAAAAAAAAAAAGAAAGAAAGGAAGAAAAAAGGAAAATAAATTTAAAAAATAAAAACATCCAAGTTTTGTGCTCTTTAAGGAAACTTATTGATGCATTGTTGGGATGAGTTTCCTGCAGTCTTCAAAAACTACTGCAAACATTCCTTACCAGTGTTGTCACTTCAAAAAACTATTAAAAAGGCTAACATCCTCATTGGTGACAAGCATTCAACCTTTGAGCCTTTAAAAATCGTCAGGAGTCAATTTGAAGTCAAGTTTAGTGAACTAATAAGAATAATCAAGTTGGAAAACACTTTGTATAAAATAACCCGACATTTTCCTCATCGTTCATAACAGACTCAAGGCAATCCTAAAGGAATCTTGAAAAATGTTTTTATCAATGGTAACAGTATGGGTAGAATAAACATTAACTTCCCAGGAGCATGTATTATAAACTTTATAAGGCTTTATGTTTTGTATTTTAAATTATTATAGTTATATTTAAATATATGCAATAGGAAGTATGGGTTGTACAAAAGATAATAGTAAGTGCTGTTTATCTCACAGGTGGGTTGCGGGGAAGAGAACTCTATTATAGATAGAAAAGGAAAATGGGACAAACTGTGTTCTAGATCAATTGACTGTGTCTTCCTCTTTCTCATAGCTGCTCGTTGCCAACATTGACTTGGGTCCTACTATTTTGGACATCGCTGGCTACAATCTGAATAAGACACAGATGGATGGGATGTCTTTCTTGCCCATTTTGGTGAGTATAAAGCCCTAAATCAGGCCTGAGCCAAGATTCTGAAATAAATTCCAGGTTATATAAGTAGACTTAAAATTTAAATCTTAAAGCTGTTAAATTAGGGGAGCAGAGGATAGACTTTTTCTCTTATCTGTAGTGGGAAGGAGTTTCCTTAAAAAAAGACGGGACACACATGAACAGAGTTCTATATCCTCCCTTTTTCCCTTCTCCCCCAAAAGCCCCATCATAAAATTAAAACAGGTGACAAATTGGGAAAATATTTGCAACATACGTGAAAAAGGGTAATTAGTTTTAATAGATGAGTTCTTAAAAGCAAAGATTAATATCCCCGTATAAAAATGGGCAAAAGAAGTGAGTAGTCAACTCCCAGAGGAATTAAAAATGGCCAAAGTCAGAGCCAAAAAATTGCTTCAGTGCTGATCAAAGAAATGCTTAACTAAAGGAGGCCTCTATCACCTGTAGAACTGGCAAAGATTAAAAAGATTAATACCCTGTATTTACAGAAGTTTGAGAAAATGAAAGCTACTCAGACTCTGTTCATTGAAGTGTAATCAGTATAAGCTATCAGTAGGCTAATTTAACAAGACCCATCACTGCAAAATACACGTCAAGCAGTCCCATCTGAGAATTTATTTTAAGAAAACAAAATTCATTCAAGAAATATTTGAGGGGGCTTCCCTGGTGGCTTAGTGGTTAAGAACCCGCCTGCCAGTGCAGGGGACACGGGTTCAAGCCCTAGTCCAGGAAGATCCCACATGCCACGGAGCAACTAAGCCCATGCGCCACAGCTACTGAGCCTGCACTCTAGAGCCCGTGAGCCACAACTACTGAGCCCATGTGCCTAGAGCCCATGCTCTGCAGCAAGAGAAGCCAATGCAATGAGAAACCCATGCACCACAACGAAGAGTAGCCCTTGCTTGCTGCAACTAGAGAAAGCCCGTGCGCAGCAACGAAGACCCAATGCAGCCAGAAAGAAATTTTAAAAAAGGAAATATTTGAGTACATAGTGCCTAGCACTGCCCAGAGCTAAGTATAAAAACTACATGTAGGGACTTCCCTGGTGGCGCAGTGGTTCAGAGTCCGCCTGCCAGTGCAGGCAACACGGGTTTGAGCCCTGGTCTGGGAAGATCCCGCATGCTGCAGAGCAACTGGGCCGCATGCCACAACTACTGAGCTCGCGTGCCACAACTACTGAAGCCCATGCACCTAGAGCCCGTGCTCCACAACAAGGGAAGCCACCGCAGTGAAAAGCCCATGCACCACTAGGAGTGGCCCCCGCTCGCTGCAACTAGAGAAAGCCCGCGTGCAGCAACAAAGGCCCAATGCAGCCAAAAAAAAAAAAATAAATTTAAAAAAAAAAAAAAAAAACTACATGTATTAATAGAAGAATATTGAAAACCTAAATATACAGTAGGGAATTGGTCAGATTGTGGCACAATTAAACAATAGACTATTAAACCAACACTAAATGATGTAGGTATGTATACATTGAGTTGGAAAGATACCCACCACATACTATAGGGAGAAAAAGTTTCAGAACAGCGTCTTTCTCATTAAGTATGTGTGTAAATATGTTTAAGCATAGAGAAGTTTGAAGGATCAATACTCATTATAGATGACTCTTCCTCATTGATTTGTCTGAGTCTATCACAATTTATTATTAGGTAATATACGATTCATACAAGAGAATACCCATAACTCACATAAGTTATGAAACACAAGAAATACCCATGAACCCATCACCCCATTTAAGAACTGAAATATTCCCCATACTGATGCATCTTCCTATGGGCTCCTCCCCATTCCACCCCTTACCTGCCCATACAAATGAGTGCTTTTCTGAATTTTATGGTGGTTAATCTCTGGCTTTTATTTTTTAGTAATTATCGTGGATGTGTCCCTAAACAACATACCTGTCTTGGGGGGAAAAATACCTGTCTTGTTTTGCACTGTAAAAGTGATACTCTACCAGTTGTAATCAGGACTTTTTTCAATTCATCATTGTTTGCAAATTGATCCATATTGTTCACAGATGCCTAATATTCCATTGTAAGAAGGAATGCATCACTACTTAATCATGTTTTTTTGTCAATGTACATTTGTGGTGTTCCCAGTTTTGTTCTAGGAACATTGCTTCTATAGCATTCTCATACATGTTTCCCAGTGAGCATGTGTATATGCACCAAGGTTACAGGATCCTCACATGTTCATTCCTACAAATATTACCAAGTTATTGTACAAAATCATCATCAGTTTACATTCCCACCAGTAACTTATGAGAATTCCCTTTGCTCTATATGAAACTGTCCGACTACTTAATTTTTGCCAATCTAGGGGGTGAAAAAGATCAAAATTGTATTTGGTTCTACTGTGCATTTCTTTATTAATGAGGTGAATCATTTTTTTTACAGTTTAATTCACTTACTATACAATTCAGAAGTTTACAGTTTACAGTTATTCAGAGTTGTACAGCCACACCATAATCTTAATTTTAGAACACTTTCATCACCCCAAAAAGAAACCCCCAAATACATTAGCAGTCACTCCCCCATTGCTCCCTCCCCCAGCACCAGGCAGGCACTAATCTACTTTGTCTATAGATTTGTCTACTGTGGACATTTTCTAGAAATAGAATCATACAGTATGTGGTCTCTTGTGATTGGCTGAAAAGGGTCATCCCCATTGTAACATGTATCAGTACTTTTCTTTTTATTACTGAATAATATTCCACTGTGTGGATGTGTCACATTTATTTATCCACCCATCAGTTGACAGACATTTGGGTTGTTTCCCGTTTTTGACTATAATGAATAATACTGCTATGAACATTTGTGTATAAATTTGGGGGCAAACTAATGTTTTCCATTCTCCTGAGTGTATCCCTAGGAGTAGGATTGCTAGGTCACGTGGTGATTTTATGTTTAACCTTTTGAGGAACTGCCAGGCTTGTTTCTAAAGTGATTGCACCGTTTTATATATTCCCACCAGCAGTGTAAAAGGGTTCCAGTTTCTCCACGTCCTTGCCAGCACTTGCTGTTACCAGTCTTTCTATTATGTCTTAGTGGGTGTGAGTGGTACTCACTGTGGTTCTGATTTACATTTCCCTAATGACTAATCATGTTGAATATCTTGTCATATGTTTATTGGATATTTGTATGTCTTCTTTGGAGACAGGTCTATTCAAATCCTTTACCCATTTTTTTTAAACTGGGTTTTTGATCAGTGAATCATCTTTCATTATGCCTTTTGTGTTTCTTCCCTTGTGAAATGCCTCTTTTTGCCCATTATATTCTTGCTGTTTGTTGTCTTTTCCCTACATTAAGGTATGAGAACACAGGAGTTGAATGTGTAAATCATCTCAGTTTATGGTTAGTGTTCTTTGTGTCTTGTTTATAAAAATGCTTCTGAACCTTGAGGTCAGAAAACAATGCTCCCCAATTTTCTTCTGAAAGGTTTGTGGTTCTGCCTCTACCTTCAAGTCCTTGATGTATCTAGAATTGGTTTTCTTGCGTGGTAGGAGTCAGGGATCCAGTTTCATTTTTTTCTCTGTAAATACTCAGCTGTCTTTTCTGTTCCACAGATCTGTCTCTCCCTGAACCAGTATCTTTTTATCTTGTTATAAAGCTGTATAATTAAATCTTTGCGTGGGTACACCTGGCTGTTATACCTCTAGTTCTGCCCTAATACGGCAGCTACTAGCCACGTGAGACTATTTAATTTAACTAGAATAAAATGAAAAATTCAGTTGCTCAGTGGCCATTGTTTTGGGCGACAGTTATAGAACATTTCAGTCAGAAAGTTCTGCTGGATAGGGCTGCTATAGACCAGGGGATTGGCAAACCCCTGTGGGCCAAGTCGAGCCCACCCCCAGTTTTTGTAAATGAAGGTGTATCAGAACACAGCCATGCTCCTCCATGTATGTATTGATTGGCCTACTTTCCTGCTACAACAGCGGAATCGAATAGTTGCAACAGAGACTATAAAGCCACAGACCATGACCCCTCCTGACCATCAGTCTTAAACTTGGTGGTACATTGGTCTCACCTGGGAAACTAGAATACTAACACCTGGGTCCCAGCCCCAGTGAGCTTGATTAATTGGCCCAAGATGTGACCTGGCCCTTGGGATTTTCAAGTCTCCCCCAGTGGTTTTAATTTGCAGCCCAGTTAGAGACCTCTGCTTTAGACCTCCCAGGCACTCTTTATAACCCCTACATACTTTGACATTTAAGTGTGGGGTTTTGAGGTCCACTCAGATCTGACAGATAAGCTTTTCCCTTGACCCCCAGCTTCTGTGGCTCGGGGTTGGCAGAGTGGTTCCTTACAGGGGAGTGGCAGCCTCTGAAGTCTCCTGTGATGCACGGTTTCAGAGACCTTCATCGGCACAGGACTATTCGGGTTTCATCATAGAATAGTGATTAGGAAGTACGTTCTTCTACGGCCTTGTGCAGGCCATCACCCATTCCCCACTGTGGTCACCAGGCTAAACAGGTCCACTCGGGTCCTTAGAACAGTGGTGCTCAAACTAGCATTCATCAGCAGTGCCTGTGGGGCTGGTTCAAACGCGGATTACTCCCCACCCCCAGGGGCAATTAAGAATTTGTGTTTCTAACACATTCCCAGCAGACGCTGATCCTACTGGGGGCACATTTTGAGCGCCATTGTTTTGGAGCAGTGCTTCTCGAATTTCACAGTGCATATGAGTCACCAGAGGATTTTATTAAAATGCAGACTCTGGCTCGTTAAGGCTAAAGTAGGGCCTAAGATGGTGCATTTCTAACAAGCCCCCAGGTGTTGCTGATAGACCACAAACCAGACTTTGACTACTAAGGCTGTAGACCATTTCAAGAGCCCCTTCTAACCTGGCCTCCCCATGCCTGTCTTCCCTCCATCTCCAGATTCTGCGGCTGCTGGGCTGACTTTTCTAAAGCACAGCCTTAACTGTGTTACTTCCCTGCTCAAACCCCCTTCCCCACCCCTCCTTCCCGTAGCTTCCCATCACCTGCTGTTCTTTGTAGACCAAGTGGGCAGCCTGCTATCAGGACCTTTTTCTGTTTGGTACCAGCCTGCCTCTCCACCTGCTTCCTTGTCTGAAAGCTGGATATCAGGAACCCGTACCACCAGGTGTTCTGCTTCCATCCTGTGCTCACGTTGTTCTCTTGATCCCAAACTCCCTCTTACTCCTAGATCCTTCCTCCTTTCACCATCTGTGTACCTGTCTTAAACCTTCCCATTGCAAATGCTGCTGCTTCTTTCCTTCTGCTCCACTGATGTGCAGCAAAAAGTAGAGTTTATATATGTATGGTGTCTTCATTCTGACCATCAGGAAGCACTTCAACCCTAACACAGTCCTTAGCACACCAGCCCTGTTGAATTTCTCAGTATGAGCTTATAAGAGCTCTTACAGGGTTTGCAGACAGTATTGTTTATTCTGTTCTGAACCTTCAGCACCTTGCCCTGTGACTTTGATTCTTGTTTAGCTCCTGACCTGCTTCACAGAAGTAGTCCTGGGAGATAACTATTAAATGCTCAAAGCAATTCACATCACTTGTGAGGACTCTATAAATACCAAACATGATACTCGGTAGCCTTCAAATGTCTCTGTTTTAGTCATTCCCTTCAGTTACTGAACGAACAGTCCAATCTGTTTCGACTCCCAAGTCCCCTGTAGCAGTAGAATGAATAACATTATTAATGAATGACATCTTTATCACAGTCTACATGCCTCACAGAAACCACTTTTGCTCTTCCTTCTAGAAAGGAGCTAGTAATCTGACTTGGCGATCGGATGTCCTGGTGGAATATCAAGGAGAAGGCCGTAACGTCACTGACCCAACGTGTCCTTCCCTGAGTCCTGGAGTGTCCGTGAGTGTAGCCCGAGTTGGCTTAGTAGCTTTCTCACTGACAGCACAGTATGGCATTGGTTTAGATGTGCCAAGTGCTAAAACTCTTCATCTGAGTCCTCCTCCTGTCACTTTGTTACTTGACTCTGGGAGATCAGGAGATAGACGTAAAAATAATCCTGAAAAATGATGCTTCCCACCTGTTGTCAGAAGGTGCACTTCGAATTCTTCCAGTTTTCGGAACAAGTTCATATATCTGCTTATCTTCTTACCTTATCAGTACCCCCTCCTCTTTTTTCTCCCTTCCCAATCGCGGTACCATGTTTCATTAGGGATGTTATCAGTGACATCCAACAGAGAGACACGGGGTTTCCACTTGTAACCATGCCATGGCAAGTGTCTTGATTTGGTGGCAGCGAGGCTGGTCGTTCAGGTGGTAACAGTGACATTAGCCCCTCTTTAGAGAATGGGAAATAGGAGAGTCAACTCCAAATGGAAGCCGAACACCAGAGTGTTACAATATAGTAAAGAACCAACCAAAAGATAGTGTGGAAGATAGGACGGAATGAGAGCTAAGTCCTAGGGCTTCCCTGGTGGCGCAGTGGTTGAGAGTCTGCCTGCCGATGCAGGGGACACAGGTTCGTGCCCCGGTCCGGGAAGATCCCACATGCCGCGGAGTGGCTGGGCCCATGAGCCATGGCCGCTGAGCCGTGAGCCATGGCCGCTGAGCCTGCACGTCCACAGTGGGAGAGGCCACAAGAGTGAGAGGCCCGGGTACTGCAAAAAAAGAAAAAAAAAAAGAGCTAAGTCCTATTTGGTGATAAGAGCACTCATAAACAACTTACTTACAGATCTTCCCACAAAGCTCATTTTAGCCTTTTTCTCCAACCCTTTAGGGTGAAAGATCCTAATGTACCTTAGTACTGACTCATCCGTGTATTGATTTCTTCTCCTTACCAACCCATACGTTTTACAGGTGTTCATCACAGCTAATTCTTGTCAGGAGAATAGCAGGCAGGGATGGAAACAGTCTACAAACAAAACAGCCACACCCCATGTTCCTTAATCCAGTCAGCCCTCAGTAAGGAACAAAGCCTCATATCTACTTTTGATTTACTTCTCTGTGAAAGGTTTCCTCACTTCTGTCCAGTTGTATGTCTGGCTTGAGCCAACCGGGCCCCCGTGGTAAAGCAAGTCGCATTCATTACTATAGAAGAATGCCCTTCAGTTAACTTTTTAAATGTCCCTACAGCAATGTTTCCCAGACTGTGTGTGTGAAGATGCATATAACAACACGTACGCCTGTGTGAGGACCATGTCAGAAATGTGGAATTTACAGTATTGCGAGTTTGATGACCAGGAGGTAAGAGGGCCTGCTGCCTCCCCTACCCTTTGTGTCTACTGCCAGGGCTTTGTTGGCTGAACTTCGTGGCAGAAGAACAATTCCAAGGATGCTTCCTGGGGAGGATGGGTTTCTTATCTGTACTTGACCTTGGGTTTCCATCAGTTAAGGAAATAGGATTGCACAAGGCCATACTTGACCTCTCTAACTCACCTTGCTGGGTGGGGTTTTCTCCACTCCCACGGTCACCCACACGTACACTTTAAATGCACGGAGTTCACTTTTTTAGGATGCTACATGCCTGGTCTGTTTGCTTCCCTGATAGTTTGGGGTGAAGGTAAGATGCCTCAACTTCTATGGAGATGAAAGGGCCTCTCTTTAGAAAGTTTCTTGGCAACCAGCTTGGTTCAGACCCTTCTGTCACTACCACAGTGTAGTCCGGTGCTGATCAAATAGACTAGCAGGTTAAAGGCAGCATCCTTGGAGGAAGGTGGCTTTTAGCCAGCCGGGATCAGCCTGGATTATCTGAAGGATCACACTGCCTGCCGTCCCGTCCAGTGTGGTTTCTTACTGTTTATCAGAGAGTGCGCACCTACCCCATCTGGCAGCCCACATCTTGCCATATGGAGCCGGTGCTCATCGTGTTTCTCAGAAATTGACTTGCTCACTATTTATTTGTAGCTTCTGAGCACTTTGGACAACAAGCAAGAGAGCTTCCCTCAAACTGGGTTCCTTCTGCTTTAAAAGTGATAGTCCGGGGGCAGCTACTTGAAGCCTAATTTATAGGCAAAATTTATCTACAGTACATCTTCTTAGCCTATCACTAACTCCAGTTTGGAGAACAAAGTACAGATTAGGGGGAAATAGTGATATTAGACGTGTCTAGTTTTAGAAATAATATTGTATCTTTCCTCAATTGGTGTTATTTATCCAAAACTGCTTTTTAAAATAGGAAAACTTAACATTTTTATAACACAGGTTAGAGGACTTTCGTATCTGTTCTCATTTGAATCTTCACAATTGTAAGGCAAAGATAAACTTCAAATGTCAGCTCTCACTCAGTAACCTCATTACTAAGTATAGTTTCTGAGCCCTTGCCATTTGAGGGTCCTGCCTTCGCTTCTCTCCTTTAATTACAGAAGGTAATAAGCTTCATCCTCTTTCCCCTCCTGACTGCCTGAAGGCACAGGGATCCTGGAGGCCCCTTTCCAGCATGTGGGCCACAGACCCAAAGCAGTTCAACCCCCAGAACAGATGCTCCATTGTCTCCTCTATACCCTTGGGCTTTTTGAAAATCTTGAGACCCGATGATATTCTCCTGGGCCTTGGTCTTTAATCTGCCTCCTTCGTTCCCATTTAGAAGTAACTCACATGAGTATTTCTTCAAATGTAACCCTTGCTTTTTTCTTGCCTCCATCTTTTCATTTCCTGTAGGTGTTTGTAGAAGTCTATAACCTGACTGCAGACCCACACCAAATCAATAACATTGCAAAAAGTATAGACCCAGAGCTTTTAGGAAAGATGAACTATCGGCTAATGATGTTACAGTCCTGTTCTGGACCAACCTGCCGCACTCCAGGGATCTTTGACCCCGGGTAAGTTTGCATCGTACTCAGAAACTTTGTTCGGTGGTCTCCAGCAGTCCTGCCATTCTTAAAGGCACAGGGAGCCTGATGGGTCATCCTTGCTCTGAGCTGAGCTGTTTCTCTCCGTTCTGCACTACAAGGGGAATACTGCGTCCCAGTGCAGCAGCCAGTTGTGCTGGGAAAACGAGCTGCTCTCCACAGCCAGTTGGTGCTATAGCTGGAGGCGCAGCCCTGCCTGTACCACGCGGGGCTCTTCCTCCCTGCGATTCTTGTCATGGTACCACTTGATTGCACTGGTGACATGTAGGGTTGCTTTAGTGTAAGCTGACCCAGGGCTACCCTGTTCCCTAGTGCTTCTGAGAGCATATGCTTTCATTTCCTTTCTCAGAAGCCCCAATTACAGAAACTTGAATACTTGCCAGTAAATTTATATATTAAATACACACAATGAAATAGAAAGTATGAACTCTCAAGTGTCGAAATAAATAAGCCCGCCGAATATATGAAGGTTGGAAAGATATTTAACGCTCACCTACTAAGTCAGCTCTGTTCCTCCTACTCTCATTCCTCTTAAACAGTAACTTTTCATCAGTAACATGGCTGTCAACACACCATGCATTTGAGCTGTGTGTGGCAAGAAGCCTGTCATTTTTTGCTTGAAGATTATAAAATTCAAAATCAGACTTTCATTGGGAAAGGATTATTTCAGTTCTTATACTCTGATTGTAGGAGAGAGGGAAGAATGATGTCCTAAGCTGATGGAAACTAGTAAATTATTTAGCTACCTTCATGTGAAGTGGTATCTTCAATCAGTGAGGAATGTATGAATGAGTAGAGAAAGGGGATTGCAGACTATTTATTAAAGAAATGTAGTACTTTTGCTTTTAAATAGTGTATCTAGAGCCAAAGAGACATGGATGCCAGCAAACTAAAGGTAACAATGTAAAGAAGAATATTTATCATAATTTTATATCATTTAAGCTAATTAACTTTTATATGGATAATCTTGTTAATGTGTAATTAGTAACTGATCAAGCATTCTGACCACCCAGCTTTAATCTTTCCTCCAAGTTAGTGAAATGGATCTTCATTTGGTGGCAGTTCCTTGAAATAGGAAGTTCATTCTCTAAGATAGAAGCACTAGACTTCTAATTGACACATGTTGATTTTGCAGTTCCTAACAGCTACTTTGCTCAGAATGTTTTACCAAACTAAAGTTAGATGTCTATAGCAGTTGCTGACTGACTCTAGGAATTTAAAGCCAGCATCCGACTAAATCTTGCATAGAGGGTCATGATCATGAGACTTGGACATCTTGGACTGTAATGCTGGGCCACAGAAGGTCAGATGCAGCAGCCTCATTAAGTGTTACAAGGACTCAATCATAGAATTCCCCTATAGCCCTTAGAGCCCAAACAGGTAAATTTCACATGAGGAAATAGTGCTTGGACTTGGGATTTGCCCAAAGGTCAACCGTTTGGAACTGATCTAGCAAAATCTCTTGACTTCCAGGCAAGGTTTGGTTTTTTTGTTTTTAATTTTTATTTTATATTGGACTATAGTTGATTTACAGTGTTTTGTTAGTTTCAGGTGTACAGCAAAGTGACTCAGCTATATATACATATATCTGTCTTTTTCAAATTCTTTTCCCATTTAGGTTAGTACAGAATATTTAGTAGAGTTCCCTGTGTAAGTAGGTCCTTGTTGGTTATGTATTTTAAATATAGTAGTGTGTATATGTCAATCCCAAACTCCCAATTTATCTCTCCCCCCACCTTTCCCTTTTGATAACCGTAAGTTTGTTTTCTAAGTCTGTGAGTTGATTTCTGTTTTGTAAATAAGTTCATTTGTATCTTTTTTTTTTAGATTCCACATATAAATGATATCATATGATATTTGTCTTTCTCTGACTTACTTCACTTAGTATGATAATCTCCAGGTCCATCCATGTTGATACAGATGGTATTATTTCATTCTTTTTCATGGTTGAGTAATATTCCATTGTATATATGTACCACATCTTTATCCATTCATCTGTTGATGCATACTTGGGTTGCTTCCATGTTTTGACTATTGTAAATACTGCTGCAGTGAACATTGGGGTGCATGTATCTTTTCAAATTATGGTTTTCTCAGATATATGCCCAGGAGTGGGATTGCAGGAGCATATGGTAGCTCTATTTTTAGTTTTTTAAGGAACTTCCGTACTGTTCCCCATAGTGGTTGTACCAGTTTACATTCTCACCAACAGTTTAGGCGGGTTCCTGTTTCTCCACAGGCTCTCCAAGCATTTATTGTTTGTAGACTTTTTGATAACAGCCATTCTGACTGGTGTGAGGTAATACCTCATTGCAGTTTTGATTTGCATTTCTCTAATAATTAGTGATGTCGAGCATGTTTTTATGTGCTTATTGGCCATCTTTATGTCTTCTTTGGAGAAATGTCTATTTAGATTTGCCCATTTTGGGATTGGGTTGTTTTTTTAATATTGAGCTGCTTGAGCTGTTTGTAAATTTTGGAGATTAATCCCTTGTCAGTCACTTTGTTTTTCAAATATTTTCTCTCATTCTGTGAGTTATCTTTTCGTTTTGTTTATGGTTTCCTTGGTTCACATTTGTTTTTATTTCCATGACTCGAGGAGATGGATCAAAAAAGATATTGCTGTGATTTATGTCATAGAGTGTTCTGCCTGTTTCCCTCTAAGAGTTTGATAGTGTCTGGCCTTACATTTAGGTCTTTAATCCATTTTGAGTTTATTTTTGTGTAAGGTGTTAGGGAGTGTTCTAATTTCATTCTTTTACATGTAGCTGTCCCGTTTTCCCAGCACCACTTATTTAAGAGACTACCTTTTCTCCATTGTATATTCTTGTCTCCTTTATCAAAGATAAGGTGACCACATGTGCGTGGGTTTATCTCTAGGTTTTCTGTCCTGTTCCATTGATGTATATTTCTGTTTTTGTGCCAGTACCATATTGTTTTGATGACAGCTTTGTAGTATAGTCTGAAGTCAGGGAGCCTGATTCCTCCAGCTCTGTTTTTCTTTCTCAGGATGGCTTTGGCTATTCAGGGTCTTTTGTGTCTCCATACAAATTAAAATTTTTTTTGTTCTGGTTCTGTGAAAAATGCCATTGGTAATTTGATAGGGATTGCATTGAATCTGTACATCGCTTTGGGTAGTACAGTCATTTGACAGTATGGATTCTTCCAATCCAAGAACATGGTATATCTTTCCATCTGTTTATGTCATCTTTGATTTCTTTCATCAGCATCTTATAGTTTTCAGAGTACATGTCTTTTGACTCCTTAGGTAGGTTTATTCCTAGGTATTTTATTCTTTTTGATGTGATGGTAAATGGGATTGTTTCTTTAATTTCTCTTTGTGATCTTTCATTGTTAGTGTATAGAAATACAACAGATTTCTGTGTATTAATTTTGTATCAAGCAACACTACCAAATTCATTGATGAGCTCTAGTCATTTACTGGTAGCATCTCTAGGATTTTCTGTGTATAGTGTCATGTCATCTGCAAACAGTGACAATTTTATTTCTTCTTTTCCCATTTGGATTTCTTTTGTTTTTCTTCTCTGATTGCTGTGGCTAGGAATTCTAAAACTATGTTGAATAAAAATGGAGAAAGTGGACATCCTTGTCTTGTTCCTGATTTTAGAGGAAATGCTTTCAGCTTTTCACTATTGAGTATGATGTTAGGTGTAGGCCTAACAATGTAGGCATTGGCCTTTATTATGTTGAGGTAGGTTCCCTCTAGGCCCACTTTCTGGAGAGTTTTTATCATAAATGGGTATTGAATTTTGTCAAAAGCTTTTCTGTATCTATTGAGATGAAAATATGATTTTTATTCTTCAATTTGTTAATGTGGTGTATCATCACACTGATTCATTTGCAGATATTGAAAAATCCTTGCATCCCTGAGATAAATCCTACTTGATCATGGTGTATGATCCTTTTAATGTATTTTTGGATTCGGTTTGCTAGTATTTTGTTGAGGATTTTGCATCTATGTTCATCAGTGATATTGGCCTGTAATTTTCATTTTTTGTGGTGTCTTTGTCTGATTTTTGTGTCTAGGTAATGGTGGCCTCATAGATTAAGTTTGGGAGTGTTCCTTCCTCTGCAGTTTTGG
Organism: Neophocaena asiaeorientalis asiaeorientalis; assembly: GCF_003031525.2. Taxonomy (NCBI): domain Eukaryota; kingdom Metazoa; phylum Chordata; class Mammalia; order Artiodactyla; family Phocoenidae; genus Neophocaena; species Neophocaena asiaeorientalis. The sequence continues at coordinate 17,440,584 of NW_020185339.1, forward strand.
AGAATAGTTTCAATGGAATAGTTTCAAAAGGATAGCTGTTAACTCTTCTCTAAATATTTGATAGGATTTGCCTGTGAAGTCATCTAGTCCTGGACTTTTTTGTTCATTGGGAATTTTTTAATCACAGTTTCAATTTCAGTACTTGTGATTGGTCTGTTCATATTTTCTGTTTCTTCCTGGTTCAGTCTTGGGAGATTGTACCTTTCTAAGAATTTGTCCATTTCTTGCAGGTTGTTCATTTTATTGGCATAAAGTTGCTTGTAGTAGTCTCTTATGATCCTTTGTATTTCTGTGGTGTCAGCTGCAACTTCTCCTTTTTCATTTCTAATTTTATTGATTTGAGCCCTCTGCCTTTTTTTCTTGATGAGTCTGGCTAAAGGTTTATCATTTCAAAGAACCAGATTTTAGTTTCATTGATCTTTTCTATTGTTTTCTTCATCTCTGTTTCATTTATTTCTGCTCTGATTTTTGTGATTTCTTTCCTTCTACTAACTTTGGGTTTTGTTTGTTTTTCTTTCTCTGGTTGCTTTAGGTGTAAGGTTAGGATGTTTGAGGTTTTTCTTGTTTCCTTAGGTAAGCTTGTATTGCTATGAACTCCCTCTTAGAACTGCTTCTGCTGCATGCCATAGGTCTTGGATCATTGTGTTTTTGTTTTCATTTGTCTCTAGGTATTTTTTGATTTCCTCTTTGATTTCTTCACTGATCCATTGGATGTTTAGTAGCATTCTGTTTAGCCTCCACGTGTTTGTGCTTTTTACAGTTTTTTTCTTGTAGTTGATTTCCAATCTCATAGTGTTGTGGATGGAAAAGATGCTTGATATGATTTCAGTCTTCTTAAATTTATTGAAGCTCTCTTTGTGGCCCAGCATGTGATAGGTGCTGGAGAATGTTCCATGTGCACCTGAAAAGAGTGTATATTATGCTGCTTTTGGATGGAATGCTCCATAAATATCAATTAAGTGCATCTGGTCTAATGTGTCATTTAAGGCCTTGTTTCCTTATTGATTTTCTGTCTGGATGATCTGTCCATTGATGAAAGTGGGGTGTTATTTTAAAGTCTGTTTTGTCTGATATGAGTATTGCCACTCCAGCTTTCTTCTGATTCCCATTTGTATGGAATACCTTTTTCCATCCTCTCACTTTGTCTATATGTGTCCGTAGATCTGAAGTGGGTATTTTGTAGACAGTATATGGGTCTTGTTTTCGTAGCCATTCAGCCAGTCTGTCTTTTGGTTGGAGCATTTAATTCGTTTTCATTTCAGGTAATTACCAATATGTATGTTCTTATTGCCATTTTCCTAATTGTTTTGGATTTGCTTTTGTAGGTCTTTTTTCTCCCCTTCCTCTTTTGTTCTCTTCTGATTTGATGCCCGACTTTTTATTGTTGTGTTTGGATTCCTTTTTCTTTTTTGTGTGTGTGTATCTGCTGTAGATTTTCAGTTTGTATTTACCATGAGGTTTTGATATAGCAGTCTGTATATATATACAAGATTATTTTAATTTGCTGGTCTTTTAATTTCAAATGCATTTCTAATACCCTGGATTTGTACTCTTTTCTTCTCACAGTTGCTGGTTTTGATACCATATTTGTGTGTGGATGATTTCCTACCTTTACTGTATGTTTGCCTTTACCAGTGAGCTTTCTTATTCTTAATTCTCTAGTTGTGGCCTTTTTTTTTAACCCTGCCTAGAGAAGTTCCTTTAACATTGGTTGCAAAGCTGGTGTGGTGATGCTGAATTCTCTTAGCTTTTGCTTGTCTGTGAAGCTTTTGATTTCTCCGTCAACTCTGAATGAGAGCCTTGGTGGGTAGAGTAATCTTGGTCATAGGTTCTTTCCTTTTGTCACTTTAATATATTGTACCACTCCCTTCGGGCCTGCAGAGTTTCTGCTGAGAAATCAGCTGATGACCTTATGGGGATTCCGTTGTATGTTCTGTGTTGCTTTTCTCTTGCTGCTTTTAGTATTTTTTCATTGTCTTTAATTTTTGTCAGTTTGACTAATATGTGTCTCGGTGTGTTCCTCCTTGGGTTTATCCTGCCTGGGACTCTCTGCACTCCCTGGACTTGGGTGATTGTTTCCTTTCCCATTTTAGGGAAGTTTTCAGCTAGTATCTCTTCAGATATTTTATCAGGCCCTTTCCCTCTTCTCCTTCTGGGACCCCTATAATGCAGTGCATTTAATGTTGTCCCAGAGGTCTCTTAGACTGTCCTCATTTCTTTCCATTCTGTTTTCTTTATTCTGTTCTGTGGCAGTGATTTACACCATTTTGTCTTCCAGCTCACTTACCTGTTGTTCTGCCTCATTTACTGTTACTGATTGTTTCTAGTGTATTATTCATTTCAGTTTTTGTGTTCTTCATCTGTTTGTTCTTTAGATCTTCTAGCTCTTTATTAAACATTTCTTCTATGTTCTCCATCTGTGCCCCCATTCTTTTTCCAAGATCTTGGGTCATCTTTACTATCATTACTCTGAATTGTTTTTTGGGTAGATCACCTATCTCCATTTCACTTAGTTCTTCTGGGGTTTTATCTTGTTCCCTCATATAGGATATATTCCCTCTGCTGTCTCATTTTGTCTAACTTTTTGTGGTTGTGGTTTCCATTCTATAGGCTGCAGGGCTGTAGTTTGTCTTGCTTCTGCTGCTGCCCCCAGTGGATGAGGCCAGTCTAAGAGGCTTGTGCAGGCTTCCTGTTTGGGAGGGGTGGGGGGGTGGGGACTGGTGCCTGCCCAGTGGGTGGAGCTGGGTCTTGTCCCTCTGGTGGGCAGGGCCATGTCAAGGGGTGTGTTTAGCCAGCAGTTGTGGGCTCAGGAAGACTTTAGGCAGCCTGTCTGCTGATGGGGAGGGGTTGTATTCCCACCCAGTTGGTTGTTTGGCCTGAGGCATCCCAGCACTGGAGCCTATAGGCTGTTGGGTGAGGCCAGGTCTTGGTGAGAAAATGGTGGCCTCCTGAAGGGCTCACACCAATGAGTGTGAGCTACCCAGAACTACCGCCACCAGTGTCTTTGTCCCTGTAGTGAGCCACAGCCACCCCTTTCCCCCCGCCTCCAGAGGAGACCCTCCAATACCAGCAGGTGGGTTAAGCCCAGACTCTTGTGAGGTCACTGCTTTTTCCCCTGGGTCCTCGTGTGCACGAGACCTTGTGTGCACCCTCCAAGAGTGGAGTTTCTCTTTGCCCCAGTCTAACCCCGCTGGCCTTCAAAGCCAAATGCCCTGGGGGCTCCTCCTACCGATGCCATATCCCCAGGCTGGGGAGCCTGATGCAAGGCTCATAACTTTCACTCCTGCGGGAGAACCTCTGAGATATAATTATTTTCCAGTTTGTGGGTCACCCACCCAGCAGGTATGGGATTTCATTTTATCGCGATTGCACCCCTCCTATTGTCTCACTGTGGCTTCTTTGTTTTTGGATGTAGGATAGCTTTTTGGTAAGTTCCAGGGTTTTTTTGTCGATGGTTGTTCAGCAGTTAGTTGTGAATTTGGTGTTTTCATGAGAAGAGGTGAGCTCACATCCCTCTTCTCCGCCACCTTATCTCCATCCTCAAAACAGCTGTTGATCTTTGGTGCATTACCTTAATTGAACAAGCCTCAGTTTCCTTGTAGGAGAGGCTTGTCTTGGGCAGCTGAAAGATGAGTAGATCTCCGCACCCACCTGGCAGAATCTTGAGGTTTATATAGAGGCTTTAATGGGGCTAAGTCACATACCCAGTCCAAATGGTCTCAACAACACCTTACTCTCTCAAGACTTCTTCCATGAAATTCCTTTGTTTTTTTAACCATAACTAACTGTCTTGCACACATTCTGGAGTCTTATCACTAAGATTCTAGATGCTGGCCTTGCTGATGTTAGCCTGAGCTATTTAAACTCCACCTGGTTTTCTTTCCTACCAAACGGTTAGGCCGATAGAATCTTCTAGAGTGGGTGCCAGCAGACGCCATCAGTTGGAATACAGTGTACACAGATATTTATGTATTGCCTGGGGCTGCTTTCGCACTTCAGTGGCAAAGTTGAGTAGTTGGGACAGAGACTGTGTGGCCCACAAGCTCTAAAATATTTATTATCAGGCCCTTTACAGAGAAACTTGGCCAACCCCTGCTATAAAATAATACTAAGAGTTAATATCTGTTACCAAAGGTAGCAGATCAAAGTAAAATACAATGTTATTTCCAGATCACACAAAGTCCAGCCAGCCTGTGGGGTTTTTTTTTTTGGCCACGCCCTGAGGCATGCGGGATCTTTGTTCCTCAACCAGGGATGGAACCCGTGTCCCCTGCAGTGGAAGCTCGGCGACTTAACCACTGGACCACCAGAGAAATCCCCAGTCTGTGTTCTCCATGTCTGCCAGGTCTCAACTCAAGTTACATTGGCATTCATTCTTACTTCCCCACGGGAGGGAAATAAGTGATTTTATGTGCCACATATTTTACATGAGTTGCCTTCCTGTTTTGTTGGTGGCCAGAGGGGTCGATGACTTACCCAAGTTCATAATGAGCCAGATTCAAGCTCCCGTCAGGTGCAGACCTGTGTTCTTACCCACCACAGTCTGTGTATCTAAACTGAGAAAGAAGACAGGGCTTTGAAAATGTTGGAAGGGCTTTCAGCAAGGACTAGACTCTTCCCCAGGCTGTTTTATAGTTGAGGGATGGCCCCCGCCCCCCCCCCAAAAAAGTAAGCTCAAACCTTTCCTCCTAACCCCTTTCAGGATTAGCCTTACTTCTGTTTCTCTTCTCCTCTCCACTTCTCCTCTCCTCTCTACTTCCACTATATTATTTTGTGCTTGCTGACTTACGATGGAAATGCTCTTAATTACTAAGTACTCTTGCTTTGTACTACAGACTTTCCCATTAGATCCCCTTCTGGTGACTTAATTTTTCCTTTTGTATCCCTTCCTGCCATTCTTTCCAGTTAATATTCTGAATGAAGTACTCAATGGCTAATTGTAGTTAATGTGACGTTGTTTTTTTCTTTTTCTCTGCCCAGATATAGGTTTGACCCTCGTCTCATGTTCAACAATCATGGCAGTGTCAGGACTCGAAGGTTTTCAAAACATCTGTAGCACCTCTGTGGTTGGATCCCTCGCACGCCTCTTTCTGATGAAGCGATTGTAGTAGGTGTGTCTGTAGCTAGTCTTCAAGACCATGCCTGGAAGGGTTTCTGGACTGGCTTTAAGTCCTGTTTGAAAAAGCAACCCAATCAGCTGACTTCCTCGTGCAGCGTGTTAAACTGTGAACTCTGCCTGTGTGGCAGGAGTGGCTGTCCCTGGTCCCTTCATTCAAGTGGTGATGATACTCCTGAGGTCTTTGCTCTCACCAAACCCTTTCTGTCCTGGGGCCACAGTTCTTGATTATTCCCCATGTGTCTAGATTTGTAAATCCAGTCAGATAAATGGCAATGCTTTAGGGGGGCAAGGTTTTTGGTATACAGCTTGACCTAAAATCAGAGGACCTGCGTAGCATTCGAGATTGAACACGTCACTATCAAAAATACTAATATCACATGGCTTGAAGCATACCATCAGAGTTGAACCATCTGATTAAGAACAAATACCATTGTTTTTAGATCAGTAGAAATACACTTTATAATATCCATCACAATGGATCACAAATTCAAAACGCATCAGTGAAGCTCTTCATTTTTTGGCAATTCTGGGCTGGTGCTACACTGAAATAGAACAGTAGCAAGCTTTTGGTAAAGGCTAATTCCAGGTAGTTACTGAAGGTGATGGACATCTACTTTCCAGTGGCTGCTAATCACATGGAGTGCCAGTGAACACCAGGGGTATCTGGGGAATGTCTCTTCTCTTGGTACTTTCCTTTCTCGGCTCTGAAATATAAAGTGGGTTAAGTATTTCAGCAGAGAAGAACTTCCAAGGGTTGGTGAAGGTTGTGTTTTCTGAGGGCCTTCTGCAGGTAGGGCTCTCTGGTTAACAGGTTGAAGGGCTATAAATCAGGGTGTAGTAAGTGCCTGTCTGGCAGGGAGCCTGGGTTCTAGTCCCATGTGTGAAGTTGTGAGACTCCCGCTGCATATTGCTGACATTCTGTTCATTTGTTACAAGATGTAAGAATTCCTTAGAGTTGATGCAGAGTAACAACTACTTACCTTCTTCCCTTTCAGCAAAACTTCTTCTTGAGTTTTTGGAGTCTTATGTAACTGGGGCCTAATTCACTATTCCTCTGTCGAAACCCGATCTTCTTGAGATTTCCTCACTGTTTAGAACACCTGCATTTCTGTCTCTTGGCTCGAAGACCACTCCCATTTCTTGTGTTTTCTTCACAAGAAGGTTAATTGGTGATGTGGCAGCAGGGGAGGAGGAGGAACCGTGGTTTATAACCTGTTCAACTCAGGCAGTAGTGATTTTAGCTTTATGTAAGGTCCTAGGTTGAGCTTTAAGCACTTTGTAAGACATGGCCATAAGTAACTCACAATTCCAGATAGCCATGTTGGTTTAACAGCCATTGGGTTTATTCCTTTACCTCATACAATCCCAGTAACTGTGGTGGTATTTAGAGGTGAAATGGGCAAGTGAAATGAATACCTCTGCTGTGACCATTTTAGGAAAAGAAATTCTAACAAACAATTTTGCAAACTACAATGTTGAGTATGGGTATTGGCTTTATTCTACACTTTTGAGTCTTCACATTCATCAGTCGGCTTCCACATTAATGGAAGTTGACCATGGTTATTCCTGAATAAAGAGAAAACAACTCTTACCAGGTCTTCTACTGTGATGTCATATTACTCAGTTTTACGATGCTCGTTCCTGAAAGCAGATGACGTAGTGAGAGTGACACAAATCAGCCGCTGATAGTATTCCTGTCCCACTGCTCTTACATTCATCAGACTTTTGTCTGGGGGGCAGGCAGGGCAGGGAATGCAGTGAAGCCCTTTTATTTTTGTACCCCTGATTTTTGAATGGCCTCTAGTTTGACTTTTTCTCGTGGACTGGTTGCATTCTGGATCTACATTAAAATCATCTTTCATAAAGAGACCTCAGTTTCTAGACTAGCAGACCACAAAATGCACTGGAATTTTTCAGAACGATATGTACAAGGGCCCCACTGCAAGAGGCTTGCCTTGTTTCTCTCTTAATTGTACTGATTTGAATTTTGATTATTTTCCCTTTTAAGAAGACCAGGTCCGTATGTATTGGTAATAGAAAACTGTAACCATTAGGAACGAACAGAGGTCTTGGGGAAGAATAGAGATTTTGCCTTATAAGATTTCCTATTACAAAGCTCTCCCGTAAGTAAAATTACATTCCCTACAACTACAAAGTAGGGCATGCCTTTTCAGTATCTTTGAATTGGACCAATGGTGCTGTTGCAAAATACATTTTAATTGACAACAGTAGGGTTTTTGTACAACATAGTAATGATAGCCATGGAAGGTTATATTTCTGTGTCTAAGGACTAGCGTTTTAATGAAAGAAGATAAAACTGTCCCAGGATCCTTATTAAGAGAAAGCAAAGGGTATTTGAACTGATCCACCAGTGGAACTAGGTGGGGGTATTTGGGTCTTTTGTTTCACCACCGCTTAGGTCCAACTGAATTTGTGAATTCATGTGTTTGCATCATCTGTTCTTAGAAGTTATTCTGCCCTGGCTCTGTGTCATCTCAGTCATTTGACTAAGGAAGTGCCCTTTGAAGGACCCTGTTCACTGCTGCACTTTTCAATGAATTAAAATTTATTTCTGTTCTAGTGGGAATGTGTCCTTTGTTCTAGTCCACAAGCAGTAATTTTGACAAGATGTTCTGTGCTGTATACTGTTTAATGTTTTGATCACTCACCTAGTACTAGAGATGGGCTGCTTCGCATTGGGTACCATAGTCCCTACCTGGAAACCTCGTTCGTGTGTATGTGTGGTCCCTGCTGCCCAGTATCCCTGAATGAGCACCATGTAGAAAATCCTTACTGATAAATCTTTATGCATTTACAGTTTGGAGAGAAAAAAAAAACTTACCTTGACCAGCTTTAAATTAGATAAACGAAGCTCACCGTCAAAGGTGCCTTGCCTTGATGTTCAGTCATGTGATCCACTGCCCTAAATGAGAAGTAAGTCCTACTGGAGTTGACAAAACTTTTTCTTAAAGGGATAGTTAATATTTTAGGTTTGCAGGCTATGTCTCCATCACAGCTACTTAATTCTGCTTCAGTACAAAAGTAGCCATAGACAACACAAATGAATATGCATGGCTATGTTCCAACAAAACTTTACCAAAAAAAAAAGCATAATTTGCCAACCCCAGACCTAGTAGGTTGCCTCTTATAAGTTCTGAAGACCAAGCAGAAAAACCAAGATGTTAGAAGATACCCATACCATAAAGTTTCCAGACTACTATACTATCAGAAAAACAAGTAATTGAGTTTATCACAGTATCAAGCCACCAAGGAAGAGGAGAACATTTATTTACTTAGACTCAAAGTGAGGGTAAGTCTACTAAATCCATTTTTCTAATATGTAGCGCCCCCCCACCATCCCCACTGAGACTGTACCCTGCCCTGTAGAACCAAACACTACAGATTTAGTATTTGTTTCACCTTCTTTCTCTGCCTGCCATGGGTTTAAAGGGCTAGTCACGTGTGTACCTTGAAGTCTGTAGTGGCAAGAGCAGAGAACCTAGGGGCCCCAAGCTGAACGCACTGTGCAGACACCTTTACTGATGGCCTAGGAATTAATTACTATATAAGATTTGCATGTGGGACATGGGAGCCGGCTTCAGGACTACCACAGAGTAGATGACAGTTCTAAATCTTAGTCTTTGAGAGGAAGCTTTCATTACCACCTTCTGCTGGTGAGACCTGAGCTCTTATATATCCTCACCACCTGCCCCTCAGACCGATGCTGACAGGTCCTCAAAGGGCGGAGAAATACACAGAATGGTTGTAATTAGTATTTATTGCGATAAAAATGGCTCCGCCAACAAGCTGCTTTCCTCAGCTTAGTTTATCCAAGCTCACAAAGCTCATTAGTCAGAGTCAAGGTTTCAAAGATGTGGCTTTGAAGACATCTATTAAACTCTGCTCTCGCTCTGACCTAAGAAGGATTTTACCCTCCCTCATATGTCTGAGTGAGTGCCTACTCTGCCTGGACGTGGGCTGGGTTATGAAAGGAAATTACTCTCTTCCTGACCCCCAGGACATTACTATGTAGATTGAAAACTCATCCCTGATATCTGTAGTTACAGGGAAAACACAGTTTCAGACTAAGAAGGGGAGTTGACACTACCATTCAAGTGGCTTCTCAAAGTGAAAACAGCTCCTCTGACAAACCCTTGACTCACCAAGAATAATAGGGGCTCAATGAAGTAAAATCAGAAGTGAAAGGGGAGACGTTACAACTGTACCACACATATACAAAGGATCATAACAGAGTACTATGAACGACTAATTATATGCCAACAAATTGGATAACCCAGAAGAAATGGATAAATTCCTAGAAACACAGCCTTCTAGGATTGAATCATGAAGAAATAGAAAATGTGAATAGTCTGATCACTAGTAAGGAGATTGTAATCAACAAGCCTCCCAGGGCTTCCCTGGTGGCACAGTGGTTGAGAATCTGCCTGCCAATGCAGGGGACATGGGTTTGAGCCCTGGTCCGGGAAGGTCCCACATACCGCAGAGCAACTAGGCCTGTGCGCCACAACTACCGAGCCTGTGCGTCTGGAGCCTGTGCTCCGCAACAAGAGAGGCCGCGATAGTGAGAGGCCCGCACACTGCGATGAAGAGTGGCCCCCACTCGCCGCAACTAGAGAAAGCCCTCACACAGAAAGACCCAACACAGCCATAAATAAATAAATAAATAAATAAAATTTAAAGGAAAAAAAAAGCCTCCCAATAAAAGTCCAGGACCAGGTAGCTTCACTGGTGAATTCTACCAAGCATTCAAAGTGGAACGAATACCAATCCTTCTCAAACTCTTCCAAAAACAGGAGAGGAAGGAACACTTCCAAAATCATTTTATGAGGCCAGCATTACTCTCATACCAAAACCAGACAAGGACACCATAAGAAAAGAAAATCACAGGTCAATATCCCCAATAAACATAGAGGCAAAAATCCTCTAATAAGATATTAGCAAACTGAATTCAACAATACATTAAAAGGCTCATACACCATGATCAAGTGGAATTTAGTACAAGGATGCAAGAGTGGTTCAACATCCACAAATCAATGTGCTATATACCACATGAACAAAATGAAGGATAAAAACCATCATCTCAATAGTTGCAGAAAAGGCATTTGACAAAACTCAACTTTCATGACAAAAACTCATACAGAGATACAGAGTAAACATACCTCAACATAAAAGTCATAGATGACAAGTCCACAGCCAACAATGAAAAGCTGAAAGCCTTTCCTCTAAGATGAGGAAAAAGACAAAGATGCCCACTGTCACTTTTATTCAACATAGTATGGGATAGCTGATTCACTTTGTTATAAAGCAGAAACTAACACCATTGTAAAGCAATTATACTCCAATAAAGATGCTAAAAAAGAAAACTATATGTAAAATATTTTTTCTAATAAAAAGTCAAGAAAGAAAAAAAAAAACCCATAGTATTGGAAATCCTAGCCAGAGCAATTAGGCAAGTAAAATAAAAAGAATCCAAATCAGAAAGGAAGAAGTAAAACTGTAACTATTTGCAGATGACATATATAGAAAACCCTAAAGATTCCACACAAGAAAACTGCTAGAACTAATAAATGAATTCAGTATAGCTGCAAGATACAACATCAGTATACAAAAATCTTGTATTTCTATATATTAATAAACTATCAGAAAAAGAAATTAATTCCATTTATAACTGCATCAGAAAGAATAAAACAGTGCAGCATTGGTGATTTAGTGGTGAGCATAGCTGCCTTCCAAAAAAGAATAAAATACCTAGGAATAAGTTTAACCAAGGTCAGAAACCTACACACTGAAAACTAAAAGACACTGATGAAAGAAATTGAAGAAGACACAAATAAATGGAAAGAAATTCTGTGCTCATGGATTGGAAGATTAATGTTAAAATGTCCATACTACCCAAAGCAGTCTACAGATTCAATGCAATCCCTATCAAAATTCCAAAGACATTTTTCACAGAAACAGAACAAACAATCCTCAAATTTGTATGGAACCACAAGAGACCCCAAATAGCCAAAACAATCTTAAGAAAGACCAACAAAGCTGGAGGCATCATGCTCCCTGATTTCAAACTATATTACAAAGCTACAGTAATCAAAAGTGTATGGTATAGGCATAAAAACAGACACATGGATCAATGGAACAGACTAGAGAGCCCAGAAATAAACTCATGCATTTATGGTTAATTTATGACAAAGCCAAGAATATACAATAGGGAAAGGACAGTATCTTCAATAAATGGTTCTGGGAAAACTGGCAGCCACATGCAAAAGAGTTTATTAACTAGACTACTATTTTACACCATACACAAAAGTTAACTCAAAATGGATTAATGTAAAACCTGAAACCATAAAAATCCTAGAAGAGGGCTTCCCTGGTGGTGCAGTGGTTGAGAGTCCGCCTGCCGATGCAGGGGACACGGGTTCGTGCCCCAGTCCGGGAAGATCCCACATGCCGCGGAGCGGCTGGGCCCGTTAGCCATGGCTGCTGAGCCTGTGCGTCCGGATCCTGTGCTCCGCAACGGGAGAGGCCACAACAGTGAGAGAGGCCCGCGTACCGCATGAAAAAAAAAAATCCTAGAAGAAAACAAGCAGTATGTTGCTTGACATCAGTATTGGTGATTTTTTGGATCTGACTCCAAAAGCAAAGGCAACAAAAACAAACAAGTGGGACTATATCAAACTAAAATGCTTCTGCATAGAAAAGGAAAACATGACAAAATAAAAGGGCAGCCTACTGAATAGAAGAAACTATTTAGAAATCATGTATGATAAGGGGTTAATATCCCAAACATGTAAAGAACACGTACAACTTAATAGCAAAAAACAATTAAAAACTAGGCAGGGGCTTCCCTGGTGGCACAGTGGTTGGGAGTCTGCCTGCCGATGCAGGGGACATGGGTTCGTGCCCCGGTCCGGGAGGATCCCACATGCCTTGGAGCAGCTAAGCCCGTGTGCCACAACTACTGAAGCTCACACACCTAGAGCCTGTGCTCTGCAATAAGAGAAGCCACCGCAACGAGAAGCCTGCGCACCACAAGGAAGAGTAGCCCCTGCTCACCGCAACTAGAGAAAGCCCGTGACAAGGGGGAGTTCACTGGAGATCCAGTGGTTAGGACTCGGCACTTTCACCGGCCATTGCCCGGGTTCAGTTCCTGGTTGGGGAACTAAGATATTACAAGCTGTGCAGCATGGCCAAATAAAAAAAATTTTTAATTAAAAAATTTTTTTTAATTTTTAAATTAACTTTTTTTTTTTTTTTTGCTGTACGCGGGCCTCTCTCTGCTGTGGCCTCTCCCGTTGCGGAGCACAGGCTCCGGACGCGCAGGCTCAGCGGCCATGACTCACGGAGCCAGCAGCTCCGCGGCATGTGGGATCTTCCCGGACCGGGGCACGAACCCGTGTCCCCTGCATCGGCAGGCGGACCCCCAACCACTGCGCCACCAGGGAAGCCCCTGGCCTGCTTTCTGAGGCACCTGTTGTCCAAGATCATCAGACGCTACTTCCTTGCCTCATCCTAATGCTAGGAAAGTAGCTCAGAAATGCGAATGATTCTGTTCTTGCTTAAGTCCCTAAGAAAGTGGCTCCCCTGTGTCCTTTTCTTCCCCAATCCTCCCGGCTTTTCCCAGCTCCTCCCAGATCAGGTGAGAAGCACCTTTATTAGGCCTGACATCAACATGACATCTTGGATTCTTTCAGCAGTCTGCAATGAGTGACTACTAACTGAGTCATCTATCAGGCAGCCTTCAGCCTGTGACTGCACTTTTATGGATGCTCCCATAAAAAATGAAGCCCCAGGTGCCAAGTCTAGTCCTCTGTACAGCAGAAGAAAACAAAAACTGGGGGCCTCGGTCATCCTGCCCCCTTCCTCTTCCTGTAATGCCACTTAAGGCCCTAGTTAAGGGTTCAGCCAGGGGTGAACACTGACTTCACGAGGAGAGGCAGGAAGCTGTAGCTCAGGGTCTGCCTGTAGAGCAGCCCCATCCCTTCTCAAAGCTGCCCAAGTAGCTGTTTCCAGACACTGTGAAACGTTTAGTCCCACAGATGTTATGCCCTGCAGCTCAGAGAAATACAGAAAGAGCTGAAGATATGCTCCAGTCCCCACAGAGATTCCTATCTGGGGTGAGAATTCACATGCATGACAACACTGAGCAGAAACAAAGGCCAAAGGCCCCCAGACAGCACCTACGTGTGACCCTCTGGTCCGAATCGCTCAGCACCTCACAGTAACATGACAGCACGGGCACCCCTAGTCCCAGCTGCTCTCAGCATTTTGGGTCTAACTTGTAAGAGAAGACAGACAACACCCCGCCACTGTATTTATGGGGAGCACAAGGAAAGGCACTGAATGAAGATTTCTTGGTCTACGAATTGCCCTAGAATCTTTTGTTTTGCCGTCCCTGAACACGAGTCTAAAAAACAAAAACCAAGAAAATATTTGTTTGAAAAAATGTCCCTCCTGGAAATGACATCCTTAGGTGTTGCTTAGATGAATTTTAGTGTCAACATGATATGTAAACATCTTGGCCCAGTAGTAAAGCAGCCATACCACTATAGGAAGAAGGACTTGGAGAATAATACCACCTTACACTATGTCAGGCTTTGCGGTGTAGAATACCTTGACCTTCATTATCTTATTTGGTCCTCACATGAGCCCTGTGAGGAAAGCAAATGCATGATACCCTCCCACTTTACAGGGGAAAAAAAGTTGAGCTTGATCCAGAGCAATTGCCATTGTAAATTTTAACTTGCCCTTGCCAAAGATGAACCCTTAACCTGTGGAGAATTATTTAGACCTATATAAGTTCCTTTCTCGTAACAGAGGCAAAACAGCTAGAGTGACGCCCATTAACAGGCTGCCCAAAATAGGCCCGAGAAACCAGTGGCCATTGTGTCGAAAATTTTCATGTAAATCATGAATTCTGCCAGGTAACTCCTGCTCATCCTTAAAATCTTAGCTGTAAGTCACTCCCTCAAGGAAGCCTTCTCTAACTGCCTAAGTAGTAGACTCTCATAGCACTCTGTACTTTATCTTTGTGACACTTACCGGTTTGCAATACTCATAGTCTGGTTTCCGTGAAGACAGAACCGTGATTTCCTGCTCAGCATAATCTACCCAGTACCTAACATCCTTGGGTAATTTATACATATGAACTAAAGAAGTTAAAACACTTGGTGTTCTACTCAAGTTTCTTTTTATGCAAAGAACAGAACAAACTAATATAAGTGACAGAAAAAAAAAAAAGGAAAAGGATGGTTGTAAGAATACAGCTATCACAGAACCCAACAGTAAACAGATACACTCATTCCTCAAATATGATTACAATTTGTTCTAAGCTTTTGGTAGGGGGGGGGTGGGGGGGAAGGGGGAGGGAGGGGAATAGGAAGGGGTGGAAGGAAGGGAGGGAGGAAGAAAGGAAGGAAACAATCATAATTCACATTTTAATAAGCATAAACCCTACTGTATTTCCAATATGAAAGTAGGCTTAAATATTTAGAATATTATTGATCATATGCATTAAAGTTACATACTGTAAATAACTAAATTTCTGAGGGAACCAAAAAGTTGATAGCACCAAGCGACATCAGCACTTGTCATCTGGCAAACTTTTCAAAACTAGGCCAAATTAGGAATGTGTAGAACTCACTTTTTTTTTTTTTTTTTTGCACAAAATAACACTAATTTTTAAGGAAACTTACTTCAGTGCAAGGACCTTAAATACAAACATACCAAGTATATCTGTAGAATCTGTAGTGATGTCAACTGTCCTGTTCCTGAGGTGGTAATTTGCATCTTCTCTTTCTTGGCTGGTCTGTATGGTTAGAGGATTATCAACTCTGTTGATCTCTTAAGAATCCACTTTTGGTTTCATTGATTTTGTTTCTGTGTTCTATTTCATTTATTACCACTCTTTATTACTTCCTTTCTTCTGCTTACTTTGGGTTTGCTTTTCTTTTCCTTGTATCTTTAAGTGGAGGCTGAGGTCATCCATTTGAGCCTTTTCATCTTTCCTAATAGGCATTTAGTACTGGGTTGGCCAAAAAGTGCCTTTGGTTTTTAAAGTAAAAATAAAAGACGCATTTTTCATTCTCACCAATAACTTTTTTGGACAACGTACTCACCGTTTTGTTCCACTACCTTCTGCCATTTTTCAGGCATCTTCATAATTCCATCTTCCCAAAACTTTTTATCTTTTTGAGCAAAGAACTGTTCCAGGTGCCTTTTACAATCTTGCAGGGAATTGAAATTTTTTCCATTAAGAGAATTTTGTAAAGACAAAAATAAATGGAAATCCAAAGGTGCAATGTCTGGTGAATACAGTGGATGAATCAGAACTTCCCAGCCAAACTGTAACCGTTTTTGCCTGGTCATCAAAGAAACATGCAGCTTTGTGTTATCCTGATGGAAGATTTTGTTTTCTATCGACTAATTCTGGACGCTTTTTGTCAAGTGCTGCTTTCAGTTGGTCTAATTGGGAGCGGCACTTGTTGGAAATAATCGATTGGTTTTCTGCAAGGAGCTCATAATAGAGGACTCCCTTCCAATCCCACCATATACACAACATCACCTTCCTTGGATGAAGACTGGCCTTTGGTGTGGTTAGTGGTGGTTCATTTCACTTACCCCATGATCTCTTCTGTTCCACATTATTGTACAGTATCCACTTTTCATCACCGGGACCTCCCTGGTTGCGCAGTGGTTAAGAATCCACCTGCCAATGCAGGGGACACGGGTTCAAGCCCTGGTCCGGGAAGATCCCACATGCCACGAAGCAACTGAGCCCGTGCACCACAGCTACTGAGTCTGTGCTCTAAAGCCCGCGAGCCACAACTACGGAAGCCCGCAAGCCACAACTACTGAAGCCCACGCGCCTGGAGCCCGTGCTCCAGAACAAGAGAAGCCACCATGGTGAGAGCCCCACGCACTGCAACGATGAGTAGCCCCTGCTTGCCTCAACTTAGAGAAAGCCTACATGCAGCAACAAGCAAAAATAAATAATAAATAATTTTTTTAAAAAACGGAACATTTTCATTATGTTTCAGTAGAGAATCGCACGCGAAAATACGGTCAGGAAGGTTTTCTTCACTTATGTGGAACCCACACATCAAAGTGATTAACATAACCAAGCTGGTGCAAATGATTTTCGACTCTTGATTTGGATATTTTTTGAGTATGTCGGCTGTCTCTCGCATGGTATAACGCTGACTGTTCTCAATTAATGTCTCGATTTGATTGCTATCAACTGGTCTATGCAACTGTGGAGCATCATCCAGTGAGAAATCTCCAGCACGAAACTTCACAAACCACTTTTGACAGGTTCGATCACTCTCAGCACCTTCTCCACACACCGCACAAATCTTTTTTGCATTTCGGTTACGTTTTTAACTTTCTTGAAATAATAAAGCATAATATGCCGAAAATGTTGCTTTTTTTATTTCCACCTTCAATATTAACACATTTTTGACCGGAGACGTATTACAGCCACAGGCGTTAGCGTTTCTGCAAAAATCCCCCAGTCAATAATCTGTTAAAACGGCTACACAAAAACTCACCAATTTTGATGTCTTTTTTTAAATGCACGCTGATATGACGGCTATCACACACAATCTAACAAAATTGTTTTGAATGAAGTTAAAGACAACCAAGTGCTACTAGAGCCATCTTACGGGAAAAAACGAACGAAACTTTTGGCCGACCCAATACTATAAATTTCCCTCTATTTCTACTCTGGATCCCATCGGAGAAATGGGCACACGAGTACAGAGCTCACGTAAACAAAGATAATGCCTTCCTGAGGGAAGAGGGTATGATCCAACAGCTAACAAATACCAAGTAGGTTCCGAATTTACTCTTTCCATCTCCCAGAAGCCACACGGCCTTCTCCTCTCTGCTTCTCCTGCTTTCTCTGCAGTCTTTCTCTGTCCCTGAAACAAGGCCCAATGGTGGGTTCAGTTCCCTGGTTTATAAGTACCCATCACAGACTAACTACAATTCCTTTGTTTCTTTATTTAAAATTTTAAGAAAGTTTAACTGATCAACAGCCTTGTATCCCAGGTCTAACTAAGATCCAATTAGCCATGGTCAGGGCACAGGGTCAAGCTATGTATAGAATTATCCTTTCCAGTGCTAAATGAGGCAGGTCAGGGAGCCTCTCTGCAGGCCAGCCATTACTCTCAGTACGGAAGTAATTTGTTTAAAAGAGAGAGAGAGGTACAACTGTGTACATGGATATATCCTTTCAGTCTCTGAAATACTCTGGAGAGCTCTAAGATTTACAGTTAGTATTTGAAAAAACATGGGGTGCTTATTAAAGTAGCAGATTCTCAGGGCCTAGTATTAGCTTTGGCGTGGGGGAAGATTTTTAAATCCTCCTTTTAAAACTCAGCACCTCCAGTAGTTCTGGAGGTGGTCCATAAAGAGACAGAGTAATAACTTCATTTTTGTCTTGAAATCTCTTCCAACAGATCTTAAAACACTGCCCTTTCCCAACTATTAGCTTCATAACTTTTCCCCCAAGACCTACTGCGCCTCTGCTTGGATCGCCTTACTTGCAAAAGAACAAAAATTTTAAAATCAAGCTGGGGGTGGAAGGTGACACAGGGGACAGGAACATCCTTCCGGCCGCACCCACACCCTACACCCTAGCTCGTTACCTTCCTTGAAGCACACTCCCTTCCCCAGCACACACAACTCCTGCAGCAAGTTCATCTGGAAGAAAGGCAATGAGGCTTGGGCTTTTCTGAAGGCTGAGAGCCAGGTTCCTCGATTTCTAAGGCTGCGGTGTATTCTCAGATAAGCATCTTTTACTGCTAAGGCATTCAGTGACATGCTTGATTTTACCTAAAAGTCATTGACTTGGAACATCTTCCTTGAGAGATCACACATGCAAGAAAAAACATTTGAAATGTTTGCCATTCGAAAAAGAATCTGAAGACACCATTTGTAGTTTTGAATAAAAGATTTGAATGTAAGCTATCGCCTCCCACCCACAGGGTAATAATTCAAGGATTCTAACTTTTGGCAAGACACCTCAGTGTGCTGCTCCAGAATTACTAGAGCTTTAGCAAATTTTATCGCACTTGAAAATCAGAAAGCCCTCTCGAGCAGAGCCCCCTAGAATCCCACTTTAGAGAAAAGGAACTCCACAGGGTTTAATTAATCTCCTGTGTCCACACAGGGTGGCTAAATTGAGGGGAGGGTGCACACACCAGGCAAACAACCAGATCTGTGCCACTAAAGACAGAGGCGCGTTCAAGGTAAGCCTCCTTATTTAGAAAAATCAATACCAACTCTCCTGGTTAAAGGAACTCCCTCCCTGGGAATTCCCTGGTGGTCCAGTGGTTAGGACTCTGCGCTTTCACCACTGAGGACAAGCCAGGCGGTGCAGCCAAAAAAAAAAAAAGGACCTCTCTCCCAAACACAAAGCCAAAACCCAACTTCTCTTGAAACTTACAAAGAGTCCTGATGTTTTGTTTATGTGCAAACATTTTCAAATGCCAATACTCACCTTTCTCAGCAAGGAGAAAAGACGAGCTTTTGGAGTTCAGCTGCCACCAAGTGAGTCACAAGTGACTTTGGAAACTAAGATGAAAAGGTCTGTCCTCTACCTGGTCATTCTCACCTTACAGAATTAAAGGGAAAGATCTGTCAAAAAACCGAAATGAAACCAAAATCACCAACCCCCAAAAAACAAAAACCAACAAAACTTAAAAAACCCAGGGGTGGGATGGATCGGGAGATTGAGACTGACATATATACACTACTATGTATAAAATAGATTAACTAATGAGAACAGACTGTTAGCACGGGGAACTCTCCTCAATACTCTGTTGTGACCTAAATGGGAAGGACATCCAAGGAAGAGGTGATGATATATGTATACATGTGGCTGATTCACTTTGCTGTACAGCAGAAACTAACACAACATTGTAAAGCAACTATACTCCAATTAAAGAACAAACTAACCCTGCAGATGGAGTTAATACATCTTACCTCACAGTTATTTAACCTGCCCACTCCTTTCTACCACCACCACCACCCCCGCCCCACTTCTCCCCCCATCCTTATACAAAGCTGCTTACTTAATTTAGCACTTAATTAAGCAAGTAGTGATTCACACCAGACAGGTGTATACTTTCAAGACTTTGAATACTTAGTTTCCCATGTTTCTTTGGAGAGGACCATCCTTGATGAGGGTATAAAACTCCAGCGTTTGTAAGTATTTGGTGGCTCCTGGGAACTGTGACTTCTCCCTGAAGCTATTATTCCGGTGGTTCCAGGGAATTATTTTACTAATTACAGTGAGAACGCGGGGTTTGGTTACCTGCTCTGTCAGTTTCTCGCACGCAACAGAACCTGTAAACAAAAACACAGGTAGGCGTCTCCTTCTGCCTAACTTAGTATAATCACTTAAATGGAATGCAAAATGAACAGCAACAACAAAAGGATGATAGAGCACTCTGACATCAAGCCACAAACCCCAACTGTGCCTAAAGAGGCCTGCTTTCAGATGAACTGCCCATTTGAGGCATCCTAATGGGCCCTTCACAGGTAGTTTTACTGAAAAACTCGGTAGAGCTTATAGGAAAAGCCGGTGGACAGGCAGGGCAGCTCTGCCACTCACTCCCAGAGGGGCCGCGGGCAAGTTGCTGGACCTCAATGCGTTTGTTTCCTCATCTGTAAAATGAGGATGTTGACAATACCTATCTCATGGGAGAGAAAATGAGTTAATACATATTAAAGCTTTTCAGAATAATGCCTGGCACATGGTAAACACTGTGTTTGAACTTGCTATTATAGTACAGAAGGTCCCAACTTAATGATGGTTTGACTTACAGTTTTTCGACTTTACAATGATGTGAAAGTGATACGCATTCAATAGAAAATGTACTTGGATCTTTTTTTTTTTAATTTATTTATTTTTACTTTTGGCTGCATTAGGTCTTTGTTGCTGCGCGCGGGCTTTTCTCTAGTTGCGGTGAGCAGGGGCTACTCTTCATTGCAGTGCGCGGGCTTCTCATTGAGTGGCTTCTCTTGTTGTAGAGCATGGGCTCTAGGCGCGCAGGCTTCAGTAGTTGTGGCACTCGGGCTCAGCAGTTGTGGCTCACGGGCTCTAGAGCGCAGGCTCAGTAGTTGTGGCGCACAGGCTTAGTTGCTCCGTGGCATGTGGCATCTTCCCAGACCAGGGCTTGAATCTGTGTCCCCTACATTGGCAGGCGGATTCTTAACCACTGTGCCACCAGAGAAGCACCTGTACTTGGATTTTGAATTGTGATCTTTTCCCGGGCTAGTGACATTTTTTGTTTACGAGGGTAAACAACCAATATACTTAGAACCATTCCGTCCAGACAACCGTCCTGTTTTTCACTTTTAGGACAGTATTCAGCACATTACATGAGATATTCAACGCTTTATTCTAATAAAATAGGCTTTGTGTCAGATGATTGTGGCCGACTGTAGGCTAACGTACGTGTTCTGGGCAGGTTTAAGGTAAGCTAGGCAGAAAGATGACGTTCGGTAGGTTAGGTGGATGGAATGCACTTTTGACTTACGATATTTCCAACTTACAATGGGTCTATGAGAACATAACCCCACTGTAGATTAATGAAGATCTGTATAGAGACTCTCCCCCTTCTTTCAAAAACACAAAACTCGTAATCAGGATCACCTGACAGAGTCCCAAAACAGTGTACAATTCTTGAGAACTCATTTTGCAATGTAAGAATATTCATTTAAACTATTATCAACAGGTAACAAGTTCCTAGGGCAGGAAGCTAACTCCCTTTAAGGGATAAAAATTCCAAGACACTCCCACTGCACCTTGGGTAGTAACTGAGGCCAAACTTCCAACTAGATTCTTCTGGATATTTTGGTGAAAAAGATCTATATTGAGCCATCATTTCTATCATAATATTTTCACTTACAAAGCAGCTATGGTACTTGAAATGCTTTCCTCCTTACCGATTCACCAGTGCCTCTAGGGGGCAGTGCACCTGCTTCGCCAGTGCCTCTAGAGAGCAGTGCAGTAGTAAGAACACTTGCCTCCAGCAGGCTTGGAAGCCTAAGAGGAGAAGCAGTTGCGCACCCATCCCATGTGAGACAGTCACACTGACCCCAAAAAAGATACTTTAATGTTGAAAGTGGTCTATTTTAAGGGTAGGAGGCCTCTGGGCAGGAATGGGTGGTGAAGGAAGAGGCTAAGAAAGAGACAATGTTCTATTTTGGTAGTGGTCACAGGGTAGCCACTTTATAATAATTTCTAACCTATTCACATGCTTTATAAACTTGTAAATATATGTATATTTCACAAAACAATTGTTTTACGAATGTGTTGTATGGGCAGACACTCACCTCTGGTTATTCTCCCCAGGGGATAAGGCAAAGGAAAAAATGACATTTGGGAGAACAAATGTGCCCCATTCAAACCTAGTGAAAGTTGTCATATTCCAGCCCGTGTCCCCAGGTATCTACAAAAGCAGCTCCTCCCCACCCCTGTGACCTTCTTTTACCTGGCGTATAACCATAAATAAAAACACACAAACATCAACTAACAACTTCAACTTTTAATAATGGAAACGATTTGCCATACCAGAAACAATTTTAGGGAAGAAAACTCTTCCCCATAAAAATAAGCTCATCAAAATTATAAATATTATAATTTTTTTACTTCTGCGATTTAAAATGCTCCCCTGCAATACTACCGCTTCACTTAACCTCGTTCCTGTACCATCACATATTGAAGAGAAAACAGTATTACAGCAAAGCTTAGATAGTTTAATTTAACGTAAGAATTTGTACAATGATTTTTAAAAATCTTTGGCCTCAGTGGCCTCTTACACATTAAAAATGCTGCCGCAGTCACCAGTGTTTGGGAGAGACCGTCGGTCTTCAAGAACCATGAACCGACAGAATTTCAACACAGTAAGTTTTCCAAATTGCAACTTGTAGTGCACCTGACAGTGAGCAAGGTCCTGGATAATACAGACGAGGATGCCTAATTTATACAATCTACTTCAAGTAAAAAAAAAAAAATTTTTCACAGATACCCATCAGCTACTACTTTAAGGTTCTAACAGTGTCTTCATCTGAGAAACAAAGGCTTCACAAAATATGAACTTACTGGGATGGGTAATTAAAAGACCAGGTGGTCGATAACAGTATACTCACACCCAAGCCATCATCTGAATAGTAAAACCAGTATGAAAATCATGAAGGCGTTCCCTGAACAATGAAGGTAAAAGCATTGGATGACAATGTCACTAAAACCTCACTGATGTGCTGAAAAGAACTTACATGCAAAATTAAACAAGATGTGCCATACATATTTTATAGCTATTTCTACTTTTTTTTTCTTTCCAACTTTCCTTAAAAAGCTTAGGAAGATATGATTGTCTCAGTACGTGTGTGGCACAGAAGAAGCGACACTTACATCTGCCTCCAGCAAGACGGGTGTTCTCTGAAAAGTCAGAAGAGCCACCAAGAAGAGAACAGAAATGCAATAAAAAAGGCACAGTTCACTTAAGAGGCAAAGAACTGAAGCACCTTGGAATTTCAAAAAGAATCCATTAGGTGTCACCGAAGTGTTAACAATTCCTTGGGAATTTATAAACAAACAATATCTAGACTAAAAATAGACTGGCACAGTGCACCCCCTTCCTGTTGTTTTCAGATTAACTGCTGTGTGAAATGAGGTTATTAGCCTGCTTTAAGGAAGGCTCTTATTGCACATGCATTTCTTTGGTTTGCAGGAACATGCACTTCTGTTAAAATGTTTCCATAAAGAACCCCCCCTCCTGTGTGGTCCGCTGTGGATGGACACTGCCCGCCGCCTTACAGCCAGGTCACCCTTTGGAACTGAGGGTCTGACTGTCCTGGGTCTTTAATCCATACCCCTGTTCTACATTATGGAAGATCGCACTTCTATTGATAAGACAAAGGGAGAAGGGAAAGCAGGGAGGAGAGGGTAGGAGGAAGAAGGGAGGGAAAGACAAAAGGGAAACCGAGGGAGCGGAGGGAGTGACTGTCACAAGTATACTGGGAGCGCCTCACCTGACAAATCCCCCGGATGCTAACAATCTGGGCAAGTGCCTCCTCCCCAAACTCCTTTTCCACTTTGAAAAGGACCTCGGGGGAAAACTGTCACCTCACAGGAGTCATAGCAGATGCTCACTGCCCCATCAGCCCAGAGAAGCTGCACCAATCAGACCTTCCACTCCGGGAAGGAAGGCATAATGGGCGCTGGTCCACCGAGAGGGCGGCTCTGTCCCTGTTTGAAAGATTCACCTGCCTTCCCTGGTCAGCTGCAGTTAGTCCCTTCTTCTGGTCCAGCTCCTACTTTCTTTGGTTCTGCTTCCACATTTTACCTACTCATATTGTCAAGTAATATGACAATGGATTTCACGTCTCTAAACTGAAAGCTTCTAACTCGTCTACAAGCAAATTCACCTTCTCCTCTACCATCCACTTGCCCAAAACACCTCCCATCAGGGCTCCCCACTTCCACCCCACCTTCTTCCAAACTTGCTCTTTACTTTCTTTGTCAGACTCCTCCAAAATCCTTCACCAATTCCTCAGAGTTCCTAGCTTCCTGTGCCTTTCCATTCATATGGATCGTTGCCTGTGACATTTGAAAGAAAAAACAAACCATAACAGGTAGTTTCAACATGACAAGTATTCAGAGAGATTCCTCGTTAAGCTTTTAAAAAATCATTTGCACAACCCTAAGCTTAACATCATCATCACATAATTAACTAAAACAAAATAAGAGAAAAGGGAAAAAAAAACCCCGAGTCCATGCTTCAAAACACTCTAGAATGCTCCAGATGAGACTACAGGTTCACAGCTTGCCAAGAGGTAACACCGCAGTGCCTTAACAGAACAAGCTTGCAGAATCCCTTACAGAGGATGCCCACGGTGCAGGATACTGCGTGACCGGTTTGGGGAACTAGATCCAGAGATTTTTAAAGGGGAAAGGCCCTAGCATCATGGGGCAAGAGAACCGCCCTCCGACAAGAGACACACTGGCTGCTGGTTTGCACGCAGGTCCCGCACTGTCCCCAAGGGGCAGGGAGCCCCACGCTTTACCCGGGTTTCCAGGCCTCGCTGAGGGCTTCTTCCAGCTTGTGTCTGTAGGCCGCGTAGCGCTCCTTCAGGTTCTGTAGCTGCTCATCTTCTTCCTTATCCAAGATCCGCAAGAAATTCTGTAGCTCTGGCAGGCTGAAGGCTTCCCACTGTGAGAGAACACAAATATGAAAAAATGCCAGGTGTTTAATTCAGCATCAAGACTTAGGAATGCGGACGCCAGCGCAGGGAGGCGTGGCTGCCCTCCCCTCCCAACGCACACTGCCCAGCACTGCCCGGCCCTCTCGGGAGTCCTGGTGGACAAGAGCTGAGCCTCCCGACCAGATGTCCACGCCGTCCACTCCCTGCTCGGTTCACTCCCATCGCCCTCTGCTCCCCTCCTTCCAGCCTCCTCCAAAAGGGCTCTAAGGCCAAAGTCCTCCTTTAGACACTCTGACCCCCAGAGGCATGAGAGATAACTCCACACTCCCTCCACCTTCCCTCTACGGGGAGCCCTCATTGTCACTGCCTTCCTTCCCAGCTCCCACGATCAATCTCACCACCTCCTAGGCAGCTCTCCCTAGTGCTGTCCACCGCCATCTTCTCCTCCACCCCTGGGACAGCCTCCCAGCTCCACCCAAAAGCCAGCCTGAATACGAATACTCTCTGTAAAATGCCAATCTAAGCATTACCCTCCCCTGCTTGGAATCATTCAATGGCTTCCCTTGGTTGTTTCTGCTGAGTCTTAAAGACCCTCCCCTCTCCAGCCACATCTCTCTCACTGTGCCCCTCACTCATTACCTCACATGGCTTTGCACATGCTCTCCCTTCCTCCACTTCGCCTGGCGAACTCCTTCTCAACCTTCAAGTCCCAGCTTAAATGCCACTTTCTCTAGGAAGCCTGCCATGATTTCCTCCCCTTCTCTCCCAGCCAGGATTAAGTCTATTAGAGGCTCTCGCTGATCTCTGGTAGCCTTGAACACAACCTGATCACAAAAAAATCTAAAAATTATTATAATTATTTGCTTAGTATCTCTCTCGCCTACACTGCAGCTATTGTACTTTTCACTATTTGGGCTTTGTCTTTGGCCCTTGAGTTTCTGAGTTCTCTTTCTCTAATAGCAGCTGGTACTTAGCAGGCACAAAATAAATGTTTGTCGGGTTTTTCTTTAAAATTTTTTTAAATTTAAGCAGTGAGTATCAAGAAGGGTATATGGCTTCACCTGGGAGGGTTTTTTTAATTTTTCAACCTACACGTCCTCCCCACCCAAAAGGAGGCCCTGGGTCCTGGGCTGAGAATCACTGTCTGGGCCAGGAGCAATTTCTGATGGGGGATTCCCAGGGGTATGGGGTAGGGAAAAGACGAGATAACCAAATACAGGTGCAGAGAGAGGAGACAGAATAAAACCACCAAGTAGGCCAATGACAGAAGGCTCTCAGAGATTGAGTGTGTGCTAGTTATTAAAGAAAATGAGAAGTGAAGCAGGAGAGCAAAACTTTCTACATTAGAATATTCTGTTAATTTAAAAATGAACATCTTACTTTTCACATAAATTCTTCAAAGTAAAGACATTATAAAATATCATCTCCCTCCCACTCCCTGACAGCTATGGAAAGTTTCTTCCCTCAAGTCAGTTAACCTTGAAAACCTGAGAATCAGAACACAATACAGAGGTCAAAACAGCAGTCCGGAACATCAGAACACAATGTAAAGTGAATTTCAAAACTAAGCCAAGCGCTTCCCTGGTGGCGCAGCGGTTGAGAGTCCGCCTGCCGAATCAGGGGACACAGGTTCGTGCCCCGGTCCGGGAAGATCCCACATGCTGCGGAGCGGCTGGGTCCGTGAGCCATGGCCGCTGAGCCTGCGCTCTGCAGCGGGAGAGGCCACAACAGTGAGAGGCCCACGTACCGCAAAAAA
>NW_020185339.1:17466727-17468655 GCF_003031525.2 Neophocaena asiaeorientalis asiaeorientalis
AAAAAAAAAAAAAAAAAAAAAAAACTAAGCCAACGTAATTCCCTCCCAGACAATGTAGCTCCAACTGCACTAAACTATGTGCAACACTTAGAAACCAGCACCAAGAAAGATAAGACGCTGACAAGACTATGCTGATGCGTCTGGCTTGGGCTTGCAGAGCGAAGGCTGCTATGTGCCAAACTCAGAAGCCAAATTTTAGACTTCTGCACCCAGCTCTCTCCCCAAAATGAGAGTGGATTTTAAAAATTTCAAAACATGAGAATCGAAAGAAGCTTCCAAAATGTCCAAAATCATTGTCTTCCTAAAACTTCCTAGTTAAGTTCCAATTTACACTGACATATAAACATACTCTTTACTAAGCGTGTTTACATACATTTCTAATTTGCGACTCAAAACCAACTTTTCAAGTCTTTAGTCCCACTTTACAGATTATAAAACTGAGGACTGAAAAGATTAGAACATTTACCCAAGGTCGTGCTCCTAATCTAACAAGAGGAACGGTAGGAAGCAGAGTCTTGGTTTCCTAACTTTTAAACTAGAAACTCTATTCTCGCTGCATTACAAAATGTTCTACACGGACAATTCACGCCATTCAATTCATGCCATTTCCGAGTCCAGACAAAAGGCTGAGACCCAGAGCTTGAGAGATCTCCTCAAGTGACACTTGATCTAGAAGGACAGTCTGAAGTGCTCTTTCCTTCAACTGAGTTGACCTAAATACAATCCTCCCTGAAAAGAAAATGGCAAATGATGCACGTAGGAACATAATTTCTTAATCATCTGGGCAAAGAGGAAAGAAAGATTCTAGAAAGTTAGATGTCTTTTGTAGTAAAGAGATGGCGGTTCCTTTTACTTCCCGTTAGAGCGAAGGAGCCTGGGGGCTTTGGTTAGCAGCAAACATATGGAGAGTGTCGACTTTCAAAGCTCAGCTGGATTAGAGTAATTTGGAGGTAGAGGGGTGGAAATGACTCTCTGGGTGGAGATCAAGTTAAAAAAAAATTTATTTCCTCCCACCTCTGAAAATCACAGACCAACATAATGAGTGTTATAAAAGAATTATCTTGTAGGCTAACTTTGGGTTCATTTCTGACAACTCAAAAACACACAGGAAGGCACCCTCCCTCCACAGGACAACCTCTCCTCCCATGACAGGCGGACAGACACACAGACAGACACACAGGCACACACGTTCCCTCTCCCCTCCGCCGCCCCCATCCCATCCTCCTCTGCAATGGCAAAGTCATTAGAGCAGAGCAATAAGACAGGGCCAGTTGGTCTGCAGAGTCCAAAGCAAGAAGGAACAATCACTTACCTCTCCAAATTCATGTTCACGGAGAACGAAACTGAGTGTGTCTGTCCTGGGCCCTGCTACCAAACGCAGAAAGAGTGGATGTTCCCGGTCTGAGAGCTTGCAGGCGTAGACTGGTGGGGAACAAGCGCCATGTCACAGACAGAGCACGACATCATTCCCCAGACCAGCACCCCTCACCACCCTGTGCCCAGACCAAGGCAACAGTGTTATTACCCTGGCTACCAAGGCACCATCCTCCTCATCTTGTTACCAATAAAAAGCCCACAGTGGAATGAATTCTATACTATTTCCATTCTATCTGCATAATAGAAACTGTGCCTTGATTAAAAAGGAAACCATTCTCAAGAATGAATTTAAATGAGTATCGCTCCTCAAATGGGCTTATGATTAATTCTGCTCCTCCTTTTAGAAAGCAAAATAGGGCTTCCCTGGTGGCGCAGTGGTTGGGGGTCCGCCTGCCGATGCAGGGGACACGGGTTCGTGCCCCGGTCCGGGAGGATCCCACATGACGTGGAGCGGCTGGGCCCGTGAGCCACGGCCGCTGAGCCTGCGCGTCCGGAGCCTGTGCTCCGCAACGGGAGAGGCCACAACAGTGAGAGGCCCGCGTACCGCAAAA
>NW_020185339.1:17468704-17534509 GCF_003031525.2 Neophocaena asiaeorientalis asiaeorientalis
GAAAAGAAAGCAAGCAAAATAAACTTAAAAAAAGGATCTGCACACCCCTTTAAAAACAATAAAAAAGAAACACCATCCCAAGAACATGAAATCAGAACTCTAGAAGCAAATCTCTCTACAGATTAATTTAGAATTAGCAGCCGCAAACAAACGAAGCAGTCCATCCAAACACAAGCTCTGGTGGCTTTAAGCCCAGCTTACACACACACACACACACACACACACACACACAGTACTGGCATTGCCTTGTAGGGTTGAAAGATTTGCCATGTGGGTAATATATCAGCAAGATGCTATCACGGTCAGATTATGCAGCTAAAGTCCAGGTGGGCAGGCAAAGAAGCTGGCAGGACAAAATACCATCAATTGACCTGTATTATTTCAGTACTTCCGGATACAACTGCATTGTAGGTGCTGATTTCCCTGTAGATGTAAACTTCCCCCCACTGCTGAGCCTGTGTCCTCTGGAGGACAGGGACCTTACCCTATTCATCTCTTTATTCTGCAGGCCCAGCCCATAATACGGTTTGAAGAAACATGAGCATACTCAGCATCTAGCTGGGTTTCATCCCCAGGCAACCAAAGGATTTTCCCATCATGCCAAGGTGAGTTTATTTTCTGCTCCAGCTGCTATAGGCTCAACCCAGAAAAATTAGGGAAAGCTTAAATGTTCACATATACACACCATTTTCAAATTAGCACTTAGTGAATCACTGAATCACTTGTTGTCCACCATTGGTATCAATTTCTGTTCAATGATGACCTGACCTGGAATATCTTATTCAGTTTCATGCAGTAATTTAAGATTCTCTTTTTAGGGACTTCCCTGGTGGCGCGGTGGTTTAGAGTCCGCCTGCCGATGCAGGGGACGCAGGTTCGTGCCCCGGTCCGGGAGGATCCCACGTGCCGCAGAGCGGCTGGGCCCGTGGGCCATGGCCGCTGGGCCTGCGCGACTGGAGCCTGTGCTCCGCAGCGGGAGAGGCCACAGCAGTGAGAGGCCCGCGTACCGCAAAAAAAAAAAAAAAAAAAAAGATTCTCTTTTTAATCCACTGATTGTGGGTATTAAGTTCAGACAGGCGGACCCCAGATCAAAATGTTATTTGCGCATTGCATGAGCCCCTGGGGGGCCGGGGGGCCAACATGCCCCCGGGTAACACCTAGTGCAAGGCAGGCTAAGGGAAAAGGAGAGCCCAAGGCTGTGCCATTTACATAAGTCTGTAATGTGCACTAATACACATGTGCCTCCGGATCCTCGGGTCTCGGGAATGCAAGGCCACCAATCACTCCATGTTCGGATGCACATCCAATGTCGATGTGCTACTGAAAACTTCAAGCTCAGATGCATTCTCTTCTGTCCGAAAGAGAATTAAAATCAAAGTGATGGAAAAAAGAAAAGAAAAAAGGCTATCCACCTGTGTACATCACAAATCCTCCATAAATACCCATCGCATATGGCTATCTGGTATCTGGGATCCTAAGACCCACAACTGTCCAACTGAAAGACACAGACAGCCAAGAAGCATTAAGCACACACTGTGATCACCATTTATTCCAGAATCTGGCCCTGGGCCCTGACATAACTGACACACCTATCACTTCCCTTCCACTAATGAGGCCAAAAGACAGAAATAAAAGCGGGGACCATTTTCATTTTAAGTGTGGCAGGGTACCTTGATCTTCCCTGTGACAACGCTTATAAAGTGCAAACTTGGTAGGGCTCTCGGTCACAAGAAACTTCTTGAGCAGGGCCTCGATCACTTCCCCGACAGTGTTTGTGCTGCTGATGTGGAGTGTATTCATACAGCCATTGCTACTGGGAGCAAGTTTTCCAGAAGTCTGTGAAGGTTTGCAGAGTTCCATCTGTACTTTAATGAAGCCAGTGTAAATCCCATTTGAATTCTGAAGCAGGAATAAAAACACACACATTAGCTGGGCATTTTAGGGAAGGAGCATATCAAAACAACAACAAAAAAGGAAGGTGCAACACTCCTTCTCTTGTTCTTTTCTTTTTCAGCTCTGTGACAGAACCTCACTCAAGACTGCCCCTCAGGGAATGACCTCAGGGGAGGTTAACACACTCCAGGAAAGTGCTTCCTGAGGCGAGGTCTGCAGGGCAGATGTGGGGACTAAAGTCCAGGACTCATGTCACTGAAGCTACATGTGAAAGGTCAGGGTCCACGGGTGAGGTTACAATCCCCTGGCACAGATGCTGGCCAAACCACAGGGCTTATTAAAGCTTGGGGATATATCCAGGCTAACTGCACAAAGGAAACAACAACAACCAGCTATTACACAGAAAAGGAAAGTCACAATTAGGACTCTGAAATACTCAAGTAACAAGGAGCAGACGGGAAGAAAACAAGCTATTTTCATTCCTAGTGTACCAGAGATTACCAATTTTGCTTAACCTATTTTATATAGAGCATGGGATCTGCCACAGCATGGGATACACGATGAGGCATTTCAGACACCTCAAGCAGCAACATTTTTAAAACAAATTCAAGCTATGATGTGAACTATAGACATTATAATACAAGCACTTGTCTTTTTTTTTGGGGGGGGGGGGGGGGGACTGCAGTGGAAGCATGGAGTCCTAACCACTGGACGGGCAGGGAATTCCCAAGCACTAGTCTTTTTTGATTTAACATGGTATTGATGTCTCCTTCTATATATAAGTATGTTTTTAACAGCTTTATTGAGGTACAATTTTTCCATACAAAAAGCGGCCCATATTTAATACACACAATTTGATGAGTTTAGCGCTTATCTTAAATGATGTAGAATTATTATTTCTTAGTTGCTAAAAATAGTTATAATAGTCTGGTCTTCACTTTTAACTTTTAGTATGTTTAGATAAAAAACATTGTAATGTTTTATTTAAACAAATCTTCAGGTGTTATAAATAAATGACACAGTTAACACAGAACATGAAAAATCTCCTTTATAGGCCGTTATTTTTCTTCCTTTCCACAAGGTCAATTTATAATACTAATTCACTCATTCATTCTTGTGAAAAGTATTACACAACACTTCACATTTTTTTTAATCTTTGAAACGACATGGAAACTTGCATCTGTTTTAATCTCCAAGGGGAAGAGGAGGGATGTGGAATTTTTCTGCTTTGATAAAAACCGTGTTTGAAGAAGAAGAAGTACGACTGCTGGAATAATGAGGAATAATCTTGAGATCATCCACTGTCTCCCCTTTTTGGTGGAGTCCCCCTAGGGAGGGATCCTTTATCACAAGGGTTTATATTTAAAAGCTCCTCTCCAAGGGTCACAGAATTCAGTAGGGCATTCAGTAGGGCCTGTTCTAACCGGTCGCCCTGTCCTTTGCTGAACTCTGTCAGGTCACAGTCAATAGAGTGCCAGGCAGGGGTCCAAGGGCCCTGGACACTGGCACCGAGGGATGGCAGGTGCCTCGAGGAAAGTCATCAAGTGGATGGGCGAGGCCAGACCAGTTAGAGGAACGTACATCTGGCTCTGCCTTGGGTCCCCCCTTTCTTTGTCACTAAGCCTGTGCTTCTCCCTCCTACCCCTCTTGCTCCCCACCGAGCTTCTAACAGCATCGACACAAAGCTGCAGGAGCCTGAAACAACAATGTAGAAAGCCGAGTATTACATACTCCATAATACACATTTTTCTCCAGCTGAGAAAAATCCGAGCTCAATTAGATCCCAATCCAGGGGCACAAGATCCTTTTCCTGACACTTCCAAATTTATTTACACAAGATAAAACTTATCTCAGGCCTTATTAGAATCTGAGTTACTGCCCATGTGTTAAAAACAGGCAAGGGATTACACTCAGTGTTAAAAATCCTTTGGGGATCATAACATGTTTTAAAATAAAATTTTAGGAAGTGCTGATTGATTTTGAGATAAAGCTACTTCAAAATACAGCTTTCATTTGAAAGATGCAGAAATATCCCATTCTCCGGTCCTGTATACCTTGACCATTAAGGTTCTGCAAGTATGATTCAGAGATTTTAAAACATACAGACTGTAGTGCCAACAACTTATAGTTGTCTTTCATTCAACACGTGTCAACCTAAACAGTATTATTTGTATGGGTACTCACCAAGGTCATCTTCAACTTGTCTGTGACTGCTAAGTTGTATTTATGAACTTTCTCTTTGATTTCCTCTTTGGTGAGGTAATTGTGGGTTTCCTTATCTTTCTCCACATCCTAGAAGAAAAATAAGCCAAGTCACACATGAGCAATCACAGAAAAAAATGCAGATAAGCCAGGATTCTTTTCACATTCCATATAACAACAACTACGGAGCACTTTACCTTGACACACACACACACACACACACACACACAAATCCTATGAACTTTATGATCTTTATAGCTTTACAATCTTTACCAGCAAAAAGTATGGTAGTTAATAAGTGTTAAGCTGGCACTAATCACTGACCTGTCAAATTCTATACAACTACCAAGAAGGTCCTTTAATCTTCCAAACAAATCCTCATGCCAAGATACAAGTAACCAGACTTCCTGGACCCTCCCACTCTCAACCCCTGCCCCTCCCAGCCTCACCCCACCCTTGCCTCCCCCCCCCACTCTGGAGGGGAAGATTTCAGTGAAATCCTTTCATCACTGTGAAACATTCACTAACTGTTTTTGTCTAAAGAGCTCAACCAGTGCATGACATCATGCGATGGCTAATATGCAATCACTGATGGCCACACTCCAGAATCTGTTGGCCCCATGAAGCCCAGTATACCAGGCACCTGACTTATACTGCATTTATTTCTCCCAACAACTTAACCAAGCCGGCATTTTTACTAGATGAGATCAAGTTCTAAGAAGTAAATCAACCTACTAACAAAAATTTAACTGCTCTGCACAAGGGCTGGAGCTTACCTGAAAAACCTGATTCCAAAGCCCACCAACCCTCAGTAACTCCAAGTACTTCCATATGGGATCCCCATTTAATCCTCACTAATTAGCATCTCCTTGTTACAGACAGGGGCACTGAGACTCACAGAGGTCAAGTGGCTTGCCGGGGACAACCCAACTGGTTAAGAGACCAAGCTCAATTTTAATCCAGGTCCTCTATGTTATTTCCACTAAATCGAATAGATCCCCACCATTCCCGTGTGGGTGTTTGAAAACGTAAAGGAAAGGCTGCATAATCAGATTCAAACCTGAGAAGCAACTCAAAAAAGATGAAGGGTCCTAACAATCTTCAGGACAGAGAGGAAGAACAATAAGATCGGATGATTTCTCCCCCAAAATAAAACCTTTAAAAAGGTACCTCTCTTCCAGCCAGATAATCACCCCAACCTCACAGCTGGAGATTATCCAAGCAGGTGTTTGCTCCCACCTACGCACTGTGAGCTACCGTGATAGCTACACACGGAACGGCCACGACAGAAACTGCAGGAGAGCTTTAAAGGGTATAAAATCCATTCAGCTCTCAAGTTCCTGGATTGGAGACCCCGAGAGGGGTGTGCTGACTCCAAGTCATCTCAGTAACTTTTCGATTCCAGACCTGTCCTAGTGTGGACTGAGGGGTCAGTGTTGGGGGGACAGCATGGTCACGGCCCAGCTTCAGGAGCAAGCCTCGAAGTCCCTTGGGAGCACCCTATCTACCAATGTAAAACCCCAATGCAGTCTTATTTTTGGTGTCAGTGGTTAGGGGGAGAAAAAGCCGTAGATTAAAATAACTTTTCAGAAGCTTCAATGACTATCTCCAACGTGTCTCCCACATTTCTCTGCTGGCCCTGCCCCTTCCAATCCACAATTAGGCAGCTACAGGCCATAGCTAAAGTAGAAAACGAGACAGTCTCTGTTTCAACATTCATTTTTCACTATGAACTGTCCAAAGACTCTTCAAAGCATATCCTAAAAAGTATACTGTAAGAGGGGGGAGGGATATTAGGAATTTGGGATTAAGAGATACACACTACTATATATAAAATAGATAAACAACAAGGACCTACTGTATACCACAGGGAACTATATTCAATATCTTCTAACAATTTATAATGGAAAAGAACCTGAAAAAGAATATATGTATCTGGGGACTTCCCTGGTGGTCCAGTGGTAAAGAATCTGCCTTCCAATGCAGGGGACGCGGGTTCGATCCCGTGTCGCAGAACTAAGATCCCACATGCTGTGGGGTAACTAAACCCATGCGCCTCAATGAGAGAGCCCGCGTGCTGCAACCCACAGAGCCCACGCATGCTGGAGCCTGTGCACCACAACCAGAGAAAACCCGCACACCACAACTAGAGAGAAGCCCACCCGCGTGCCATAACTAGAGAGAAGCCCAAGCAGATCACGTGCCGTAACGAAAAGATCCCACAAGCCTCAACAAAGATCCCGTGTCCCGCAACTAAGACCCGATGCAGCCAAAAAAAAAAAAGGAAAATAAATTAAAATATATAGATAGATAGATATATCTATAGATATATAAAACTGAATCACTTTGCTGTATACCTGAAACATAGTAAGTCAACTACATTTCAATTAAAAAAAAGAAAATAATTATAAAACAAAAAAAATTTTTTAAGACCAAAAAAAAGTATACAGTAAGAGATTTTCCATTTCATGGGGGTGGGATGTGATGATGGTAGGGCAAAGGGTGCTGGGAAAGTGCCGCATTCCAGCCAGACCTGGGCCTAGTCCGGGTCTGTCACTGACTAATCCTGTTCCCTGGGCTACTAACCTGTCTACATCTGCTCCCTCATTTCCTATCAAATAAAGGGACTGGAGTAGACATCTCCAAGGTGCTTCCTGCTTGCAGAGATCTGCTTCCCCAGTGTGACCAATGGGACAAGATGGTTCCACTCAAGGAATCGAGGAAACCAAAGGCTCACCATTAAAAATATATAAAACAGCAAATTACATGAATATTATAGCACAGATACACCCTAGGGGCTTACTACTTAAAGAAGAAGGAAGAAGTCTAAGAATGAAGAGACTGAGAAGGGGTGATAGGAGTGATTAAGAGCAAAGGGCAGGGTGGTCAAGTTATCTTGGTCAGTTTTTTTGTTTTTAAATGTCTGTTCAATTTACTTGCCTCTTTTTTTTTTCTTTTGGCCATGCCACGAGGCTTTCAGGATCTCAGTTCCCCAACCAGGGACTGAACCCAGGCCACAGCGGTGAAAGCACCAAATCCTAACCATGAGACCACCAGGGAACTGCCCCATTTTGGTGAGTTCTTTTTTTTTTCTGCGGTACGCGGGCCTCTCACTGTTGTGGCCTCTCCCGTTGCGGAGCGCAGGCTCCGGACGCGCAGGCTCAGCGGCCATGGCTCACGGGCCCAGCCGCTCCGCGGCATGTGGGATCCTCCCGGACCGGGGCACTAACCCACGTCCCCTGCATCGGCAGGCGGACTCTCAACCACTGCGCCACCAGGGACGCCCTGGTGAGTTCTTAATCACAGGTTTTGCTGATGCTACCGGACTTAGCATGACCCTGAGGCCTCCTCAAGTCAGCCTTCCCAGAAGCTTGAGCAAAGTCAAAGGAGCAAGCCAGTCTGGGAAGAGAAACTTGCTCTGGGTCATCCAAGTACAGATAACTGAGACATGCTTGTATAACCACTCTAAGACCTTCATCAGAGATTAAAAACCCAAGAAACTGTAGGAGGCAACGACAGAAAACAGGTGGACCCAAAGGTCCCTTCCAAAGCTAAAAATCTCACTATTAAAAGTGAGATCAACTGGAAAGCAAATCCCAGAGAAGCAGCTAAAACCTAAAAGGCTATGATCCTGTATTTTTTTCATCGAAGTATAACTGACTTACAATATTATATTAGTTTCAGGTATACAACATAATGATTCAACATTCTTACACATTAGAAAACAATCACCACTGTATTTTTTTCTGGCCTTGAGTCACAACAGGAAAAGAGTTGCTTGCATTATTTCTGATGAGAAATTAGTTGTCTTCTTTTTTCAATTGAGGTATAATTGACATATAACATTGTATCTGTTTCAGGTGTACAGTGTAATTTTATATGTATATAAAAACGATCACCACAGTAAGTTAACACTCATCACCATACGTAATTTTTTTTTTCTTGTGATGAGAACTTCTAAGATCTACACTCTCTTCTGTGATCTTGTTTGTTTTTACCGCACCCCGCAACTTGTGGGATTTTAGTTCCCCGACCGGGGATCGAACCCGTGCCCCCTACAGTGGGAGGGCAGACTCCTAACCACTGGACCGCCAAGGAAGTCACTATGATCTTGTATATTTAAGTCAACTGAGGGAGCAACTGTACACCAAGGCCACAGATCAAGGCCTATTCATTCAGCAAATATTTGCTGAGCAGAAGCTGTGTGCCAGGCCTTGCTCTGCATGGGGATGTCAGACACCACCTCTGCCCTCATGGCACTTCCGGTCCAGCACAGGTGGAGTATGAGTGAGGAATGTCAAAGAAAAGAGGCTTCCAAGATAACTAAGCACAGTTCCTCTGAGTGAAGGAGTCTGGCAGCAGAGGGAAAGGCACAGGAGTCGCAAGCTCAGGCCCTGGAGCGGAGGACACTGGTTTCTTTTAGTGTCAGAACTGGAGAAAGTCTCCTGATCTGGAAAACGTCCGGATAGTTTGCCCCTTTAAAAGAGACCCGCCACCTCTTCCTCTCACACAGGGAAGAATCCTGCCTGTCCTCCAAACACAGTGCCTTTGGGGATACGGCTATCTTCGCAGAGCAGGACGGAACCCAGAAGGGAGGAAGTAGGTACAATGCGTACAGAAGTGAAATCAAGAAGCAGAGGGTTTAAAAAAAAACCCGTGTGGTGGGCATGGAACAGAGACAGCGGAGCACAGACGTTCATCTTCAATTGTATGGCGAGGAGAGGAAATGGCATGGGCGCATGCGTCTGTGAATGCATCCATTATTGTTCTTGGCAGCCGAGGAGGGTATGATGCCACGCCTGAAGAGTGTTGGGGAAGTTACAAGTCATCTTTTTTATAAGCCACTTTTCTTTTACATTCCCCAAACCCTCCAGTTTCTCAGAGGGAGAGTTCTTCCATGCAAAATTATAAACCCTAGACTCGTCTCTCATGTTTACATCTAGCAAGCAAGCCCTGGATGGCTGCTCTAGGGTTTGCCTCAGTTCCTGGGTGGGGTCACGTCACTGTTTTTACACCGGTGACCTTTCATAAAGGACACGCCCTACCTCGCAGACACACAGGAATCCCAGGCAGTGTGGCCCCGCCCTAGGCTAGAGCAGATCGCGAATCAAGATTGTCCAAGAATATACAGACCCCTACAAACTTGGACAAAGGGTCTGGACACTGTGTATACCCTTCTTGCTAACTTTTCTGTAATTTTGAAATAGTATCAAAATTAAGGTTTTTTCCTTCCAGTTTTATTGAGATATAATTGACAGACAGGACTATATAAAATGCAGCATAAAATAATTTAAGTTAAAAATGCAACAATAAAAATAAACCTAACAAATATAAAGCATCTGAGAGTAACTATGTGTGAGAGAAAGAGGGAGAGCGAGAAGGTGAATATGGCCCTACCTCCCCCTTTGTTTGAGCCTGGTGAAGGTATGTGGTCTACGGCTTAGGCATACTTAGGTCTGAATCACAGCTCTGCCACGTTCTGGCTGTGTGACCATAGGCAAGTTATTTAACCTCTCTGAGTCTCAGTTTTCTTATCTCTTTAGAATGTGAAAAGCAATATGGACTTTATAGAACTGTTATGAAAATAGAACTCATTTATTATCAACAACTATTTATTGCCTGCCTACTGGTGCCCATCTCTGTACCAAGCACATAAAGCCAGGAGAGACCACTGTGGATCCCTGCTTTTCTGCCTTTTCTTGGTTCACAGTCTAGTCAAGTTTGTCTTACTCTCTGCCCCACCCCCTGGCATGTGTCGGGTTGTTTTGTTTGCATCATAGACCTCTTTAAAAAATAGTACTGACCCTTTTTAAAAAATGCAAATAGCACAGATTCCCTGACTGAGTGGAGGACAATATATGCACTGTGCCCGTGACAGGAGCATGACAGACCATAAGAGTGTCATCACCTCCCCACTGGTGGGTCCTGCCGCTCTCATGGGGAGCAGCTCTGACTCCTGGCCAGGTTTGGGGCCCAGCCTGCGTCAGCGGAGAAGGGTAAACTTACCAAGTCAACAGGTGCCTTCTCTAAGTGAGGCTCCATTCCAAACTCATGAATTCCTACTTTTCATCTTCTCTCCAGTTGTAGAAACAGGCAGTCACCTACTCATGTCCCAAACAGACTGGGGTACCCAGTGCAATTACAGATAGAACAAACACCAGCCTTTTATTGTGTACGGAATAAAACACCAAGCACCTTTCATCCTTAAGACCACACTTCCCTGGACCAGTCAGCCCTGCTGCAAATGGAATTCAGGGATAGCTCAAATGGAATGGAGTCTAGGTAATGACTCCTTCACATGTCTTTCTTCCAGGCCCTGTTCCAACAAAGACTTCAAACCAAGTATCATGTACCTAAACAAAACAGAAAAATCTCCTCTGGGAGAGATCCTTCTACTGCAATCAGGGAGGGACCTACAAGCAAATCAAAGCAGGTTTGCACATAAGTACAGTATGCAAGCAGTGATTTTCAGGAACTAGTGAGCAAGCCGTTTGGGGGGCTCAAAAGAAAATTTCAACAAGTCAGGTTAGATGCTCCTGAACTAGATTTTAAAGTGTGATTAGCAGGAAAACACTGTCCTGAGATGTCCTTTAGGTGAGCAAAGTGGAAAAACCCTGTGATGAATACAGGAAGGGCTGTCACACAGAGCTAAGCTTGCAAAGCCCCAAGAGGGTTTTTAAGCTGGGAGCATGTCTTGCTCAACCCTGATGAATATGCCAAGAAAGGCCACGGGGGACAGCTTCGCATTTACAGTTGATGTCTGTCAGACATTCCTCACTTGTGGTACCACAAGCTCTAAGATGTTAAAGTAGGCAGAGGTGGACTTCCTTGGTGGTCCAGTGGTTAAGACTCCATGCTTCCACTACAGGGGGCGTAGGGTCGATCCCTGGTCCAGGAAGTTCCACATGCCGCACGGTGCAGCCAAGAAAAAAAATCAGAAGCACATTAAAATGCTAAAACAGAACAAAAAAACAACTTTAAAAAAAGTAGCCAGAGGTGATATGGGGACCCAGAGAAGTTTTCCCAGACAAGGGTCGGTATGGCTGATATACATCAGTGCCATCCACCAGCATTATCTGCTATGATGGAAACATTCTATATCTACCTTGTCCGAAAAAGAACAGTTACCAGCCACACGTGGTATCTGAACATTTGAAATGAGGAACTGAGTTTTAAATTTTATTTCATTTTAAATAATTGAAGTGTACATAGCCCCACGCAGCTTGTGGGACTCCAGTGGACAGTGTGAAGCTGTACCGTAACGTGCACAGGTGTGCGTGAACAACTAGGGAGGAAAAGCCATAAGAAAGCAAAGTAAAACCAATATGTTACAGTAAAAAGACACTGTTCTAGAGCAAGGAAGAGTCTATTCCTGAAGGAAAGAACCAGACACTTGTTGCTGTTCTTGACCTTAAAAGAACAGCTTGCTGCTTGCTGCTGCGTTCTCACCACACCAGGGCTGATCGCAGGACGAGGGCCACGCCTAAAGTCACGCTTATCTTGGTGCCCGGCCACGGCATGCTGATTCATCCTGGCCTCTCTCAGGTTGTTCCCCCTGCCACATGGGAAGATTTTTTTCTTTCTTTCTTTCTTTCTTTTTTTTTTTTAATGGCAGGATATAGAGCTAGGACTCTATTTCCATTTATATGAGGATTCGGGGACTCGTCTTGCCCAAATTTAGCTTGTAGGCAACCCTTCTATGCAGCCATCTAAGACGTTTGCTGCTCTAATAGCAAAGAAAAAGGAAGGGAGGGATGTAACAGCCCCCCACCCTCCCTGGCTCAAGATATGCATCACTGTTATCTTGGGGTAGGAAAAGTAAACAGACAACTGGAGGGCAGCTAAAAGGGCAAGGGCAATGCACACAACACTGTCAAACAGCAGGGTGCCCCATGGACCGCTAATCCTCCAAGATGTCCTGTGGACAGAAAGGGCTGCCCCCCTTCTCCTCCACTACCTCCCACTGCACTGATTCCCAATGCACTTTAAAATGCTAAAGGCTCTGAGAAGTCCTGCAGGTGAGAAAGCCGTATAGGGTGCACACAGCAAGGAAACCTGAAGAGAACAGACCTTTAATAATGTTTTAAGTGTGACATTAATTAATTATGAGCAAACGGGTACATTATACAGGTACAGATATTTCTTTTCTCATCAATTATTCACTTAGTGAGTAGATTCTGTATTCATTAGAATATATTAGCATACCCAAACCACATCTGTTGAACCCAACAATTTTAAACAACCTCTCTGTCCGCAAGGCTACTTGTTAAACAACAAAGAGAACGTCAGAAGGGAGTCTAGATGGGTATTTTAGAGGACTTCTAAAAAAAAAAAATGGGCCGCAAAAACAACTGGGCAGCAGCCTTATAAGGACACAGTACTGTACTAGCCTTCTCTTACATGCACTTGTGAAAGAGAGAGATGGAAAGATCAAAGTGTGCCATCTACTGCCTTTAAATTCTCCCAGCCTTAGCCTTACCACTGCACTGCCCTACCACTCGGCCCATTTATCTCTCCTCCAAGAGTACCATGTGCTGCCCCCCCCACTGGCCCCCCTCACCTTGTGACCCTCCCAAGGGTCACAAGGCCACCCCACCCAGGAAGCCATCCTAACCACAGCAGCCTCAGGAACCCCTGCGCTACCCCATCAATTCAGACTTAGCATCGCAGCACCTTTTATGGTTTGCTGTTTCCTGTGTTTACTCTTGCCTCCCAACAAGTCATGTTTTTAAATCTTTCACTCCCAGAACTGGAACGAGCTGGATGCTGGGAACCTAAGAGGGAGCTCTATCCCATTTCACCTGATTCTGTCTGGTCCCAGAGCCCACAGCTACAAGACTGCATTTAAAACCCGTCCTCTTTTGTATATCTTATCGATCTGCATCGTTTTGTTTGCTTCTCAAAACTGAATGCATCTGCACGGGCACACAAAAGGCCTTTATGGTACCAGATACAAAGTCTGATACGCTTCTGCTATCCATCTGCACCATCAAAGAAGAGAGTCCTTCAAAGCATGCCCCTCGGATACCCCTGCACACCCAGGGCAGGAGAGCAGGCCGAGGCCCAGCATGTTAATAAGATTAATTGCAGTTGTGATACACATTAAAAGCGTTTCATCTGGGCCTTCCATGACCTCACTTTGTAAACCCCCCAGTTACCAGTCTGCCATACCCTATATGGTTGTACTTTTAAAACCGGGTCGCGTGCCAATCGTCAAACAGCCACTCATTTGTTTGGAGCCAGAAAACAAACTTGGAGGTGGACCAGTCTCCCCAGCGTGCCCCAGCTGGAGGTCCCAACCTCAAGGCATACCAGATTACACTCCAACTTAAAAATCCCAGTTTGACATGTTTTCAAAGGGAGTCAATTAAGATGCTATTCATTTCTGAAAGGTGATACATTTCACAACTGGCTTAAGTTTCTTTAAATTCTAGGCAACAGAGAAAGGAAAGATTACGAAAGGCCTCAGAGCCAAGCACATCCAAATCCCGCTCGATAATTAGAAAAAGAATGTGGCCTGAGGTGAGCCAGCACTCCTGCCCCTGCCCCCACCCCCCTGTGGCCCCCCTCTCTGAGATCTCGGTAAGAAGAGACTCAGGTTTCCAAAGGAAGGCATGGCCTCAAAAACTCAGTTTCCTTGATTAAGAGAGCATTGGATTATGGTCCCTTTCAGCAGTAAGTTTTCTAAGATTCTGTACCATCTACAACACCACCCTAATCAAGTACTTACAAAGTCCACTGGGCAGTAGGAAAATTAATGGGAAAAATACATATAAGAGATGGCTGAGAAACCAGGAGGGAGGGGAGACTGGCACTACAATGTCGGGCAGTGACATAACGCCCGCCCTAAATTTTAGATTAAGACCCGCGTTACTGCTCAAGGCTCTGCGGGTCACCCAGCAGCCATCCATTTCCTTTGGCAGCAATTATGAGCCACAGCTCCCTAAATCAGGTTACCCCACGGACAAGAGAGGCTCTTTCAAAGGTCAGGGTGTTGAGGTCAGGTCTGGTGACCACCACATCCCTGGTGAAACCTTGGAACCTTGGCAATAAGGGGAGGTTCCAGAGAAAGGAAGTGAGCAGGCTCGTCTGGAAGGAAGCCAGACAGGAAGTGTGAAGGAACACTGCAGCAGCCAGGGAGGAGGCGGGCGGAGCCCATCTGGGGGACTCAGCAGGCTCCAGCTCCACGACAGCAGGGATCCGAGACTGAAGCGCAGAGGCTTGCAGACCAAAGGAGTCATCCCCCTGCCAGCTGCAACCGAATCTGAACAGAGGACGGAGAGCCTCAAGCAAGTAAGAAATGTCTGTAGACCAGCACTCCAAGAAAAACTATCAGGAGCAAGCTTGGTGTCTTCTTCCTTGCCAATTATAATACGGAGTCTAAGTTGCCACCACAGGACTTCCCTGGTGGTGCAGTGGTTAAGCATCCGCCTGCCAATGCAGAGGACACGGGTTCAAGCCCTGGTCCGGGAAGATCCCACATGCCGTGAAGCAACAGAGCCCTTGAGTCACAACTACTAAGCCTGCGCTCTAGAGCCCACAAGCCACAACTCCTGGGCCCACGTGCCACAACTACCGAAGCCCACGTGTCTAGAGCCTGTGCTCCGCAACGAGAAGCCACCGCAATGAGAAGCCCGTGCACCACAACGAAGAGTAGCCCCCGCTCACCCCCGCACAGCGACAAAGACCCAACGCAGCCAAAAATAAATAAATTTCTTTTTAAAAAGTTGCCACCACAGAATAAAAGGAGACTTAAAAGCAACTTAGATTCTCCATTTTCAGGTGACACAGAGTTTAAAAACGTAGATGACAACAACTTGTTCAGGTTGACAACGTCCAGGGAGACAATCATATCCAGCTCCTCTAAGGCCTGGATTTGTAAATCTTCAATTCTTACTCAGTGCAGCCCTACTAATGCACTAGTCCAAACACACCTGTACAGCTCGCTCTCATACCAACTGAGGTGCCGAGATAGCACCACAGGAGTAGGGAGAGAATCGGCAGTCCTTCCAAGCCACGTGTCCAGACCATGAACATTTTATTTTAATAGGCAAAGGTGAAAGTCTGAAGGGGCCCATGAGGAGTTAAGCTGTTTTATATCACTCTTGCTCCCATTAATTCAATCCACAGCCTCGTCCTGAATTCTCCTCCCCACCGCACTCCACACTGCACTCCAGATGGCTCTTCTGATTAAGTCTGTTCATAGCCCTTAAAAGGCATGGCTGAAGTACCAAGTGTACGAGGACTCATTCTTCGGTACCCATGTATTCTTCATAGGCAATACGTGATGCGCTCCACTCTCAGAAGGACCATGATCTGTGCAGAAAATGGGCACACAAAGAACATTTACAGATTCAGCTCTACCTCAGCTGTCCCGGGTGTGGGTTTTATCTGAGTAATCACCTTCCTCCTTCCTACCAAGGAGGTGACAGGACTCTGGAGTAATTAAAAGATAAGTCAGAGCAATTCATACAGAAATCAGGGGGATCAGTGCCTTGAAGAGCGTCACACAAGTAACTGCTAAAGATACTCTTTTCTACAGAAATCCCTTCTTGCCCTCCTGCTTCGCTGTGGATGGGGTGAGAAACACGGAAGACTTCAGGAGAAGACTTTCGGTGGAGTCTTCCATCAGAGTCAGAGGCTTGGGGTGAGTCAGGGGACACCCACAGACACGCCAGAAGAGAGACTAGGGAGGCAGACCCCCGCCCCCCACCAGGTGACCACCCAAGGGGCCTGGCGCCCCTGGGCCACGCCTCCCACCTCACTGACCCCAGCCAGGGGGCTCAATCCCGGCCCAGACGGTGCTGAAACAAACACTTTGAGAACTTCACACTCTGCTCAATACACCTCCCCCATTCTGCTTCCCTTTCCTTTCTGCTCTTCTTCCAAAACTGGACGGGCAGAATTAGCCAAGCCAAATCCCTGGGAGGGGCTGAAAGCAGCTGCATCCCCCAGGTCCAGATCCCGCACCACACCCTTCACACCTGACTCACAATTCTTAAAATAACTTGTGATGGGGAATCACTCTTATCCCTATTTTGCAAATAGGAAAATGGAGGTTTAGAAGAATTCATGGGCCCACGAACACACAGTTAGTGCAGGGGCTGAGGTTCACAGCAGGTCTGTCTGATGCAAAGCCAACTCAGCCAAGAAAGGAGAAAGAGGAGAGAAGGACCCGTGGACCAAGGCAGTGAAAGCGCGTGGGGAGACCCTCAGGTTTGTGCGTCACTGGCTTCCGGAGGCTCAGGCGTTTGATACACAGTGTTCATCCTGAGTTTTGGAGGCTGAGGTACTAACACAACCAGCAATTTACTAGGGAATTGGTCAACTGGCCAGGTCCACAGAGAATCAGTTTAAAAATCACAAACTATATGCCCAATGTTAAGGAAATGGTTAAATACTTTCATACACCTTAAGAGGGACCATACAGGAGCTGTTAACATGAAGCCTACAGAGAGATTTTAATGGGGGGGGGGAGAACAGAGGAGAAACTGCACATACAGTATTACAAACTGTGCCTCAAGACTAGAA
This sequence comes from Neophocaena asiaeorientalis asiaeorientalis, assembly GCF_003031525.2. Lineage (NCBI taxonomy): Eukaryota > Metazoa > Chordata > Mammalia > Artiodactyla > Phocoenidae > Neophocaena > Neophocaena asiaeorientalis. The sequence goes on from NW_020185339.1 coordinate 17,485,331, forward strand.
GGAAATATTCCAAAATGTTAAGAGGTCTATGCCTGATTGGTGAGATTTGAGGCTTTTTTTTTTTTCTTTCTGTAAAAACTTCTACAAAATTTTCAAAAACTTCTCTGGTCTGTATGACTGTTAACTGGGGAGGGAGTGGGGAGTAAAATATAGTGGGGTGGGAGAAAAAGACTTTCATGTATTTAAAAAAAATTTAATTAAAAAACAGCCTTGGAAACAAAAGTAAACAAAAGCAGTGCAAGCACTCTGCCAGTGACTGAACACACTTTGATGTGCCGACTGCCCCTGACGGTACAGCCACCCTCAGGGAAACAACTCTGACATTGAGAACAGAGGCACGGAAGTGACAAATCTAACATGGGCAGCCAAACGCACTTACAGAGGTCAACATATGGAAGTTGCTAGAGAGAGCAAACTAGAGATCTCCCAGGTGACAATAAGCCACTGCGGTCTGGAAAATAAAGGTTTCCCTAGCTCTTAAAAAAAAAAAAAAAAAAAAGACTGCTATTGCCAAGGACTGACAAAAGGAAACGTAGCTTTTTAAACATTACCCTATTAATGGACTGATTTATAAATAAAAGCGGTATTCGAGTTACCCTGGAAATTGAACTGTCATTAATTGGCAGTGGGGGGGAGGGGTGATTTACAAGCAATTTAGATTTTCTTTGTCGTGCAGGAATGTTTCTGTCACTTGCGCAAGGGGAGGGCTCATACACCCTCCAGCTCCGTTTTCCTCCAGGCGTGCACAGGAAGCCCAAGGCCTGGAGGAAGTGCCCTCCCACCCCGCCTTTCCTCAGTACTAGGCGTCCTCGGCAGCCCGGCTGCCCTGCCCCCCCCTTCCCCCTGGCACCTGAAGCCGGTTTTGGGGTGCTGCTCAGCTGAGAGGTGTGGGTTATAAAGTGAAAGGCAGACCTGAACTGGAAGGAAGAAGAGAAACTGAAGTTTAACTTAATGAATATACTGGCATTAGGGGTCTGAAACAAACATGTGGATCAAAGTTGTGTGTACTTCACTCAACTGAATATCTGGACAGGAAGCAAACAGCAGACACTGAAAGTGGAGGGTCAATGCACAGTATTCAACACAGGATATGCGCCTGCTTGGAGCTGCATCCTTGTCCCCAGGTGGGGGCATCGCCTGAAACAACAGTGTCCCGGAGGGCATGGGTAATTGGTTCATCCAGTACATCTAAGGAAACTCAAAGACAGGGACTACACATCCCATCACAGCGTACAAATTCTGGGCCAGATCCCTTGCACAAAGGCTGTTTCACCTTTCCACCCCTTCACTTAGGCCACCAATGTGCACACACCACCCCTCCACCCCAAACTTTTTCATAGACTCCTCTAACACATGACAAAACAAGGCTTCTCAAACAGCTACTTAAAGAATGTCCTAGAAATGAGAATATTTAGATTTGAAAGGCATTAGCTCCCCAAGGTTAAACAGGCCACTTTCAACTCCTGACTATAAAATCAATTCTGATGTGATGCAAGTTTTTCGGGGGTGCGTGTGACATGTGAATTTCTTTCAATTTAGGACTTTTCTTCCTTAGAAGCAATTTTTTTTCCTTCCAAAACATGAAAATTAAAAGTCAACTTCCAAGTCCCACTCTGCTGAGAACCATCCCCCAATCACCAAGTTGTCTGAGGCTCCAAGCCAGATTTTTTAAAAAAGAACTGGTGGATTGGTAACTGCCCCAGGCTGGCAGGGTGACATGTGTGATGCTTATTTAAGGAAATGGAGCATTGGCCCAGGCTTTTATATAAGTTTACTTGTTTATTTATTTTTAATTTATTGGCGGCCTTGGGTCTTCGTTGCTGCACGCTGGCTTTCTCTAGTTGCGGCGAGCAGGGGCTACTCTTCGTTGTAGTGCACAGGCTTCTCATTGCGGTGGCTTCTCTCGTTGCGGAGCACAGGCTCTAGAGCGCAGGCTCAGTAGTTGTGGTGCATGGGTTTAGTTGCTCCGTGGCACGTGGGATCTTCCCAGACCAGGGCTCGAATCCGTGTCCCCTGCATTGGCAGGCGGATTCTTAACCACTGCGCCACCAGGGAAGTCCCTGGCCCAGGTTATTAACCACAGGTTAGAGCTAATGTAACCCTCAAGAACCCTTGAGGTAGAAAGTTAACCCCACTGTATGGATGCATAACCCCAGGCAAAGGTCACAGAGGTAGTAGCACGTGAACATGAGGCCTGGGCAACTCCAAAACCATGTCCTTTCTACGCATACCAGGTGGCCTGGAGAGGCCAGGAGAAAAATCTGTTGCCAACTAGCTGGGTGACCTTAGGAAAGTACATAACCTCTCCAGGTGTCATTTTCTTACCTCTTAAAAGGAAAAGAAGGCTTCCTCTCTCCACCCCGCCAGTCTCCGTGCCCACAAGGAAAGAGAATGGGAGCAGTGACTCTGGAAGGAGAGAAAGTGGGCATGCATGCATAGCTGGCGCTTCCCTCTGTCCTCAGTGGGGGCCCGCATCCTGCTCTGACCCTGTAGGGGGGCCATCCCCAGCACAGCACAGGAGGTCAGCCTCAGGATGGCCCCTTGCCAACAGGGATAAGCTGCATTCTCCACATCGGCTTGATCTGTTACCAGCAGTACAGGTAAATGTTTTGGTCTCTATCCTTATTCCAGTCTTCTCAACTGATTCAGAACTCAGGCAGGGAAATGGGATGTAGTCTGGTCCTGTAAAATGGGAACGTGTCTAAGACAGAAATTCTATTGGTCTAGAGTAGAAGCTACAGCCCCCTTCTCTCAAGGAACTACTGATAGAAAGAACACGCACGCACACGCACACACGCACACCCCCCAACTGAAAAACATTTCCCGACACTAACAAATGGAATCTGTTTACTAGGTACACATAATTTCACAAAAATAAATGTCATTTCCCAATCAAAGCAGGTAAACCATATTTTTGAAAGCACAGACATTGTTTTAAAAAGCAAAACACGGGACTTCCCTGGTGGTCTAGTAGTTAAGACTCCGCGTTCCCAATGCAGGGGGGGGGCCAGAGTTAGAGCCCTGGTCAGGGAACTAGATCCCACGTGCTGCAACTAAGAGCCCGCATGCCGCAACTAAAAGAGCCCTCATTGCTGCAACAAAGATCCCAGGTGCCGCAAGTAAGACCCGGCACAGCCAAATAAATAAATAAATAAAAACACTGGAAAGCAAAACACAACTTAGAAATGCACAAAGCCATCTAGGGCTCAGGCAGAGGAGGAGGGGCCCTAGAGCTGGAGGAGGGTGGGTGTGAGACCCCCACTCCCACCCTCCTCCAGCTCTCCTCCAGGCAAGGGGCTTCTCCCACCACATTCTGACCTTGTCAACACTTCTGAGCCACTCCCATTTCAACTAGTTGCTCTCCCACTTTCTTTTCTATCCCCACTTCCTTCTTAATTTTCATGTGAAAAGATAAGTCTCTTGCTCAACCTCACCACCAAGTAGCATTTTCCTTTCTATCTGCTTAGTCAACGGACCAATTTTAGCATTCAACAAATATCTGTTAAGCATGTAAATATTTAGCCAACAGCTGTGTGAGGCACAGAGACAGGACAGGAAGCAGAGCACAGCATCTGCCCTTCAGGGCAGGGTGGGACATGAACCGTGGTTTTAGTGGAGGATAAAGTGACAGATGGTCCAGAAGAGAGTGCAGGAGAGAAAAATCTGGGGAAGGCTCCCTGGAGGAGGTGAGATCTAAGCTGGAACCTGCCTCAGATATTTGCAAGTTCTTCTGCAAAAGATAAAGTCATTCCCAGTTTGCTTCCCCAGCAAACATGCTATCCAGAGCTCTTAAAACCAAAGAGGAGGGGCTGGAGGCTCCTGATGGAAGGCTTCTGAACACCAGAGCACCTAGCTCGAATCAGCTAATTTTAGACAAAGAGAAAATACTTCAGCATGCTGCTAAAGGGTATGTTTAGAGCTTGCTTCAGTTAACCACTCTGACTTATCGGTAGTTAGGAAGAAAAAGAGAAAGAAAGACAAGGGGAAGGGAGGGAGAGAGGAAGATGTCAAATTTGTAACAAATAAAAAATGGTTTTCCCTCTTTGTGTCCCATTTCTTTCATCCTAAAACAGAAAATAAACAATCGGCAGTAGGCAATCTGTAACTAATTCCATTCTATACCTAAATACCACAAGTGTTTGCTTAGTACTTGGGGAAGAAAGTTGACTACAGCCTGAACTTCTCACTGCATGTCTTGAGAAAACACTGAACAATGTAAAACACACATGAGGAACAGGCAATAAACATGGACAAAATGCTGTTTTCCTTCCCTTCCCAATACCACCCAAGGAGGGGCTTAATCACGTTTCATAACCTGAGAGCAACCGCAGGTCTACCCTATGCTCTTAAAACCTAAAAACTAGCCCAGCCTAAGACCAAACCAAATTCCAAGTTAACGATGGGAAGTTCCAGAAAGCTCAGCTTTCACGATACACAATGGCACCTGCGTATTTTCTGCAAAAATACATCAGTCTCGGGGGGTTTCGTCTGCATCGCCCAGTACCTTGCGGCTCCTTCTTCAGATCTGTTACTAACTTAGCCTCATTTCCCTAAAAACGCCCCCTAGCACTAGACAGAGTCCCCTTCATCCTTGGATTCCTGCGAGTCTGCAAGGAAAAAGCAACCCACTTTCAGATGGTCACTGCTATTATGTCAATACTAGTTGAGCATTTTCCCCATTCCTTTAACAGAAATTAATGAGTGCCCGACACTGTGCAAGGTGCTTGGGGAAGACTCCAAGACAGACCGGACCCTGGAGGAGCTCAGTGTAGGGGAAGAGGTGGCAGTGCTGGCCAGTTTCTCTGTAATGAACTCCCACTCAGCAACAGTTACTGTGCACGTCACCATGTGTCAGGCGCTCGGGCCAGTGCAGTGACTGCCCTCAGTGGGTTTAATGCCACCGCTGTGTAGGGGGTGAGCTTTATTTATGTTTTGCAGAATCATTACTAAATTGCAGACATGATGACGTTCTACCCCTTCATACTTAAGCATGAATATCTTAAGAATAAGGTCATTCTCCTGCATAATCAAAACACGCTTATTATCATACCTAAGAAAATCAATAATTTCGTTTCATCATCCAATATCAATTCCATATTCAGAGTTCCCTATTTGTCCCACAAATATCTTTTATAGCTGTTTTTGATCCAGTCAAGGTTCTTACCTTGGTTTGTTATGTCCCTTTGGACTTATTTTCATAATGCTGTTGCGGTGAGGTTCCTCCCCCACCCCCTCGCCGCAACTAGAGAAAGCCCGCGCACAGCAACGAAGACCCAACACAGCCAAAAATAATTTCTCTGCATATTCACTAAAATGTTGGCATTCAAAGAGAGAAATAAGCACAAGTATAAGTGTGGGGAGCAATGCCACGTTCTAGAACTTTAAAGTTTTCGTTTGCAGGTAACTGGAGCATTGGGTATATCAAAAGTTCCAAATCGCTAAGTTTAAGGACAGGCGACCGCTGATTCACCACAAATTCCCAACAGCCTGGAGAGCCTCAGCAATCCTGGAGGAAGAGAGCAAGCGAGAGAAATCATGCACGTCTCAGCTTGGTCACCAGACACCCTGCGCAGGCCTATCTGTTGTTTTCCAACCGATTTCCTTTCCTGCAAAACAGAGATTATAGGCTGGACTCTCATTCCAGTGAGAACTGACAGTAATCAGCAGTAATCCAGCTATTTCCCAGGGGAACAGATCAATTTAGGAGAAAGCAAAGCTAGAAACTTCCTGGGAATTTTCAGGAAGACTATGCAAATATACCAGACCTTTAGGATTCCATTCAATCAGCATTCAAAGGGCCCAGTACTGTATGCATGAAACAAACAGTGGCTCCACGCTGTAGCCACAGGAGGACTGGGCTTCTGCCCTGCAAAAGGCTGACTGCTTCAAAATGCTATCTTGTATAAGCAACCTCCAACGACTTTTCTGCTCAGATGTTATCTTGATCAATAAAGATTGATCTTTTAACATTTTTCCTTCCTTACTTTCTAAATCTCTTAATCTCACGAAGCAGCCTCAGTTTCTTGCCTGCAAAATGAACAAGATATAAATACCTGCCCTCAGGTGATCTTTGTTCAGAGTAACCAAGATAACACACACAAAGCACCTTATAATGATGGCTGGCTACCATCATTACTATTATTATTAAAGTTGGTGTTTAATAGTAACATTAAGTGAAAAGCTAACATTAAAAATTAACGTCTGTCAATTGGGCAGTCTGACTGAGGGCTCTCAAAATCAATATTAAGAATGAACAAACTAGTTCTGACAGAAGTCAGATAAATCAGGTTAAATTTTAGCATCTACCTTGTGCCAAACACTCACACATATATTAATCCATTTAATCATCACAACAACCCTGTGAGATAATAATAATCATTACACATGTGAGGGGCTTCCCTGGTGGTGCAGTGGTTAAGAATCCATCTGCCAATGCAGGCGACATGGATTCAAGCCCTAGTCCGGGAAGATCCCACATGCCACGGAGCAACTAAGCCCACGCACCACAACTACTGAGCCTGCGCTCTAGAGCCCGCAAGCCGCAACTACAGAGCCAGTGTGCCACAACTACTGAAGCCCGCGTGCCTAGAGCTTGTGCTCCACAACAAGAGAAGCCACCACAATGAGAAGCCCGTGCACACCGCAACGAAAAGTAGCCCCACTCGCCGCAGGTAGAGAAAGCCCACACGCAGCAATGAAGACCCAACTCAGCCAAAAATTAATTAATTAATTATTTTTTAAAAAAGATCGAGAAATCATTACACATGCGAGAAAACTGAGATAGAGAGATTAATCTGCCCAAATTTTATACAACTGGCTGAGATGGGAGCTGACATTCTAACCCAGATCCATGCAAATTCTGAAACTTTCCACAATACTTCACTGCTTTTCTGATTTTAGAAGATGATTTAGCAGTAGCCTTCAATAAAGTTTCCAGTATAACTTTTAAAACCAGAAATCCATATTCCTTAAACTAAAAAACAACATTGAGAAGTAATGAGAAATTGCAGGTATAAACCACACAGAATAAGCTTGCACTCCAGAATGGAATTCTGTATTTTCTAAAACCCACATTTAGCCACTAGACAAGAGATGGCCAAAGTTTAAGAAAGCACCGTATCTTTTTTTTTCACCAGTCAGCATGCACCACATCTTTACTAGATTGTTATCCTCTTCTCTTTATCCATGTACATATTTAGAAACCTGATTGGTCTTTAAAAAGTTTCTTCCTTTTACCTATTGATTCAGTAGGTAATCACACAAGGCGGCCTTTGTCGCAAATATTAACTGTGGTTCCTGCTTTAAAAACCTATTTCTCCAAAATGGCCCCAGGGGATGAAAGGGGGAAGGAGGAGAGAAGACTGGGGTGTTTGAAAAGAGAAGTACCAGTGTGGGAAAGATGGAGGGGGGGCGGTCAACATTACATCTCTGCTCCAAATTTGGTACTTACGTAATTTCTTCTTCTAGCACTGGGCACTTTTTTCCCAAGAAAGTGGTCCCTCCGGTTTCTATTTAAAGCTTTCAGTTTTATAACAGAAGACACAACACACTGTTAACATATAACAGCTAAAATTTATTGAACACTTGACACTATTCTAAGCACTCTCCATGGATATCCAAAGACCACACACACACACACACACACACACACACACACGCACCTCTCAAACCTTAAACCTTTGCTGTGGAGCCCTCATTCCCAGCCAAGCAAGATCCAGAACCCACCTTCTCCCAGAAACACCACGCCAGGGACAGCAAGGAATTTCTACTTCTACAGAGGGGTGAGTGCTGGCCTCCAGCTAGAGCCTAAAGACCCCATTACACACGGAAACAGCACGCAGCTACATTACAGCTTACTTAATTCAGTGCGCCTTCTCCCCCCGCCCCCCCACACCCCCCACACCCCGCATCTCACCTTCCATGCTTCACTCGGTTCTCTTCAGCACTTACCGCTACCTAAAATATTATATATTTAGTCATCTTATTTATTACTGCCTAACCCACAAGAACCTGCACTCCCTGAAGACAGAGATTTTTCTGTTTTGGGATCCAGTCCCGAGGGCAAGTCCTGGTACACAGGTGGTGCTCAGTAAACATTTCTGAACAAAAGAAACAAGGTTTTGGTGGGCATAATATCCATAGAAAGGATTCTTTCTGAGAACCTGCTACATAGCAGATAAGTCAGATAATTTTATCTAAAAAAATGTTATCACCACTGTGGACAAAGAATGTGGCCAGCAAGCCCTCAGCCACTGCGGCACCCCCAGTGGTGCACCCTGAGGGGACTCAGGATGGGAAAGCACAGGATACGGGCTCTGGATAGCTGAGGTGCACATCAACGGAATTATGTCAGTGAGCCAGACTCTTGCATCTTCCCATATATAGAAAAGCACTAAATGCACTAACTTGAGAGGTCTGGTTTTCTTTAATTAACAGTAATCTTTTGGGGACTTCCCTGGTGGCACAGTGGTTAAGAATCTACCTGCCAATGCAGGGGACATGTGTTTGAGCCCTGGTCCGGAAAGATCCCACGGAGCCGGAGCCACGGAGCAACTAAGCCCGTGCGTCACAACTACTGAGCATGTGCTCTAGAACCCATGTGCCACAACTACTGAGCCTGTGTGCCACAACTACTGAGCCCGTGTGCCACAACTACTGAGCCCGTGTGTCACAACTACTGAAGCCTGCACACCTAGAGCCCGTGCTCCACAACAAGAAAAGCTACTGCAATGAGAAGCCCGCGCATGCGAGGAAAAGTAGCCCCTGCTTGCCTCAACTAGAGAAAGCCCTCACAGCCAAAAATAAATAAATTTATTTAAAAAAAAAAACAGTAATCTTTTGATGTTCCAACTACCTGGGGCTTTTTGTTTCTTTTGCAAATATCCTGGCTCCTCCCTTAGCTCTTCATACCTATCTAAGAGGCTGCCTCCCAGGCTTAAGTCCCCAGTAGGTCCACCAAGCAAAACATAATCCTCAGCTTTTTAAAAAAAATTTTTTTTTAATTCTCAGCTTTTAGGGTGTGCATTTGTTTCAGTTGACACCACTTACATATAAGCATTCTGAGTTGAACTTGTCGCTGCTACAATTCAACTGAGTAGTGGGGCCAGAATCCGGACCCAGGGCCTCCTGCACAAGAGCTCTTTCCCTTTGCAAGATGCATTCTTGATTGTCAAGCCTCAAACTCAGACACAAGCCCTGGTGACACATGTTCACAAGTGAGGAACCGCCAAGGGACGCTCCACTAACCAGACTACAGATTTCAGCGTTTAACAAACTGCAAGACAGGACGCTGATGGGGCGAGAAAGGCAGGTGATTGCCTTCCAAGTCCTCCAAACTCAAGAGACCGGAGAGCCATGTCCGGTCTTGGAGAGCCAATCTCCACAAAGGAGATTTCCAAACCAGAAAGAACTGCTGGGATGAGAGAGAGGCAAGTCATTAGAAACAAAGTTTGCTCAAAACAAAACCAACAGCTTCCCTGAAAGGAAGAGATTTTCCAAAAACGTATCAACTTTGTCTAATTTCCAAGTTTTCTGAGTTGGGTATATATTATTTTAGTCATTGGGGAAAGTCTATTTTAAAAAGAAATTCCCTTTTTTTCGTTGTTGTTGTTGTTTGTTTGTTTTTTTTTGCAGTACGCAGCATCTCACTGTTGTGGCCTCTCTCGTTGCGGAGCACAGGCTCCAGACGTGCAGGCTCAGCGGCCATGGCTCACGGGCCCAGCCGCTCCGCGGCATGTGGGATCTTCCCAGACCGGGGCACGAACCCGTGTCCCCTGCATTGGCAGGCGGACTCTCAACCACTGTGCCACCAGGGAAGCCCTCCCTTGCTTTTATGAGGAAAAACAAATGATAGTGTCACCCCCTATTTTTTAAATATATATATTTGTGACCTACTCCTTAAAGGTCAAGAAATTTGAGTATAATAACAAAGTAGTAGCCTTTGTCCCTCATAGCCAACAGCACCAAGCCAGGGTCAGGCAGCAGTTTTCTCACAACACGGGCCAACGCCAAGTCCTCAGTATTCACAGCTTTAAACACAATGAGATAGCTCGTTACTCGCTTCCTTTAAAATGCGTGTTACAATGACTTCTAAATGTAACTGGTTAAGGAGAAGGGAATTGTGAGCAAGTGGAAAGAAAGAAGTATCACTAGTGCCATTATTTTCTAGTTTTCCTTTTCTGGAAAAAAACAAAGGACTTGTTTCCAGCAACATTAGAATAATAATTCTTACCGTTTGATTTTTCTAAACATCCTTTCAAATTTTACTGTATTCTGAATTGCTGCAAACCACCACACACACACAGAGCGGAAAGGTGACAGGAAAACAGACTGTTATTTACTTGTACTGTGAAATTCATAAACAAATCTCAAATCAGAATAAAGTACTCCACAAAAACGGGTCCCTCCCTTGGGACTTCCCAGGTGGTGCAGTGGTTAAGAATCCGCCTGCCAATGCAGGGGACATGGGTTCGAGCCCTGGTCTGGGAAGATCCCACATGCCACGGAGCAACTAGGCCCGTGCGCCACAACTACTGAGCCTACGCTCCAGAGCCTACGAGCCACAACTACTGAGCCCCCGCGCCTAGAGGCTGTGCTCTGCAACAAGCCACCGCAATGAGAAGCCCGCGCACCGCAAGGAAGAGTAGCCCCCGCTCGCCACAACTAGAGAAAGCCCTCGTGCAGCAACGAAGGCCCAACGCAGCCAGAAATAAATAAATAAATTTATTTAAGAAAAATAATTAACTGTGTCTTTCTTCTGTTACCTCAGGAAAGAGGAGCCATCAGATGGATTACCTCACCATCATCCTGGTGGTTCTTCCAGCACCATGAGGAATTCTTTCTTCCATGAAGAATTTTTAAGCTAGCAACAAGTCTTACTCTTCTAGAGACACCATGTCTTTTCAAAGAGTACCTCTGCAACTATCAAATTTCAACCACAAGCTGATTTTACCACTTTAAATTAGGCTTCCAGCCATCTTACAGTCAGCCGCACCCCACCCCATCCCGTACTACCTAAATAGTGCCACCCACACTTCCTACCACAGATGAGCACAAGGCAATGCCACATGTAAAAAAAAAAAAAAGCAAATGCACCTCTCCCAACCTCCTTCTGCATTATAAATGCCTTGTGGGCACACTTTTGTCCTTCTCCAGTGCCCAGCCCAGCTTCTGGAACACAGGGGATGCTGCATGAGGGGCTGGTGGAAGGATCAGAAAGAAAGTGGACCTTGGTTCGTTCTCTCTCTCTCTCTCTCTCTCTCTCTCTCTCTCTCACACACAACACACGACAGCAGCAGAGGCAAGGCCACCAAAAAAGGTGTCCAGTCTAGTAGAGAATCCAAATACCCTGTCTCTTCCTTTTTCCCTCACTTTATTGTTTTTTTATTGTGGTTAAATGAACCTAACACTGAACTTATAACATTCCAACCTTTTTTTTTGGCTGTGCGGCACGTGGGATCTTAGTTCCCCCGCTGGGGACGGAACCCACGTCCCCTGCATTGGAAGTGCAGAGTCTTAACCACTGGACCACCAGGGAAGTCCCCATTCTAACCATTTTAAGTGGTCAGTGGCATTAAGCACTTTCACACCATTGGGTAACCATCACCACCATCCATCTCCAGAATTTCTTCATCTTCCCAAACTGAAACTCTACCCATTAAACACTAACTCACCATGCTCCCCTCGCCCCAGGCCCTGGCAACCACTGTTCCACATTCTGTCTCTATGAATCCGACAACTCTAAGGTGCCTCACCGAGGTGGAAACACACTTATGTGACCGGCATATTTCACTTAGCATCACGTCTTAAGGTTCCTCCATGTTGCTGCACGTGCCACAATTTTACTCTTACTTTGCACTACTACTTTGTTGACAGCCTAGCACTGTCCATAAATTAAGGGACCAGTTTCAGGAAACCCCAGATTTCCCAGCAGGCAGCCAGGCCTATTTCTCTGATCAGTTTTTGCCTGAGTGGGCCTTCAGCCTGATTTTTCTTATCTCTTGGGCTTACAGCCTCAAGGCTTGTGTAAACAACTTTCACTGCACAGATCTGGGGCCACTCACTCAGCATTTCCCCACCACCAGAAGAGAAGAGTGTTTGGTCTTTTTTATCTTTCGCCTCAACTACTTTGGGAGACGTGGAGAATGGAAAAAGGAAAGCAGGAAGTCACAGGCAATACTGGAATCTTCTCTGCACTGTGAACTCATTAATAAGATCTTTTCTTAAGCACCCTTATTGAGATATAACTCACATACCATAAAATCCACCCATTTGAAGCGTACACGTCAATGGTGTTAGTATATTCACAAGGCTGTACGATCATCACCACAATCCAAGTTTACAGTTCTACCAACCCAAAAAGAAACCCTATACCCCTTAGTAGCTGGCACCTCGCTCCTTCCCATTAATACGATCTTAAACTTTGTCTCTAGCCGATAGTCTTATATTCCTCCCACATCTCCCAAAGTCCTTAGCAGGCACTTGAAAGTCCCATAAATACTTGTCTACTACCGTCAAATGCATATATACATATACCACAAATAACCTCAAAAGTAATTCCTTCCAGTAAACATTGTGTTCAGGAATTTTGTTGCTAGGCATATCCCAAGATTTCTTCCTCCCCCAATAACTTGGATTCTAGTTAAGAATAAAAGCATTTATGATTTTTTAAAAAGTATGTTCCTAAAAAAGTAACTTGCTTTTGTTGCGTTTTTTACAATTAAATAATTTTAAAGCAGTAACAGTGGCTAAGATAAGCATTTCAGGAGAGGCCTCCTCTGCAGAACGTCCAGTGTTCTTTTCTCTGGGCCTTGCCTCACCGACACCATGGGAGACTAGATCTGCCCACCTGTTCTATGGAGATTCCAGCCTCTCTCCCAACAATAATGACAGTACGGGCTATGAAATGACACACCAATTGGTAATGTGTGCTTTAAAGTTCTGATGCTGTGTCCTCTTAAATAAAGCAATATCAGAGAAATGGGACATCACAGCTTTTAAAAAAACAAAAAAAGGCTAATTATTTACTCATAATCACAGAGAGCTAAATACTAGATAAAAAAAATTGTGAGCATTCTGTCGATTTCAAAACCTCTGTGGATCTATACCAGTGTTGCTTAGAGGACATCATGGGCCCCGTCCATGAACCAGTTTTGAATTTAAAATCTCCCCTTACCCTCATTTCTCGTGGGAGCCGATTCCTCCTGGGACAGGTACTGGTCTCATTTGTTCTTGACAGTCAATTAATCTTAGCAAATAAGTAATTTTTTGTCAATAGCATTCACAGAAGTTAACACTGCAAGAAAGGAGGCCAGGACGCTTACTGAAATCGTTTACTTGGAAATGAGAGAAGGCAATCTTGGTGAATTCGTTCCAGGTGGAATATAGAGTGTTAATTAAAAATTAGTCACACCATTGGCAAGATCACTATGCCCAGGTAGAAATGACTCCTTCCGGTGCTACTAATTGACAGAGGAAAAACCACCATCTGGCACCGGAGCAGGCAGACCTTTTTCCAAAATGGACTTGCACATGATCCAGAAAAGGAGCTCCACTAAAAACTGCCCTCCACCAACCTGGTGATCCTTCAGAGTCAACCTGAGCTGGGTCATCATCCTCAGACATCACTCCGTAGGCATGCTGGTGGTGGCTGAAGATGCCAGGACTTCAAAGATAAGAGAATTACATACTGAAACAAAGATCTCCAAGCACCGCACAATTAGGTAATATAAATATGGGATTACTGAGAGATAACCTTGACATAATTCCATCATATATTCAAGGACCTCTCCTGGAGGTAAGAGGCAGCAAAAGACAACACTAAGTGAAAAGTGCAGAGGCCTCATTCATCTCAGTACTGGACGGTCTCCGAGTCTGAGCGCCGCTCAAGCACTGGCCAGGCAAATAAATTAATCTGTCTCCTCTACAAAATGGACATAATGCCCGTAAACCATGGTCCAGGGATGTGTGTTTTAAAAAGTCTGAACACCTGCCATGAAGAAAAACACTGTGCTATATATATAGCACACACTGAAAGATATAGAAGGTTTAAAAATGGAAGCGTCTTTAAACAAGTCACAGATGGGTTTCTATAAAGCAAAATAAAAATACACTATCTATTCAGAAAACTACATTATTCAAGAAACCGTAAGATTACAATGTTTATTCTGCCATTAGAAACTCTGTCCTCTAGTTTTTAGCTAAGATACCACCCTTCCTCGTCTCTATTCAATAAGTGAAGGAAAGGAAACTGCTGTTATACTGAAAAGCATAGTAATCTGTATCTAACCACCGACTAGCTTGTAGCAAACTTCAAAACTGTCTTCGCACTTCCAATAATTCAAAGCAAGAATGTTTAATAATTCACAGGTAACAATCACCAAGTCTACAATTAAACATTAAATGGTACCTTAAAAGTAACTCTCAATATACGCCTCTAAAGGCACCATGGTCGTTATCATTTTTATTGCCTCTCCAAATATCCTGGGCCTTAAACTAGGTAAGCTGCCAAAGTTCCTGACATTTAGTCAGCACTTTAAAAAAATAAAAATGAAGGGGCATCAGAGAGAGGCACAGCCTGTTAAGAGATTGCTTTTGCTATTATTAGATGTAAGTGTCTGAAATGCAATAGCATATCCTTAATAAGTTAGCTCTGTTATAGGGCACTTTCCAACACCGACCTGAAATCTATTTATATCAAATGCAGCCAAGCACATATAGCAAACACCTCTTGGACACTAATCGAAAAGCATGTAAGAAATCAGTGTCAACAGCAGTAGAAACAGAACTAGCCACACAAACAATCTGACACGCCCGAGTCATATACAGTTTGCAGGACAGTGTGACTGAAAGTAAACATCCAGTGCAGGGACATTCCAATGCACGTGATATATCTGAAGCAGAACTGTGTACGAATCTATATGAAACCTACAACAGTAAATCTCTCTAGTGCAGTTGGTTCTTTAAGGTGCAGGAAAAGGCAAGACCCCTAAAACTCCTTTCCTAGTAAACATCTCCTAGGGTGCAAAAGCAATTTTTTTATGTTGGCATCCAGAGCTCAACTCAGTATTTTTTTTTTATGAGGATGTTTTTTTGTTAACACCTTTCTTGGAGTATAACGGCTTTACAATGTTGCGTTAGTTTCTGCTGTATAACAAAGTGAATCAGCTCTACATATACATATATCCCCTTATCTCCTCCCTCTTGCGTCTCCCTCCCACCCTCCCTATCCCACCCCTCTAGGGGGTCACAAAGCACAGAGTTGATCTCCCTGTGCTATGCGGCCGTTTCCCACTAGCTATCTATTTTACATTCGGTAGTGTATATATGTCCATGCCACTCTCTCACTTCGTCCCAGCTTACCCTTCCCCATCCCTGTGTCCTCAAGTCCATTCTCTACATCTTTGTCTTTATTCCTGTCCTGCCCCTAGGTTCTTCAGAACTTTTTTTTTTTTTAGATTCCATATACATGTGTTAGCACACGGTATTTGTTTTTCTCTTTCTGACTTACTTCACTCTGTATGAGACTCTAGGTCCACCCACCTCACTACAAATAGCTCAACTTCGTTTCTTTTTATGGCTGAGTAATATTCCATTGTATATATATGTGCCACATCTTCTTTATCCATTCATCTGTCAATGGACAATTAGGTTGCATCCATGTCCTGGCTACTGTAAACAGTGGTGCACTGACCATTGTGGTACATGACTCTTTTTGAATTATGGTTTGCTCGGGGTATATGCCCAGTAGTGGGATTGCTGGATCGTATGGTACTTCTATTTTTATTTTTTTAAGGAACCTCCATACTATTCTCCGTAGTGGCTGTATCAATTTACATTCCCACCAACAGTGCAAGAGGGTTCCCTTTTCTCCACACCCTCTCCAGCATTTACTGTTTGTAGATTTTTTGATGATGGCCATTCTGACTGCTGTGAGGTGATATATTAGTCAGCATTGATTAGATATTAGCATTTGATCTGTCAGCTCCTAACTGAACTCACAGGTCATGTGATAAAGATATCCAGGTGTGGCTACCTCAGCCTGACTTTGAGGCCTGCTTCCTCTTCTGCTGGGAGAGGATCAAATTTGCTTATCAAATTGGCAAAATGACATCTGGGAAGGTGGGCCAGCTAACACAGTTAAGATCCACAGGCTCAAAGAACAGGATGAATCCAAGATGAAATTAAATGTACATTTAAGGTCTGTACTTGGGATCCCTCCACTCCCTCAGGGGGAAAAAAAAAATTGCAGAAGTGTATTACCTATATAACGAGAGGAATAAACGGCCCCCTCTATTTTGTGCAGGTCAAAACGCCTAAATGCAGGGAGGCCTTTTTTGAAGAACAATAGTGACAAAGAGGAACAGTCTCAAAGGGGTAATAATAATGAAGACTCTGAAAACACCACGAGAGTACACTGGTGGTGTTTAGGGTAGGAAGAAGGGAAACTGGGGAGACGTGAAAACTGTCTTTATAACCATAAAGAGAATCACTTGTAGGCAGGACCAGCCTTGTGCTCCCTGCAGGGAAGGCCCACCCTGTGAAAGCTATACAAGGAGATACTTTGGCTTATTTCACCAAAAAGCTTTTCTGATCCTCAAAATTGTCCAAAAATGGCTGCCTGGGAAGTTGGCAAGCTCTGGAAGTGTTTGAACAGCAACAGCGTGACCACTTTGGAAACAAGGCCTTTTTGGAGATATTTAACGCTGCTCCCTTGCCTCTCAAGACAGAAGAATTTCTGTCTTCTGACTCTCCTGCCCCTGAGATGTGAGTGGGTCCTAAAGGGGTCTCCCAGACCCGTTTTCCTCAGATTCTAACCTGCAGAGTGGGGAAGGAAAGTGCATTAGAATAAGCAGAGGCTCCTATTAAAATCCATCCTAGGGCTTCCCTGGTGACACAGTGGTTGAGAGTTCGTGCCCTGGTCCGGGAGGATCCCACATGCCGCGGAGCGGCTGGGCCCGTGAGCCATGGCCGCTGAGCCTGCGCGTCCGGAGCCTGTGCTCCGCAACGGGAGAGGCCACAACAGTGAGAAGCCCGCATACGGCCAAAAAAAAAAAAAAAAAAAAAAAAAAAAAAAAAAAAAAAAAAAAAAAAAAAAATCCATCCCAGAACCACCAATCAGAAGCTCCGAGGTCGGCCCAGGCCTGTGTATCTTCAAGAGTTTTATAAACAATTCTGACACCCACCCTTGGTTAACGCCCCTCCTCTAGAGAGCTAGCCAGGTGCCTCCATCCACTCCCACAGCTCCTACAACCAGTTCTGTGTCTATTTTCTCCAGCACAGGTCTCCCTCCTGACCTTCCATCCCACAAGGCTGACATCCTATTGCAAACCTTCCAGAGGCTTCTCCACCTCCACATGCTGCCATACCGCTGCCTACACTCATCTTCCCAAAGCAGGGAATACCTCAAAAGGCTGGCCGGCCAGACATTCAAGAGCCTCCTTGACCTGATCAGGATCTGGGAGGCCACTACTCGCCAAGTTTATGCCTGACACATACCTCATGCCCCATCAAACATGAGTATCTGCAACTTGGGGCACAGATTCCAGCCCCCCATCCCCCCTGGCCCAGCCTGTAGTACCCACATGTCCAAGGTCCAGCGAGTTTTCAAAGCGCAGGCCAGACATCTCCTACACAAAGCCTGGTACCCCGATAGTCACAGCTCTTCACCCATGTCACGCACTTTCTAGGGCACGGTCAGCCATATGCATCTCTCATCTTGGGGACTACATATAGCACTGCTGAAGACTGGACCTATTTCCTGCTCATTCTGTTTCATATATTTCTTGGAGGGCCTAAAA
Source organism: Neophocaena asiaeorientalis asiaeorientalis (assembly GCF_003031525.2). Lineage (NCBI taxonomy): Eukaryota > Metazoa > Chordata > Mammalia > Artiodactyla > Phocoenidae > Neophocaena > Neophocaena asiaeorientalis. The sequence continues at coordinate 17,503,129 of NW_020185339.1, forward strand.
ACAATCTTGGGAATAAAAAAATATGGGCTTCATTTATCTTTTGCCTAGATGGGGAGAAGAAGGGGGATGTTCGGTTAAAAACAAACTGAGTTAGTAAATCGTAACTATGTAGAGGTCTATCATTTAGTTAATGATTGACAAACTAGTAATAAGGAGGGAAGCTAATTTTGCTCATTTTAAGCTAGATAAATAGACTTAGATTAAAATTCCAGCTTCTGCACTTACTACTGGATAAACCTGGGCGAATTACTTAACCTCCAAGGGCTTTAGTTTTCTCATCTGTAAAATGGGAATGAGAATAGTAAGTATACCTCACTGGGTTGTGATGGAAAATCAAAGAGCTAAAGAATACAAATCACTTAAAACACAGCCTGGCCCAGAGGAGGCCCTCAACAAAAGCTGCAACAACTATTTACACATTTTTCCTGGGTCTTTCACTCCATATCAATAGAAGAAATATGTGTTGAAAGGAGATAAATCAAACACTGATCCCTTCTGAAGTACGAGGTTTCCTACAAGAATTTTAAGTAATTTTTTTTTTAATAGTTCAGCATGAAAACGAGGGGGGAAATGATGAGTCCCTTATCCTGGAAAAACATAAGCATAATTGGGCTAGAATTTTGACAAAGTTGATTTAAAGAAAAAGTGGATGGATGGGGCGCAACCAACCTTTTTTCAACTGTCATTTAAACAACCACTACATCTGAATAAGTTGCTGAGCAAAATCTTATGGCTGATTGTATATTGTTAATTTATCTTTATCTTATCCAAGTTGCAGCAATCAGCAAACTTCTCCCAAGCTCTCTACTTAAAGATGCAGCAAAAATTCAAACATCTAAAAAAAACTGTGGGCAAGGATGTGCAGCAAAGGAACTCTCATACATTGCTGGTGAGCATTTACATCGGTCTAACCATGTCAGAATACATATCTACTAAAGCCAAACACTCACCCCATGACACAGCAATTCCACTCCTCGTTATATACCCAAGAGAAATGAGGGCATATGTCCATCAAAAGACACGTACTACAATAATGTTCAAAGCAGCTGAAAATAACCCAAATGTTCATGAAGAAAATGGATACATTATGACACATTCATACAATGGAATACCACAGAGCAATAAAGAATTACTGACACACGCAACATGGATAAATCACATGATATTGCACTGGGCAAAAGACAGCATAGTGAGTGCGTGGTTTCATTTATATGAAGCTCAAGATGAGCAGAGTTAATTTACAGGGACAGACGCCAGAATAGTGGTTTTAGCCGAGGAACGAGGAGATTACTGACTGGGAATGGACACAAAGGAACTTTCTGGGGTGGCAGAATGTACTGTATTTTGATCTGGGTGATAGTTGGTGGTGGAGACAGGAAGGGGCAGGGAGAGACACACATTAAGCTGTACCATTAAGATTTGTATATTTTACTTTATATTAGTTATATCTCAATTTTTAACATTCAAATATCTACACAAATAAAGATGAAGTGTCTGTGTCTGAAGACACAACATACTCCATTCTTAACCTCAGGAATAAAATCTTGATCCTTTTTTCTTCTTTTGATAAGAGATGGCAAGACAGAGGGCTAGTAATAAAAAGTTTTACTTTATAAAACAGAATATAGGGTTTCCCTGGTGGCACAGGTTAAGAATCCACTTGCCGATGCAGGGGACACGGGTTCAAGCCCTGGTCCGGGAAGATCCCACATGCCGCGGAGCAACTAAGCCCGTGCGCCACAACTACCGAGCCTGTGCTCTAGAGCCCACGAGCCACAACTACTGAAGGCCGCGCCTAGAGCCCGTGCTCCACCACAAAAGAAGCCACCGCGATGAGAAGCCTGCTCACCGCAACGAAGAGTAGCGCCGGCTCACCGCAACTAGAGAAAGCCCGCGGGCAGCAACAAAGTCCCAACACAGCCAAAAATAAAACAAATAAATTTATTTTTTAAAAAAAGAAAGAAACAGAATATACGGAATTCCCTGGCAGTCCAGTGGTTAAGACTCCACACTTCCACTGCAGGGGCGAGACTTCCATCCCTGGTTGGGGAACTAAGATCCCACATGCTACGCTGTGCGGCCAAAAAAACCCCAAAAAACAGAATATATACCAAAAGTACATAAAAACTTTCAAGATGAAAATATTTTTTAAGAAAGGATAAATTCTTCCCTAATGTCCTCTCTTATAAGTGAAGATGATAATAGTACCTGTCTCATAGGGTTGCCGTGATGATGATGAACTGATAGTAAATTAAGCACTTAATACAGCGCCTATTCATCACTTAATAATTCACCCACTCAGCACACATTCATTAATACTGTACACGATATTCATCACTTAATAACTGTTTGTGTTAATTATTTGTCCATTTCCTTCACTCCCTTTTGGCCCAACCCACAAAAATTCTCAACCCAACGAGTGTTCAATATTCGTTGAATAAACTCAGAGAAGCTCTCTCAAAGCATGCAAACCATCAACAATTCCACCTGAATCCATAAGAAAATACCCAAGCTGTCTAGGCCTTGCTTCTCATACCAGCACCTACACAAGCCTCTGGGCATTCCAACGTATGCTAGAAGTCAGGACAAATATGGCACATATGCCTAAGGCAATCTGACTAAAAATTGAGAAGTAAACTTACTGATGTTTAAACAGGTATTAAGGGAATTCCCTGGCGTTCCAGTGGTTAAGATTCCATGATTTCACTGCCAGGGCCTGGGTTCGATCCCTAGTCAGGGAACTAGGATCCCGTAAGCTGCCGGCGTGGCCAAATTAATAAATAAATAAAAACGTGTTTTACAAAATAAATACAATAAAATAAACAGGTATTAAGAAGACTACATTTGCTAAGCTAACACATGGCCCTGCTGAGAAATGTTTCGGTCTTTGGTTCCCAACCCCTTCCTATATTCTCTCCACCTTTACTTCGGGAACAGTTTTAACAGCATGGGCACAGGGAATCTAGACTATTCCTGGCTCTCTACCTTACTCTAATCAAAGTACACCTGGCTTTTTATGCAATTTTAACTGATGACGGTTTAGGCTATTTCCTTGAATTAGAAACACCACTCCATCTGGCTTACTAACCCTGCAGAGCAAAATATTTATTTTCAGCAATGTTGACATGCAAAATCAGAAGAACAGGAAACTATAGTTAAGAAAAACAAAATACCACAGTAAGATTAACAAACGATATACAATTTTAAGGATACCCTTAAGGAAGTGGCCTTTGTATGAAAGCGTATTTTTGACACAACTGTATGCAAGCCACAATAAACCTTAACTTTATTTACATAATTAGTCAACAACAAATGAAACTCTGAGATAAAGTGGAAAATCAAATTGTCCTTTCTAGGATTAACCTGCCAGTAACCTCTGGGTGTTTTTACCCAAAGACTCCAGAAAAAAATTTGTATGCAAAATTTTTTTTCTATATATTACAAAAGAAAAACAGGACAATTATAGGAGGAAAAACAGCACAGAAGCAAAAGGAGATTAACCTATTACACCCAGAGAGATCCTGCCATCTTCGTTGCTGCATGTGGGCTTTCTCAGGTTGCGACAGCAGGGGCTACTCTCGTTGTGGAACATGGGCTCTAGGTGCGTGGGATTCAGTAGTTGTGGCACGTGGGCTCAGCAGTTGTGGCGCATGGGCTTAGTTGCTCCGTGGCATGTGGGATCTTCCCCGACCAGGGGTCAAACCCATGTCCCCTGCATTGGCAGGAGGATTCTTAACCACTGCGCCACCAGGGAAGTCCTACACATGTTGTTTTAAAAATCTTTTCCAGGGCTTCCCTGGTGGCGCAGTGGTTAAGAGTCCGCCTGCCGATGCAGGGTACACGGGTTTGTGCCCCGGTCCAGGAAGATCCCACATGCCGCGGAGCGGCTGGGCCCGTAAGCCATGGCCGCTGAGTCTGCGCGTCCGGAGCCTGTGCTCCGCAATGGGAGAGGCCACAGCAGTGAGAGGCCCGCGTACCGCAAAAAAAAAAAATCTTTTCCATTTAAAAAAATTCCGTGAATATCTGCATATTGAATACTTTAACAACAGCAAATGTTTGTTGGTCAGAGGATACAATGTTGCAGTTATACAGGATAAGTCTAGAGAGCTAACGTACAGGATGATGACTACAGTTAAGAATACTGTACTGAATACAGGAGATGTGCTGAGAGTAGATTTCAGGTGCTCTCATTACACATCAAAAAAACGGTACCTATGTGAGGAAATCACATGTTAATTAGCTTGACTGTAGTAATCATTTCACTATGTATATCGAATCATCATGTTGTATACCTTATATACAATGTTATGTTAAAATAAAGAATGAATATATATGTATACACACATTTTATTTTTATATAAAAATGAAATAGCTAGTATTTATTGAATATTTACAATGGACCAGGCAGTCTAAGCTTTTTACAGGTATTAACCTCTTTGATATCCAAAATAACCCAAAGTTACAATTACCAACTCCATTAAGAAACTTGACCACACAGCAGTATGAAAGCACTTAATACCATTTAACTATATAATTAAAGAGGATTAAAATGGTAAATTGTTATACACACACACACACACACACACACACACACACACACACACACACACACACATACTTTTAACCACTGTGATCTGCAAGTAATTTAAAACAGTAGAACCTCTATATACCTGACAAACGTGATGCTGGGCTTTTAAATTGTTTCCAAATTTTCCACTATTAAAAACAAGACTTTGATGAGGCTTCTTGTAAGAGATCTTTACATAGCTGGGTTTTTGGCAGCACCGCAAGGCATGTGGGATCCTAGTTCCCCAACCGGGGATGGAACCTGCGCCCCCTGCAGTGGAAGCACAGAGTCCTAACCACTGGACGGCCAGGGAAGTCCCTACACAGTTTTGTTTTTTTAAGGATAAAGTTTGAGGATAAGTGCTAGGTCAGAGGATAAAGCAAACAATTTAACCAGGTGAGATGTCAACCAGAGCTCATTCTGATCAGCTTACAAGGAAGCCTAATGCAGTAGAAAAGATAATTTGCAACAAATAATTGTAATTAGATGGCTCCAGGTATAGGAATAAGAATCACTGTGTACTTTTACATGACCAAAGAAATTCGGGTATTCAAGAACAGATTACTTGCTTAAATATTCCTTGGAGTCAGTTACTTCTCAAACCCAGTGTCAACAACGGTACAGACTCATAGGATACCACATCCACAGGATTTCCCACTTGTGTCAGTTTTGACCATCACCTACTTTAAAGTTCCAAGTCCAAACCAGCGGGACAGTGGAGAAGAATATAAAAGGCCCTCAGAAGCCTCAGATGAACTAGTGATCTACATTAAATCCATAAATTCAAAGTTTATCCCTCATTTCTTCATCATAGAAATAACAGGAGATTGTCTATGCTGCTCAAAAAGTCTCTGTCAGAAGGGAACCCTCCTACACTGTTGGTGGGAATGTAAATTGGTACAGCCACTATGGAGAACAGTTTGGAGTTCCTTAAAAAACTAAAAATAGAGCCACCATATGATCCTACAATCCCACTCCTGGGCATGTACCTGGAGAAAAACATGGTCCGAAAGGATACATGCGCCACAATGTTCACCGCGGCGCTGTTATAATAGCCAAGACGTGGAAGCAACCTAAATGTCTATCGACAGAGGAGTGAATAAAGAAGATGTGGTACATATATACAATGGAATACAACTCAGCCATTAAAAAGAATGAAATAACGCCATTTGCAGCAACATGGATGGACCTAGAGATTGTCATACTGAGTGAAGTAAGCTACACAGAAAAAGAGAAACATTGTATGATATTACTTACATGCAGACTCTAAAAAAAAAATGGTACAAATGAACTTATTTACAAAACAGAAACAGACTCACAGACTCAGAGAACAAACTTATGGTTAGCAGGGGGGATGGGTGGGGGCGGGGGAGGGATAGTTAGGGAGTTTGGGACTGACAAAAAAATGTTTATCGCTATATTGTACACCTGTAACACAATAGTGTACATCAACCAATCAATCAATAAAAATAAAGTTAGAAAAAAAAGTTCTCTATCAATAATGACATATCACAGAACTTGTGGCCAACAGCCATGAGAAGTAGCTTTCTTATTGATTCCTGTCAGAAGGAAATAAATGTTTGGAGAAACAACTAAACCATAATGGCAAATGGTTTTAGGATCTTATTAAAAAGAGAGTTACAAAAAAGTTCTAAAAAATAAGTTGCGGAAGAAACATAAAGGAACTGATATTATCAGCCTAAAGCCAGTCCAATGGGTATCTTGGAAGCCACAAATTACACGTAGGCAGCTTGATCAAGAAGGCTATGATAAGAAAACAGAACACTCTTTCACCCAAAGAGAGCACACCAGGTTATTTCAATAAGATCCAACCGTGATTTACGCCATGCTTAATAATTCAGGCACCTGTTCCCTACCACTTGATCACCCTGAGACATAATGAGGATTTAAAAAGAGATATTCAGGACAGCATGGTGACTGTAGTGAATACTGTAGTGCATATCTGCTAACAGAGTAGATCTTAAGTTCTCATCACAAGGAAAAAAAAAATTCCGTAACTATGTACGGTGATGAATGTTAACTAGACTTAATGTGGTGGTCATTTTGCAATATATACAAATATTGAATCACTATGTTCGCACACCTGAAACTAATACAATGTTTGTACGTTAATTATACCTCAACAGAATGTTTTTAATTTAAAGAGATTTTCAAGTAAACTGTATAAAACTTAAACACCACCAAAAAATGTTATAAACTATTCAGTAGTCTCCCCCAGGGGGAATGGTGGGGGGGAGGGATAGATTGGGAGTTTGGGTTTGACACGTACACACTGTTATATTTAAAGTAGACAACCAACAAGGACCTACTGTATAGCACAGGGAACTCAGCTCAATATTCTGTAATAACCTAAATGGGAAAAGAATTTGAAAAAGAATAGACACATGTTATGTATAACTGAATCACTTTGCTGTACACCTGAAACTAACACAACACTGTAAATCGACTATACTCCAATACAAAATAAAAATTCTTTTTAAAAGTCTCCCCTGCCCCACCAAGTCACACTCACTGTAACTTCAAGTGGGTACTGGTAATCAAACAAATAGAGCTGAGGAATTTCTTTTTTATAGTTCCTAGGTGAAGATATGCAACATTATTCAGTTAAATGCAACTTTACATAAATCACCAAAAGTTACAAACCACTAACACGAGAAAATCAGTATACAAGTTAAAAAGAAATAATGTCCTAATCCTCAAGCTTCCATTTCAAAGATAGGACCAAGGAACGTACCCAAAGAACATGAAGATGCATTCCCTTCCCTATGACTAAGTAGGTCCGCTCCTGGGATTATAACCTACAGAAAGTCACACACGTAAAAATGTGTACTGCAATATCATTTGTATTAGAGAAAAATGGGAGGAAATCATAATTAAATGTCCATGAACAGGAAAATGGATACACTATAGTGTGTTGAGCAGTTAAAAAGAATGAACTAGAGCAGCAAAAACCTCAAAAACAAGGTTGAACAATAGAAGTGAGTGACAGATGAAAACATGCACTATGACACCACAGGTACAAGTTTTAAAAACATGTAAAATTAACACTAACTACTGATGATGACTATTTACATAGACACCGGTAGTAAAAATATAAAATACATGGGTGGCAGTGGTAAAAAAAGAAATGGAGAGAAAGGGAGGGAGAGAGAAAATGGGGCCAGAAGTGAAACCCAGAGTTCAACCCTTATCTGCAGTGTCTTATCTTTTAAGTTGGATGGCAGCTACAAGGTATTCATACTCCTTTTATATAATTACTGTATTCAGAATTACTTTACAATAGTAAAAAGAAAAACATTCTTTCCTAGCATTTTGACCTGCTTCAAGAAATTACTATTTACTTTGACAATATAACCATTAAAAAATAATTTCTGGGGCTTCCCTGGTGGCGCAGTGGTTGAGAGTCCGGCTGCCAATGCAGGGGACGCGGGTTCGTGCCCCGGTCCGGGAAGATCCCACATGCCGCGGAGCGGCTGGGCCTGTGAGCCATGGCCGCTGAGCCTGCGCGTCCGGAGCCTGTGCTCCACAACGGGAGAGGCCACAACAGTGAGAGGCCCGTGTACCTCAAAAAATAATAATAATAATTTCCTTTTCTATTACAACCTTGGATTCCCTAGCAGAAAGATCTGATTTGATAACTATGGAGAAAGAGTGGGAAGGAACATCCCAATTTAAGATCAATCCCAATCTCATAGATAACACTCTGTAATGATTCTAGGAAGTATTCACTAACCACCTAACCCTGGAGATAACCTCAATTAGAGACACATGGCATTTCTGAAAATAAGTCTATAAAACTTATTATGTTTTGGAAGCAATCTAAACCTTTTAAAAACACACACCAAAAAAAAACACACCAGTGCTTTTTCTACAGAAAAATAAAAGACACGCCCACTCCAACATTTTTTGAGCTTTTCTCCTTCCAACACCCAAATCCAAGCAAGCTTCTACAACCTTCAGGAGGTATTCCTAATTAGGTCTGCGCTTTTCTATTCTGCTTCCTGGCGCCCCCACGCTTAACAAGAGTTGCACAGATGAATAGATCAGGGGTAGTATTACAACGTGTTTACTTTAAATGTCTCCTAAATGTATTTATTTTAATCTCTTGTATGCTCATTTATACAGCTATTTGTTACTATTCACAAACTGCATCCTATTATGTAGGTCTCCCCATATAATCCCAGAGTTCTTTATAGGGAGGGAGCAGGACGCTTTCATAATAACCCAGTTACATGTAGTACTAAACTCTGCACATGATCTGTGCTCAATAATCTTTACTGCAAACATCTGAGCCATCTCAGTGTGCCAATAAGGGTGAGTGTCTAATTCTTTTTTTTTTTTTTTGCGGTACGCGGGCCTCTCACTGCTGTGGCCTCTCCCATTGCGGAGCACAGCCTCAGGATGCGCAGGCTCAGCGGCCATGGCTCACGGGCCCAGCCGCTCCGCGGCATGTGGGATCTTCCCGGACCGGGGCACGAACCCGTGTCCCCTGCATCGGCAGGCAGACTCTCAACCACCGCGCCACCAGGGAAGCCCTGACTTTAATTCTTGAAACTCATCCATATCCTTTAAATTTTCTTTCTCATCTGAGAGGAAAACACTCAGTGATGTACAATGTACAACCAGCCTCTAGAGCTCCTTCATCTACCACTTCTTGAAACAAATTTCCAAAGCCTGCTAATTACAGACTGCTCTTTAAATTACAATAAACCACACGGAAACTCCCAACTTCTTTGGAGTTGTGAGCGACCATCATGATCATTATAATTTCCACCCACATGGTACACTCATATTTTTTAGATGACAGTGAGTACAACTGGGATGAAAATAAGAATGCTATAAATTCAAAAGGCTTCTTCTGAATGTCCACAGTAAATATGCGATAGACACAAAACTGTAAAGACACTTTTAGGAATTTCATGATAAACCTTGATATAAAAGGAGACACTGCCTTTCTTTTTTTTTTTTTTTTTTGCAGTACGAGGGCCTGTCACTGTTGTGGCCTCTCCCGTCGCAGGGCACAGGCTCCAGACGCGCAGGCTCAGCAGCCATGGCTCACGGGCCCAGCTGCTCCACGGCATGTGGGATCTTCCCGGACCGGGGCACGAGCCCGTGTCCCCTGCATCGGCAGGCGGACTCTCAACCACTGCACCACCAGGGAAGCCCTGCCTTTCTTTTTTTTTTTTTTGGCCATACCGCGTGGTGTGTGGGATCTTAGAGTTCCCCAACCAGGCACGGAACCCGGGCCCCCTGCAGTGGAAGCACGGAGTCTTAACCACTGGACCGCCAGGGAAGTCCCAAGACACAGCCTATTTTCACAATCTGGTCTCCATCCCCCTCTCTAACATCACCTGCCACTACTTGACTTCAGACTAGCTCATCAGGCTTAATTTAACCTTAACCTTATGATTTCTCCTCCCACCATCCCCTACCCCCAGCCCAAGCTCCAAACACTCCTCCCCTGATTTTGCACACATGGCGGAGGTACCCTAACTAGACTGCCGCTTCCCCTACTCCCTTCCTCACTTTGTTTTTTTTTGTTTTTTTTTTTTTTTTTGTTTTGTTTTGTTTTGTGGTACGCGGGCCTCTCACTGTTGTGGCCTCTCCCATTGCGGAGCGCAGGCTCCGGACGCACAGGCTCAGCGGCCATGGCTTACGGGCCCAGCCGCTCCGCGGCATGTGGGATCTTCCCAGACCGGGGCACGAACCCGTGTCCCCTGCATCGGCAGGGGGGGGTTCCAACACTGCGCCACCAGGGAAGCCCCTCACTTTGTTAAAGTGTGGGTTCTCACACCAGACTGCCCAGTTTCTATTCCTGGTTCCTCTATTTACCATCTCCTATTGAGCCTCTCTGTGCCTCTTCTGTACAAGGAAAACAGCCATGCCTACTTCACTGGGTCAGTGGGAGGATGAAATGAAGCAATCAAGGTAAAATGCACTGTGATCAGGCCATAAACATGAGCCCACTGTTGTTATCAACCATCGGTGCGCCCCTTCCCTGTGCACACACAATGGCCTCTGAAAGGAGAACTCTTTCTGTACTTTCTGCTCCACTTCTTACAACACTGCATTTCTGACACCAGCTCTGTGGGAGTTCCCCACTGCACCAAGCAATCCTACAATTTAATTCAGTTCTGACACTATCTACCCTGGGGTTAGCAGACCCCACAGGCTAAGAGCTCAGGCCCACACGGCTTCCTTCCCGCTCTGGATGCCAATGGCAAGTCCAAGTTGTCACCTGTGCTTCTGACCGACTGGCTGTAAATCAGGTTGTTCCCGTAACCACCCATTTGGGGTTTGATCATTTGCAAGAGTGGCTCACACAACTCAGGAAAGCACTTTACTTACTATTCCGTTTATTACAAAGGATACAATTCAGGAACAGCCAGATGGAAGAGAGCATAGGACGGGGTGTGTGGGAAGGGCTAAGAGCGGCTGTGCGCATCACCCTCCCAGCACCTGTCCTTGTTTACCAACCAGGAGGCTCTCCAAACGCTTGCAGTTAAGATTTTTATGGAGGCTTTAATTACATAAGCATGATTGATTAACTCATTGGCCACTGGTGATTGAACCCAATCTCTAGCCCCTCTCCCCTCCCTAGACCCTCGAATCAGGTGCTTGGTTCCCCTGGTAACCAGCCCTTCAAACCTTAGGGGCCTCTCAGAAGTCACCTCGTTAACATAAACTCAGGGTGGTTGAAAGGAACTTATTATGAATAATAAAAGACACTCCTGGGCCTCCCTGGTGGCACAGTGGTTGAGAGTCTGCCTGCCGATGCAGCGGACGAGGGTTCGTGCCCCGGTCCAGAAAGATCCCACGTGCCACGGAGCGGTTGGGCCCATGAGCCATGGCCGCTGAGCCTGTGCTCCGCAACGGGAGGGGCCACAACAGTGAGAGGCCCGCGTAACGCAAAAAAAAAAAAAAGACACTCCTTTCACTTTTCTCACCCTTAACAGTTAGGAAATCCCAAGGGTTTTTAGAAGTCTTGTACCAGGCACAAATACATACTTCTTTTTATGTCACAAAATCACAACAGCTCTTTATGACTTTCCACCGCACAGTGTCCTCTGGAGGGAAGGGACACTGGCTTATTCCTCTCTGAATCCCCATAGCCAAGCACAGCAACTGGTGTATAAAGCAGGCACTCAATAAATGTTTACTGATACCAGAAAAGCAGGCACAGTAATCTCTCTTAGGCATTAAATCAAAATGGAAGTAGTAGAGATAGTTCGACAGAGAGTAGCTGGCGGAAGGGGAGGATGATCACTCACATCCCTCCACAAATTCTAGAATGCCCACCACACTGCTGGACATTCCAGAGATTTAAAGAATTTACTTCTGTGTAATTAACATTTCCACAGAACAGCAATATTACCTGCTTATACATTTTAGGAAGGAAAGCAGGAAAATGTAGATTTTATGGGAGATCCCAAGGCAAGGCTCATTTAGTATTTCGCTAAATGCAAACTGTAATCAGCCTACTTCCTGAAAAGAAATATAAACAGGGATTCCCTGGTGGTGCAGTAGTTGAGAATCCGCCTGCCAGTGCAGGGGACACGGGTTCGAGCCCTGGTCAGGGAAGATCCCACATGCCACGGAGCAACTAAGCCCGTGCGCCACAACTATTGAGCCTGCGTGCCACAACTACTGAAGCACGTGCACCTAGAGCCCCTGCTCTGCAACAAGAGAAGCCACCGCAATGAGAAGCCTGTGCACAGCAATGAGGAGTAGCCCCCGCTCGCCGCAATTAGAGAAAGCCTGCGTGCAGCAACGGAGAGCCAACAGTCAAAAATAAATAAATAAAATATCTGTAAACAACTTCAGTTGTTTTCTTTTTAAATCCATCCCTGGACATTGCATTAGACTACCTAATTATTAAGTATCCACCGTTGCCAAACCCAGGAAACAAAATGCCATGATACCAACACTCAGGACAGTATATTTCACCTTCAAAGGCTTTTCAAAAATACAACCAAGTAGTCCCCATCAGTCGTCTGACGTCTCATCAAAAAGAATAAAAGGATTAAAGAAACAGATTTTAATGGGAGAAGAAAAAACTATCAAGATACCAGCATTTCTACCGAAACTTCTTAAATATATTTCCTAACATCTTCTTGTCATGTTAATTTTGAGCTATTTGGGGGCCATGTCCACATTCTAGTCATCAAAGGCTTTATTCTAAGAAAGTTAAAAATATACTGCAATGGTCTGAGAAGTTTACGTTTACAGTCCACATCAAGATTTATTTTTCTCTTGTTCCTTGAAATAAATCTTAACCACTTCTAATTCAAGGATGATGATCTCATGCTTCCAAATCTTTGCCTCTTGCCTTGACCTCTCTCCTGAGCTCCAGACCCCTGGTCCTGGTTTGTCAGCTGGATACTACATAAATGTTCTGTAAATGTGCCTGAAACTGAACTGTCCCACGTCTCCTCACTAGATTCGCTTCTCTTCCACCTGTGCTATTTCCACAACGGTGCTGCCATCCTCCCAGCCGCTTTCCACACCTCCTTCTCCTTTTTCCTCCTCTCCTTCCTCTCCCTCCCTCACCTAGTCAAGCAGGTGCCAATCTGCCCACTCAACTTCTGGAATCCTCATCTCTCCCAAGGCAACTGCCCTATTTCTAGCCCTAATGACCTTCACACAGGTTACTGCAATAGCTTCCCAGACAACAGCCCTGTCTCTCTCTCAACTCTGCCATAAACTGCTATTGGTTTCAAAACCACAGACTACATTATTCCTCCCTAAATTGCAGCTCCTTACCCAGAAAACAAAATCCACAGTTGTCGGCCCTTTAGAGTCAGCCAAACTTCCTTCTCCAGCCTCGGCTCTCACCACACCCACAGGGTGACACCAGCTGCCCCATCTACAACACCAGCTGGCTGTCCAGGCACACCAGCATTCCCTCTTCTGCCTCTGCGGGTTTCTGCCCACATCCCGCCCCACCTCCATGCAAACACCCTCCTCCATCCAAGTCCACCTGCCACCAACTCAAACTCCCAGTCACCTCCTGTTGTACCATGTACATGCTTCCAGATTTCACTCCCCATCTGTTCTCCAAGAAGCCATCTTTCTAAGCAGGCCTCTTCCACTTACGGCCCAAATACCATCCCTTCCACTGGGGAAGGCAGCTTATCCCCTTCAACAATCCCCTTCCCCTCACCTGCATCTTCACCGCCCATACTCTTTCTTTCTACTCAAGCCTCTCAACTAAAAATGACAACACCCCAACTAGCTTCCTCGACCTATGGCCTCCTCATTTTCTTACACTGTCCTCTCCTTCCCAGCCAAGCTTCCTGGGGGCACAGCCTACACCCACTTTCCCCAGTCCGTCCACAGGTACTCGCTCCTCCTCCCACTGCGGTCTGACTGCCCCTCCAGTTCACTGAAGAGCCTCTCCTCCTGGCCTCCAGAGACCTCCTACTGGCTCCGCTTCAGTCCTTCTTGGCTTTTCTGCAGCACTTGTCCTACTGACCAAGCTCTTGTGCTTTTTTGTGTGTGTGGTACACGGGCCTCTCACTGTCGTGGCCTCTCCCGTTGCAGAGCACAGGCTCTGGACGCGCAGGCTCAGCAGCCATGGCTCACGGGCCCAGCCGCTCCGCGGCATGTGGGATCTTCCCGGACCGGGGCACGAACCCGCGTCCCCTGCGTCGGCAGGCAGACTCTCAACCACTGTGCCACCAGGGAAGCCCCAGCCACTCCTTCTTGACTCATCTCCGTGAGCACACTCTGCTTTGCCTACCCCTTAAACGCTGGTATTCTCCATGCTTCTGGTTGAAGACCTCATGGCTTCACCAAATCCCAAAGCGCTGTCTCCAGAGCATGTCTACCTTCTCTATCTCCAGGATGACAAACCCAGTAAACGTTGATACCCCACAGACATCTCAAAATACACATTCCCAGATTCATTCATCCCACATTTATCGACTGCATGGAGTCAATACATTATCTGAACTTACCCTCCCTCCCAAATCTGGTCTTTCTTCTATATTCCCTCTCTTGGTGAGTGACAGCATCATCTTCCCAGTCACCCAAGCCAGAAACCCACAATTCATCCCTGACGTCCCATCACTGCCCCGACATAGTCAATGCTACCAAATCCTCCCAAGTCAGCAGTATCTCCAACCTGGCCCTGCCTCCACTCTATCCCCACTCTCACTGTCTTTATTCCTCCTCAATCACTAAACAACCACTGGGGACTGGCTAGAACTGACTCCTGATGTAGACATGACTGGACATAACATGTTCTGATAGCCACAAAGAACTTTTAGTGTTTCCAAGCAGCTCTTTAAAATTTATTTATTTTATCTTATTTCTTTGGCCGTGCCACGCGGCATGTGGGATCTTAGCTCCCCGATCAGGGACTGAACCTGTGCACCCTGCATTGGAAGCACAGTATCTTAACTTGGACTGCCAGGGAAGCCCTCCAAGCAGCTTTTTAACTTTATATTTCTATCCTTTTGGGAGACATAAAGTATACTTCTGGGAGAAATCTATTACTTTATAGTTCAGCCCATATTTTCCCTTTTGATCACTAAAATTGTTAAAATCAGTAAGTGTCTAAATGAATGGAATGCCATTGTGTAAATTCAGAGATCCTGCAAATAATGTTTAATGACTGAACATTTAGGATCTGGAGACTCAGTGCTTTACTGCCACAAAATGCTAACATTTTAGTTCACATAAACCATTCTGACATGATACTCACTTTTATAAGGCCAACATTTCAAATTAAAACAAACACAACATGTGAGCAGTTAACTAAATCAACCATCTCTTCTGTATTATCACATCACACGTTTCCAAACCGAAAATGCACCACAGAACTTCAGGAATACTAGGATATGTTTAATGAAAAAAACAGTTGTTGCTAGAAAAATATTTTTTTTATGATTTCCATGGCTGAAAGCAAAACTTGATGCAATTATAAATTTAAGCATATTCCTTCTAGCTAAAAGAACAGCTGAAAACCTCAGACTCCTCAGGTGAAAAGGAACCACTCCGCCTAGATTTATATCATTCTAAATTATCAATAATCCCTCAAATGTTTAAAAGTCCAATTTTAAGGAAAAAGCTTCCCCCATAGCTTCTTGCTGAAAAATCCCCTGAAGTACATATGAAATTAGAAACATGAGAGGGGGCCTCCCTGTGGCGCAGTGGGTCCGGGAAGATCCCACGTGCCACAGAGCAACTAAGCCCGTGTGCCACAACTACTGAGCCCACGTGCCACAGCTGCTAAAGCCCACGCGCCTAGAGCCCGGGCTCCACGAGGGAGGCCACCGCAATGAGAAGCCCTCGCACCGCAACGAGTGGACCCTGCTCGCCGCACCTAGAGAAAGCCCGCGTGCAGCAACGAAGACCCAACACAGCCAAAAATAAATAAATAATAAATAAATTTTTTTAAAAAAAGAATCATATGAGAGGAAAGTTCTAAATAAACTGCCCAGATTAAAAAAAATAATCCTTCTCGGGAATTCCCTGGTTGTCCAGTGGTTAGGACTCCGTGATTTCACTGCTGAGGGCCCAAGTTCAACCCCTGGTTGGGGAACTAAGATCCCACAAGACCCCTGGTACAACCAAAACAAACAAACAAACAAAAATAACCCACTTCTCTGGAAAGACAATGCCTCAGTAAGGAACCAAGTTAATCATCACATTCATGAATCATTCGACATGGCCTCTATGAAACAAAAGTCCCTAGCCCTCAAGAATTTTCACTGTCACGACAGCAATACTTAAATTCATGTGTAGCAATCAGAGGACAAGAGATTGTAAGAAATGAGTCTTCAACTGGGTATTTTCAGATCAGTGAATGGAGAGGCTGCTTAAGGAACTCAACACAGAGTGTGGGCAAGAGAAGCCTCTAGAAGTCTAGCATTTGGCTATGTTGTATTAGACAATAGACTCTGACGTTTCATAATAGGATTTAACTTGCTAAAAGAAGTTTTGTGGTTTTTTTTAATATAAATTTATTTTATTTTATTTATTTATTTTTGGCCCCATTGGGTCTTCATTGCTGCGTGCAGGCTTTCTCTAGTTGCGGCGAGCGGGGGCTACTCTTTGTTGAGATGCATGGGCTTCTCATCGCGGTGGCTTCTCTTGTGGCGGAGCACGGGTTCTAGGCACGTGGGCTTCAGTAGTTGTGGCAAGTGGACTCAACAGTTGTGGCTCGTGGGCTCCGGAGCACAGGCTCAATAGTTGTGGCGCACAGGCTTAGTTGCTCTGTGGCATGTGGGATCTTCCCCGCCCAGGGCTCGAAGCCATGTCCCCTGCATCGGGAGGCGGATTCTTAACCACTGCACCACCAGGGAAGTCCCGCTAAAAGAAGTTTTCAAGGAACATTTACCTGGCAACGGTATGTGCAGTTGGAATAAAGGAGACACTAGAAACAAAAGAAAAAATTAGATTTTCCAGAGGAAATGAATACAGCTCCTCACTCCCAAATGTTGCACCAGCCCACAAGCCCACATGCTTAATGAGCACAGTGGCTCCTGTCCTAGCATTCTCAGCAAGCAGAGACTCATACACTCATCCTGCCCTGTCTTTGAGGAATGTGGCACTCCTGGTGGGCTCTTTCCTAAATAGTTCTTGACACTATATTTATAAATCCTGCAATACAGAAGTTCAGAACAATTAACAGTTCCCTTCAACTTGCATGAAACCCATTCTTGTTGGCACTATACATGGATAAATTAAATACACCACACAAGAGCCCCTTTGATTTTTGTTGTGGGGGGGCGGGCTGTGTTGGGCCTTTGTTGCTGCGCGCAGGCTTTCTCTAGTTGCCTCGAGCGGGGGCTACTCTGGGCTACTCTTCGTTGTGGTGCAATGCAGTGCACAGGCTTCTCATCGCGGTGGCTTCTCTTGTTGCGGAGCACGGGCTCTAGGCGGGCGGACTTCAGTAGTTATGGCACACGGGCTCAGTAGTTGTGGTGCACGGGCTTAGTTGCTCCGTGGCATGTGGGATCTTCCCGGACCAGGGCTCAAATCCATTTCCCCTGCATTGGCAGGCGGATTCTTAACCACTGCACCACCTGGTAAGTCCCAGCCCCTTTGATTTCTTTCCCAAGATGTTCCCTCTTCAGGAAAAGAAATAATTCTACATATTCTACATTTCTCAAACGATGACTAATCAATTCACTTAAATTCAACCCTACCCAACCAGATACGACTTAAGATAGCTGTTTCCAAACTAATTCATCTGGCATCTCAATACATTTCATGGAATCCCTTTCAAGCCTTATCTGTTACTTTCCCTCCAATAAGGAATACAGCTCTAGAATAAATTAACTATTTGTCACAGAACTGGACAGGACCTTTGGGGAAGAAACTAAAGCCCAAAGCAGCTAGGTAACTCCCATAGTTACCTCCACTATTTAACAAAGAGCAGGCCTAGGAGGTTTCCACATCCCCAGCCCAGCATACTTTCCATTTCACCTAAATGTCTCACTTTCACATGACAGAGAATCTATTACCATTGTTTATCATTACTACTCTTGAAACCAAAAGACATCTGTTTCACTATGTCACCCAACTTCTTTTTCTTGATTATAATTCTGATGCAAGTCTGATCAGTTGGTCAATCAACAAATATCAATGGCCCCTCTCCGTACCCTGTGCCAGGCACCACACTAACAGTGAAGATACAGTGGTGATCAGGACAGACGTGGTCTGCCCTCATGAAGCTTACAGACAGGATAATCTGGAAGGCTTAAAACTAATGAAATGTACTCGGGTTCCCTGATGCATCCAACAATGAACTAGAATGCCGTCTTTTTCCAAAGCATCCGAGTGCTTCATAAACAGCACAATCCATTCATAAAGTAATTCAAACTTGCGTCGATGTAACTGTTCAGGTCCCCAAACACAAATCACCACTTTGCAGATACAAACAGACATACCTGAATGAGATGGGGGAATAAATTCAGTTTTCAACACTATTTGTCAAGTGTCACCTCCACTACTATGATAGGCTGAGAATTTATAGTCAATTTATAAAAGACAAGATACACATTAAAAACAGGAGAAAATTTTATAGTAGTCTCTAAACACACCTGTGATGCTGTCATACTTACAATTATGCAACAATTTATAGTCTAGCAATACCCTCCATACGCATTTTCTCGCTTAATCCCTCTATGATAGTTTCTTTTAAAGATTACCAAACTGATACTCAAGGAAGTTAAGGGACCTGCTGCAGCTCTCAGAACTGATAAGTGACAGATCCAAATGCAAGAGTCTCCCAATTCTAGATCCCTAGACTTTTCTACTGAACCTCACTGTCTCAGTACAAGCTCCTACCAAATTGTTTTAAACTGATAATGCCAATACTGGTAGAAATAATACTAGTTAACATTAGTTTATTAAACATGTACTCACACGCCAGATACTGTTCCAAGTCTTTCATACGAATTGATGATATTATTTAGAAGAGTACATCAGTAATACTATAGCTCAGACAAATCAGAGGTTTTTAAAGTGATTAAAATTCTTCACAACCAGAATTAATCTAAAGCCAGTTTCAGACAACCAATTGATTGTAAGAAACACACAACCAAAGGGAGGGGAGGCTGGGGGCAGAAAGGGAATAGCAAACCCCGGGACGCTCACATGGCCCAAAGGAAGAGGTTTCCCACCAGATTCCAACACTCGGACCACTTTCACAGAGCATAAGTGACCTCTGAAGAGTTAGCCAAACAGACCACATGACTCACTGAGCTTCTTTCATGCCTGCATTCAAATTTTGCATAAGCGAGCTTGTTTCCAAACTGCAGGTGCGTCCAGCAACATTGAAACGCCTAAGAGAGGACACAGACACTCTGTGGGTGGGAAGCCAGCCACGCGTGTGGAAAGGGTCTCCACAGCAGCCGCAGCATCTCCCTTGCAGCACGTTACAAAGCTCACGTCAATTACCTCATTTGATTCCACCCTATGAAAACCAGAAACAAGACAGTGACTAAGTCCCTAAACAATGAGCACAAGGCGATTTAGACCTTCGGAAGGAAAAAGGAAAGCCCCCAGGAAGGAGCTCATTTGTCACCCGGTCAAGCCAGCAGCCTCGAGCAAAACTGCAGCTAAAATCCTGCACTCAGAGGCAGATCAGACAGGGAGAACAGAGGAAGTTGAAAAGAAAAAAGCTTTCGTACCACGTGTTAACTTTTTCATAAAGGCTTGGGCAAAAGAACCCCACTTCCATATGCCTGCTCATTCGCTTTCCACTGGGGTGGCTTGCTTTAAAGGAGAAAAGAAGAGGGTGAAGACTTGGATAGGTGGCCTCACGCTTGGTCAGGAGGAATCAGCCCTTTACCAGAAAACAAAGGCACCACAGTGAAACAGAAATGCCTTCCTGATCAATTACACTGAGATTCCCAATTCATTTTGGTCAGTAAAGTCAGAGACACAACCTAATTTCCTGCTGTCTTTCATTCTTTGGCTAGGTTATTAGGTTCACTTCAAATCTCTCAACCACTGTCAGTTCTCCATTCAACCTAGTACACTCAAAGTACATGATTATATACAGTAGAACCTTTTACAAATGATAATGGCTAATATTAATTACTGCTTATTATGTGCCAGGCATGCTACTACTTCACAGATGAAGAAACTGAGGCTTAAAGAGGTGCAATGACTTGCCCAAGACAACACAGCTAGTGATGATTTAACTCAGGCTGTCTCACCCAACTGCTTCCAATCAGTCAATGAAGAACACACCACCCAGGACCTTCCTGGTTGTGCAGTGGTTAAGAATCCGCCTGCCAATGCAGGGGACACGGGTTCAAGCCCTGGTCCGGGAAGATCCCGCATGCCGCGGAGCAACTAAGCTCGTGCGCCACAATTACTGAGCCTGCGCTCTAGACCCTGTGAGCCACAACTACTGAGCCCGTGTGCCACAACTACTGAAGCCTGCACGCTCTAGGACCCGTGCTCTGCTACAAGAAGCCACCACAGTGAGAAGCCCACGCACTGCAATGATGAGTAGCCCCTGCTCGCCGCAACCAGAGAAAGCCCGCGTGCAGCAACAAAGACACAATGCAGCCAAAAATAATTTTTTTTAAAAAAAGAACACACTACCCTTTTAGCCTGTAACAAAATCCAGTTCCCCCTTTTTTTAATAGTAATAGCCTCACCCCAAAAGAACAAAATCCATTTTATTTTTTCTTCTTATAAAGATTGATATTTTTTATTGACGTACAGTTGATGTACAACATGTTACAGGTGTACAATATAGTGATTCACAATTTTTAAAGGTTATAGTCCATTTATAGTTATTGTAAAACAGTAGCTATATTCCCTATTTTGTACAATATACCCTTGTGGCTTATTTTATTCGTAACAGTTGGTACCTCTTTACTCCGTACCCCTATTGTGCCCCTCCCCGCTAAGATCCATTTTAATGAAAACTGCACAGGAACTAGTGCAGTGAGAATGGATCTCAAGTTGATTTGTTGATATTGGTGCTAGGTTTGCCTTTTTGAAAGGTACTCCTTCTTCTACAGGACCTACCTCCAAATCCTCTCCACTGAATGGCAGGAATAATTATGCTTTGGGTACAGTTCACAGGACAAATTTCCTCTAGCCGAGACCCACGGTACAGCCGAGGATCCAACCCCACACCTCAGTACAGCAGAACGACCACACTCATGCCAGCCAACTGCACTGCGTGCCCACCCCAGACCATTAGGAAAAGCAAGAAAGGAATTCCCAAACCTCAGACAGATCTGAAACGGCAGTACTTCCCCCCAAAGGAAAACAGGCAAGAAAAAGCAATACACAAGCGTGTTTAAACAAACAGAAACAGGCCTTAAACATACAAAAGTAATAGTTTCTTTAAGCCACCTACATAATATTTATATTTTCCCAGAGCTGGGAAATCACTGACTACAGTCAAGCAACCCCTGAATTCACCTTTGCCATTAAACCTGGATCTGCTTAAACCAATAAAACTTCTGTTTTGTTTCTCATCTCAAAGCTCCACTGAAATTAGAGTCCAAATACACCAATTGAACCTTAATTCCCCTGGAAAGCTCCTTTAACTGTAAAACATCATGGGATGTTAAACTTCATTTTAGTATTGGTATTTTTTTTCTCCTATGTAATGCACCTAGCTATGTTTTCTATTTTCATAAAAATTTTTTGGTTTTTGTTTTGCTCTTTAAGAACTGTATCAGACACACAAATTTCTATGACCTAAATGGCAAACTACCAAAAATGATATTCCTCAAAACAAGCATCTGTAGGAAATTTTCAGGGTAAATTTGAGTTGTCTAAGAATATGAGGATTAAGGAGAGTTCATAATCTATCTAAAGTCAGAAATAACTCTTCACATCCTTTTAAAAGATTCACTTAATTAAAATACTCTGAAAGAAGGAAAAAAATTAAATGAGACCAAACTAGCGGTTAATCAGATTATAACACATTAAGCAACAATTTCAGACACAGGTGAACCTTAAAGCAGACTGTGGGGACAGATTCCATCTAATTGCAATTTTTCAACCACAAACAATAAGCTCACAGGTAAACAGTATAAAAATCCTCTTTTGTAGGTGGGATTTTTTACTAGTTTGTCCTAAACTTTTTTTCAGTTTCCAGTTTATTTATAAGAGAGCTTAGAATCCTCAAAATTCTACCATAGTGGCTGGAAAACTGATGCTAAATTTATTGAAATTCAAAGATAAGCAGGCACCCCCAGTCACCCTTTTTCACATGGTTAGCAAAAGACACATCATCCCGCTCCCCACCCTCAATATTCCACAGTGTATTCACAGGATGCTGCTGCTGTCTTAGCAATGCCTTTCCTGTGCTGTAATTATAGGAGTTAAAAAAGTATTTTGCTCTGAGTTTCAGTGATGTCAGCCTGAAACACATTCTAAAGTATTTCCAAAGGCCAGAACATGCAACCACCCTTTGGTACAAACAAAGTCAAAAATAACCTGAAGTTCAGCTGACCACAAAAAAGGGGAAGCATCTACCCAGCTAAATAGGCATGAGACTCAAAGAGCAGTGTTCTCAAGATTTCCACCTACCTAACACATGGTCAAAAGCCAAAAACAGGGACTTCCCTGGTGGCGCAGTGGTTAAGAATCTGCCTGCCAATGCAGGGAACACGGGTTCGAGCCCTGGTCCGGGAAGATCCCACATGCCGCAGAGCAACTAAGCCCATGCACCACAACTACTGAGCTTGTGCTCTAGAGCCCGCATGCCACAACTACTAAAGCCTGTGCTCCACAACAAGAGAAGCCACCGCAATGAGAAGACGGCACAGTGCAAGGAAGAGTAGCCCCCGCTCACGTAACTAGATAAAGCCCGCGCGCAGCAACGAGGACCCAACACAGCCAAAAATAAATTAATTAATTAAAAAAAAAAAAAAAGCCATGAACATTGCTCACACCAAGAGGAAGACCCACTCAGAAGTACAAAAAAAATTAAATTCACCGTTGTTTCTTGTTTTGGGGGCTTTTTGGCCGCACTGCGCAGCATGTGGGATCTTTAGTTTCCCAACCAGTGACTGAACACCCTGCAGTGCTGCAGTGGAAGCATGGAATCTTAACCACTGGGCTGTCAAGGAAGTCCCTAAATTCACTGTTAATTAAAGGAATGCAATAACAATGAGGTGTCTTTAGGAAGTTTTTCCTCTGTCTTAATGACTATACCCAGTGGAGCTGAGGGTGCAGTGAAACCAGATAAAAATATAGTCTTAAATTGACAATAAATAACTAGAGCCATAAAATGGTTACACCCTCATGCTCAGTAAATTCTATTTTGTACATCTATCCTAAAAGAAAACAATCCAGGACTTCCCTGGTGGCGCAGTGGTTAAGAATCCGCCTGCCAATGCAGGGGACACGGGTTCAATCCCTGGTCTGGGAAGATCCCACATGCCGTGGAACAACTAAGTCCATGCACCACAACTACTAAGCCCACATGCCTAGAGCCCGTGCTCCACAAGAGAAGCCACTGCAATGAGAAGCCCGCACACCACTACGAAGAGTAGCCCCCCACTCGCTGCAACTAGAGAAAGCACGCACGCAGCAATGAAGACCCAACACAGCCAAAAATAAATTAAAATATATTTTTAGAATAGAAAAAAATCCATAAATGGTAAAGGTTTCTTGCTCTTGTTCACTATAGTGTTATTAGCAAAATTAGAAACATCCATGTTTTCCCTTATTTCAGGAATAACCGCCTACTCAGTAAAATACAATGCAGACATCAAAATGATAGCTGAAATCACACAGCAATATCTCATAATTCTAACTTTAAATAGCGGGATTCAAATCTATTAGTATAATTTTCGTCAAAAAATTAAAAATAGAATTATCACATGATTCAGCAATGTCACTTGTGGGTATATATCTGAAATAATTGAAACCAGGGTCTCTAAGAGATATGTCTACACTCATGTTCACAACAGCAATATTCACAACAGTCAGAAGGTAGAAGCAACCCAAATGTCCATCGACTGATTAATGGATAAACAAAATGAGGTGTGTGTATATATATATATAAGATGGAATATGATTCAGACTTGAAGGAACTTCTGACACATGGATGAACCTTAAGGACCTTATGCTAAGTGAAATAAGGCAGTCACATACAGAAAGACATATACTGTATGATACCACTTATGGGAGACACACAGAAACAAAAAGTAGAATGCTGGTTGCCAGGAGCTGGCCAGGAGGAGAAAAGGGGAATTGTAGTTTAATGAGGACAGAGTTCCAGTTTCCAAGATGAAAAAGTTCTGGCAATTGGATACACAGCAATGTAAATGTGCTTAACACTACTGAACACTTAAAAATGGTTTAGATGGCAAATTTTGTTACCTGTATTAAACCACAATTTTCATTTTTATTTTCTTGGCCATGCCACCGCACCTTGTGGGATCTTAGTTCCCTGACCAGGGATCGAACCTGGGCCTTCTGCAGTAAAAGCGCAGAGCCCTGACCACTGGATGGCCAGGGAATTCCCAAACCACAATTTAAAAAAATGATAGTAGAGTATGATTATATATGTGCAAAACAGAAAAATGAAAAAACCTGGAAAACAATTCTACAAAATAATATTTATATATAAATAATATCTGTGATGTGCTTTTTATAGCACTATTAACGAAATTTAAGGGGCTCCCCTGGTGGCGCAGTGGTTAAGAATCCGCCTGCCAATGCAGGGGACACGGGTTTGAGCCCTGGTCCGGGAAGATCCCACATGCTGCGGAGCAACTAAGCCCGTGCGCCACAACTACTGAGCCTGCACTCTGGAGCCCTCGAGCCACAACTACTAAAGCCCGCGCCTAGAGCCCGTGCTCTGCAACAAGAGAAGCCACCGCAATGAGATGCTCGCCCACCACAACAAAGAGTAGCCCCTGCTTGCCGCAACTAAAGAAAGCCGCGCACAGCAAGTAAGAACCAAAGCAGCCAAAAATTAATTAATTAATTAACAAAAAGATAAAATGAAATTTAAGGGGCTTCCCTGGTGGCGCAGTGGTTGAGAGTCCGCCTGCCGATGCAGGGGACACGGGTTCCTGCCCTGGTCCGGGAAGATCCCACATGCCGCGGAGCGGCTGGGCCCGTGAGCCATGGCTGCTGAGCCTGCGCGTCCGGAGCCTGTGCTCCGCAACGGAAGAGGCCAGAGCAGTGAGAGGCCCGTGTACCGCAAAAAAAAAAAAAAAATTTTAAGAACATATTGCTCTATTTATAAAATCTTAAAATCTTTCCAGTACAAATGACATGCATATGAGAAATTACTCATTTTTTCAGCATATACAAAACAAACATGGAGCCAAATTTTGGACTCAGATCTTGCCCTTTACCATGGATAAGAGTTGATCTAACTAAACGGCATGAGAGCAGATTTCAATCTGGTTTGTTCATTGAATCCCTAGCACAGCCTAGGCCATTGTGAATATTCAATAAACACTTGGGAAATGAATTTAGGAAACTCCTTTCACAATACACACACACACACACTCTGCCCAACCTGCATTAATTTCATGAAAACACTTTGCTGCTTACATTCTAAATCTTTTAAATCCAAGATCTTCTAAATCTATTCTTCTGGTCTCCAATTGCCCAACTCATCCTTTTTCCTTCTCTTATTATCTCACTTTGTTTAGTATCTGGCAAAAGAACTGAGTGTTGCAATATATAATTGGTAAATTATCTTAGCTGATGGAATCATGTAGCAGCAGTGAGCAACTACAGCCTATAAAATGCAGATTACTCTGGCTGTACTCTGGCTGTGTTAATACTCTATGAAAGAATGAGCCCTCTCCTCGTTGCAGCTAGAATGCCATTAGGATGGTTTTATCCTATCAGCTCACGAGTGAAAAAAAGGGAAGTCCCCACACACAAAAGTTTCACAATCTCAAAATGCTTGTATGTGTGACCTAAGCTAGGCTGAGAAGAAACTATACCAAACAGCAAGTTCCTCTTCACAAAGAAAAATCTTCCCAGTGGGTCTGGCTGGTACCACATCCATTCACCTGCAGCCATCTAAAGGATGGAGATTCACACCCCTGGCAAGAGTTAGCGCAAACAGCATTGTCCAGCAGTGATATAACGCAAGCCACTAACTTAAAATTTTCCAATAGCCATGTTAAAAAATAAACAGGTAAAAATTAATTTTATTTGACTCAATATAGCCTAAGTATTATTTCAACACGTAATCAATATTAAAAAATTACTGTGGTATATTTTATATTCTTTCCTTTGTCTTGGAAATCCAGTATGTATTTCAGACTCACAGCCTCTCTCAAATCAGGTGAGCCACATTTCAAGTGCTGACAGCTAATAACTACCTTATGTGGGCAGCACAGTTTTAGAATGACGGCCACTTCTATTTTGTGACATTTTTACATTTATTTCACATTTTAATCTTTTTTATGGACTCTGACATCTCTTTCCTAGTGTGTATCTGGGCCCTCTCCATGAAAAATATGTATATAGCAAGTAAACAAAAACCATTTCACCTAGCCACTGAGAGGCAAACCAGAACTAACTATAGGATGATTATGTTTCTGCTGGAACACAGTAATCTACAAGTTTACCACAGATGTCAACAGAGAAATGTGGCTTGTTTTACAGGGGTACACATCTCAGCCAACACTTCCATCTAAATAGATGTAATAGCTTTACCAGACTTTGCACAGTAGGGGTGATTCCTGAAAAACTATAAACAGTTAAAAGGTCCCTTTTACTAAGGGAGCTAGCTCTTTAAAGAAAAATGAGAGCTGCTTTAATTTGTGTATTTGATAAGCTTTTTAAAATTTACTAAATGAGGCTAGGGACATTATTTTTTCACTGC
This sequence comes from Neophocaena asiaeorientalis asiaeorientalis, assembly GCF_003031525.2. Taxonomy (NCBI): domain Eukaryota; kingdom Metazoa; phylum Chordata; class Mammalia; order Artiodactyla; family Phocoenidae; genus Neophocaena; species Neophocaena asiaeorientalis. The sequence continues at coordinate 17,530,020 of NW_020185339.1, forward strand.
TCTGTCCCCAGAGCCAGATTTGGGAGGGGGGGGAGATACAGATCCTCTCTACATGTCACCTTCTCAGAGAAGTCTTCCTGAATCACCAATCCGAAGTACACACCCCTCCCCTCAGCCTTCTACTCTTTCCATTCACAGCAAAAATAAACTGTTTGCAAAAATAAACTCATCTGTTGCATGAATGAGTGGCTTTCTTAAAATAAGGGAAAAAATAGAGTTATATCTAAACTGGAAGTAACAGATATCAATCTGTTGATATCAGATCAACAGATATCTGATATCTGTTGATAGCAATATCATCCTTTTTTAAATGGCTAAGATACTGTGGAGGCTTATGGTCTAGTTGGGAGAGGGGGGGAAACTGTGTACATTTGTGTATAAAGGAAAACTCCCAGTACCAAGTACTGGGACTTCCATCCAGAATGATGAGTAGGCTTCCATTCATTCAATCGCCTACTAACTGCCAGGTATTTATTTTAGACCCTGGGTAAACGTGCTAGTCTCTGTCCTAAACAAAATATAATAACAAATTATAATTTTTGCTATGAAGGGAAAGAGCAGAGGACTTTAAGAGGGAAGGGGGCCTACTTCGGATTGGTGGTTCAGAAAGACTTCTCTGGGAAGGTGACATGGAAGCTGACGAGGGAAGAGGAACTAAGGGAAGCAATTCCAGGCCCAAGTTCTGTGATGGGGAATAACTTGGATACTGAAAGCAACTGAAGAAGGCTTAATAAGACTAGGGTCCTAGTTCCAGGGTGTTATTTAAAAGTTGCTGCGTCAGAGAGCGAACAATAAGCTGAGCCTTGTTATATAACATATGATATAGGCAATACTTGCTGAGCCAGGATAAAACCTCCCATAAGGCAACATATGTATCAGCTCTTCAATGAGACAAGGACGCAAACGGGCCAAGTTAGCCAAGACGTACCTTTGCAAGCATGTATCTTATAATATCCAATGTTGTCTTTCACCATGCCTTCCAAAGAGGGGTCTGGCTAGCTAATGACCCTGGGACAAATCAGAAGTGAAAAACAAGCCTCGAACTGGGGCCTTTATCAAAAGGCAGATATTTATGTGGGAAGCTGGGAGTAAGCAAGAACTGATGCTCCGGGCTAGAAGCTGGTGATCAGACCACACTAGGAAGCATTCGGTCAGCCTAATATTTTCGTCCCAGAAAAATGAATGTTTACAGTATGACATGCACTGACTGCCAAAGGAAGTCTAAAAAGAATAACCACATTATTGGATATTTTTAGCTTTTCTTTTCGTAAATGTTTTGTGTCACTGCTTTCCAAATAATTCCAAATCTTGCAAGTTAGCCAGAAGAAGAAATGAGGTAGAAAGTGTATTGCTCATGTATGCAGGGGTATAAGATTGGTGACTAATTTCCTTTTGAAATTCAGTTAAAGGAATGTGTCTCTCTGAGTCCTGCTCACACAAACACAAAATTCCAATGGATTAATACTGTGCAAGGACAGAATATATTGGACACGGCAACAAAATGTGCACATGACCGTGCACCGGCAAAACTGGCTGCTGGGAATGTTTATATTCAGTAATATAGGGATTCAGTGTTAGTATACAAGTTTACCCGAAATACCTTTAATGTTATAAACCATTGTTCTTTGCATCCCTGCCCCCCGCGGTCTATCACCAAAACTTCTAATGGAAACACTGAATAAAACAGTGCAACTCATTACTGTTGATTCCAGCAATAAGACACAGAACCAGAGAACCACAGAAATATTTAAATTATGATAAGGAAGAAACCCAGGGGCAAACTTGAGGCCTGTTATGTGGAGTCTCACAGGCTTGCCTTATTAAACCATTCTTCAGTTTAACGTTTTTAAAAGCGTGGATGGTTCAGAAGACAATTTCAAGTTCTTCAAGACTTCTTGACTATTCTACTTCTAAAGCGAACACAGTGTCATGTCTTATTCCTATTATCTACACAAGGCTCAAGCCTTAGCTTACAAAAAAAGCAGAATAAGACATGCTGACAGATTATATTAATAATTTTAGTCCATTTCTCATTTATTTATTTTATTTATTTATGGTTGTGTTGGGTCTTCGTTGCTGTGGGCGGACTTTCTCTAGTTGCAGTGAGAGGGGGCTACTCTCTCATTGCTGTGCGTGGGCTTCTCATTGCGGTGGCTTCTCTAGCTGCAGAGCACGGGCTCTAGGCGCGCGGGCTTCAGTAGTTGTGGCACGCAGGCTCAGTAGTTGTGGTTTGCAGGCCCTAGAGCGCAGGCTCAGTAGTTGTGGCGCGTGGGCTTAGCTGCTCCGCAGCATGTGGGATCTTCCCAGACCAGGGCTCGAACCTATGTCCCCTGCACTGGCAAGCAGATTCTTAACCACTGTGCCACCAGGGAAGTCCAACAATTTTAGTCCATTTCTACTCTTGGAAGCCTGAATGTGTAGAAAAGGAAAATTATGGTAACAGACTGTTGACGTTCTTGGTTCTGCACGAAACAAAATGGTGAATTCAAAAGTATGAATTATGAACACTGTAACGAAGATATATGAATGACACCTACCGGGTATCAAAGTTTTAAGAAACTCCTAAATTATAGATGTCCATTTTGCAAAAGGAAAATGGAATATTAAAATTATTTTGGGGGGATTTCCCTGGTGGCGCAGTGGTTGAGAGTCCGCCTGCCGATGCAGGGGACACGGGTTCTTGCTCCGGTCTGGGAAGATCCCACATGCCGCGGAGCGGCTGGGCCCGTGAGCCATGGCCGCTGAGCCTGCGCGTCCAGAGCCTGTGCTCTCAACGGGAGAGGCCACGACAGTGAGAGGCCCGCATATCGCAAAAAAATATATATTTTTGGGACTTCCCTGGCGGTCCAGTGGTTAAGACTCAGCACTTCCACTGCAGGGGGTGCAGGTTCGATCCCTGGTCAGGGAACCAAGATCTCGCATGCCGCATGGTTCGGCCAAAAATAAAAAAAACAAACAAAAATTATTTTTATAGCCGAGAAGCAGCAAAAAGGAGACCGGAATTTGAGTCAGGAAAATGAGTTCTGCCTTTCCCCCACCTAAATGGAGGTCTTTGGTGAACCACTTAACAAGGCCTAACCTTTCATTAGGTTAATGTTCAGAGGATTCTTGGAAGAATCATGAGACAGGGTACATTGAAAACCCATAAAGAGCCAACAATTATCAAACCAGGAAAGAATTCATTCATTTCAACTAATATTTACTGATGGAGGCCCTGGGGATACAGCAGTAAGCATGACATTCAAACTACCATCAAAAAGCCACACATGTTCATTCCCTCTGTATCTTTCAGACCGGTTTTTAAGCCTTTTCCTTTCTTTTTTTTTCTTTCTTAAAGAGGGCACCAATATAAAATAAGAAAGAAAATAACATTTTTGTTATTCTTGGAGAAAGAAAGAAGTTGGGCTATGTTCCTTTGCCTGGCAAGAGAAGAAAGCAATTTCTCAACCCCCTTTCTCCCCATCCTGCTTTTACCACAAACATCTCGCTTTCCCTGGATATTTTCAAGAGTTCTAGAAACACATTTTCCTGGCTTTTCCACCAGGTGGTATAGCACCAAAAAACTGACTATTATCAATAATAGATCCTTCTAACAACACTTCTCTTCCCATCTCTCTGAAGAAACGATAAATTTCACTTTTACACCATATGGCAGAAGTGCCTACCTAATTCTTACAATCACCAGCGTAAAAAATGAAAAAAGGCTTAACTAACCTCAGGTAAAAGAAATGTTCTGTATTAAGAGTGCCTTGATTTAAATTTAACTCACAAATCTTATCAGGAATTTAACAGACTCACTCTAAATAAACCCAAATGCCCACAAAAATTCAATTAGAACACCTTCTCCAACTGGCAAATAAGTCCTCTAATAAGTCCTCTAACTCAGCACCCTGTATGTGTTATGTTAGAAGGGGAAATACACAGGCAATAAAGTTTCAGAACATACTTTGAAGCTCTTTAAGCAAAGGTCTAGGTCTTACTGTCCTGATTTTCAGCACAATCTTCAAAATACATATTGATGTCAAACCAATTCTAAATACTAAATAAGTAACATTAAATGAGTATAATATATATATATACTAGATGAATATTACATAAGTTAATGAGTGTAACATAGAAACACTGTGTGTATAAACCCTGAAAAAAATATTTTTACTTTTTTTTTTTAAAATAAATTTATTTATTTATTTTATTTCTTTTTGGCCGTGTTGGTTCTTCGTTGCTGCAAGCGGGCTTTCTCTGGTTGTGGCGAGCGGGAGCTACTCTTCATTGTGGTGAGCGGGAGCTACTCTTCGTTGTGGTGTGTGGGTTTCTTGTTGCGGAGCACGGGCTCTAGGCGTGCGGGCTTCAGTAGTTGTGGCACGTGGGCTCAGTAGTTGTGGCTCACGGGCGTAGTTGCTCCGCAGCATGTGGGATCTTCCTGGACCAGGGCTCGAACTCATGTCCCCCCTGCATTGGCAGGTGGATTCTTAACCACTGCGCCACCTATT
>NW_020185339.1:17534853-17577413 GCF_003031525.2 Neophocaena asiaeorientalis asiaeorientalis
TAACTCAGCACCCTGTATGTGTTATGTTAGAAGGGGAAATACACAGGCAATAAAGTTTCAGAACATACTTTGAAGCTCTTTAAGCAAAGGTCTAGGTCTTACTGTCCTGATTTTCAGCACAATCTTCAAAATACATATTGATGTCAAACCAATTCTAAATACTAAATAAGTAACATTAAATGAGTATAATATATATATATACTAGATGAATATTACATAAGTTAATGAGTGTAACATAGAAACACTGTGTGTATAAACCCTGAAAAAAATATTTTTACTTTTTTTTTTTAAAATAAATTTATTTATTTATTTTATTTCTTTTTGGCCGTGTTGGTTCTTCGTTGCTGCAAGCGGGCTTTCTCTGGTTGTGGCGAGCGGGAGCTACTCTTCATTGTGGTGAGCGGGAGCTACTCTTCGTTGTGGTGTGTGGGTTTCTTGTTGCGGAGCACGGGCTCTAGGCGTGCGGGCTTCAGTAGTTGTGGCACGTGGGCTCAGTAGTTGTGGCTCACGGGCGTAGTTGCTCCGCAGCATGTGGGATCTTCCTGGACCAGGGCTCGCACTCATGTCCCCCCTGCATTGGCAGGTGGATTCTTAACCACTGCGCCACCTATTTTTACTTTTTTTTTTTTTTTTTTTTTGCGGTACGCGGGCCTCTCACTGCTGTGGCCCCTCCCGTTGCGGAGCACAGGCTCCGGACGCGCAGGCTCAGCGGCCATGGCTCACGGGCCCAGCCGCTCCGTGGCATGCGGGATCCTCCCGGACCGGGGCACGAACCGGTATCCCCTGCATCGGCAGGCGGACTCTCAACCACTGCGCCACCAGGGAAGCCCTATTTTTACTTTTAAAGCGTTTTCATACAAGTTCAACCTGGATACTTCGTCCCTTGTCAAGGAGCATCTCACACCTGGAGAATTCAGGACCAGCTAGTTTTTTGGAGATACTAGTCACCTCCGGAATAGACTTCAAACTACCACAACCATCTCTGACGATCTCTATTCCAAGTGTCAAATGATGACAGCAAGAAAGTAGAGAAAGGAAAGAAAGGGGAGGTCAAGAAAGAAAGAGAAAAGCAAAGTGAAAAAAGCACAAGGAAATGCAATCCTTCTACGAGTGATTGGAGGGCGGTTATTTCTGACTTCGAAACCTCACAGCAAACTCCTGTCCTTAAAATACACTCCACTAAAAATAAGATTTCACTTGCTATGGACCGAATGTTTCTGCCGCACCCCTGCCCAGTTCACATGATGAAGCCCTAATGTGACAGGATTTGGGATGCGGGGCCTTTGGGAGGTAACCAAGTCTTGAGGGTGCCCCCCACACAATGGGATGAGTGTCCTCTTAAGCGGGAAAGAGGCAGCCCTTTCTCTGGGTGAGGACACTGCCAGAAGTCAGCTGTCTGCAAGCCAGGAAAGGGCCCTCATCAGAACCCGACATGCTGGCACCCAGATCTCAGACTTGTAGCCTCTAGAACTGTCAGAAACACATACTTGTTGAAGTCACCTAGCTTGCGGCATTCGTTACAGCAGCCTCGGGTTAAAGTGACTAGTAAATAGTATGGCTGTAAGCCCTAGAAACAATAAAGAACAGAGACCTACTGAACCAGAACTTCACTTGGGGTTAACTGCTACTGAATAAGGGTATCCGACTTCACTCTTGCCCTTCCCTCTCCCCTCTCCCCCCTTCTTCTGGTTTGGAAGTTAAGAGGTTCAAAAAACTTCCGAATCGTAACAAGAAATTTGACCTCATAAAGTGGTTAAATAAACTTTAAAAGTCTGGCAAAGAAACCCTGACACATTACTCCGTCCTCACCCCTCCCAGAAGGCATCACCCGGCCTTGAACGATTTTCCTTGCTTCTAGTCTCTAGAAGTAAGTCTGATGGCGATGTCTGGAGCGCGCCTACTGTTTTTTAAGAGCAACCAATTTGTTCCGGTCCAGCCTTCTCTCATCTGATACGAGCACGTCAGGGTTGGCAGGGCTTCCTTGGTGTGGCTCCCAGGGCCAGGAGGCCGCGGGTTTCAAGCGCCCGACTTCGAAGTCTGCCCAAGTGTCCTGTTTCGGGGTAACCTCCCTGACACTGTCACGGTCGGCGAAACCGGCCCAAGTCTTCCCATCTTCTCCCAAGTCATGCTTTCCACACTGCACGCTTCCTCCAAAAAAGGAAGAAACCAGCCGAAGGCTCAGCTCTCGCCGGCCGATCCTACCTAGCACCGGAACTTGTTTGCAAAACATTCGAGGCACCTATACAATTGACTTTACTGGAACCGCACAACCTTGACTCCCGCTACCAAGATTTAATGAACGCCTGCTCTGGTCTGGCCAGGCGTTCCTCTCAGCGCTCCCCCACCGATACCGCCACGAGAGGCGCCTGGACCGGGAAGGTAGGGGAGGCCAGGTCCCCACGTCCTCTCCCGGGTGTTACACGGCCCCCAGGCCACTCCAGGGGCCACAGGCCAGGGAACGGACTAATAGTGGGGGCCGGCGTGAGGCCCGCGAGGGGGCGAAGGGCGTCCCCAGGCGCAGGGGAAAAGCGGGGAGTGGCCGGCGGACGCCTCCTGGCTCTCAGAACTGCCCCCCCCAGCCGCCGGCCGCCGGAGGCAGAGCAACAGAGGCCATCTGCCGCAGCAGGCGGGAGCGGGCCCTCCGCCTCCCCGCCCTCCCTCCGGCTTCCCTCCCCAGGGAGCCCCGCGCACGCCCGCACGCGCAAGCTCAAGGCACTACCCCGGCATCCGGAAAGACAGAAACCCCTTCTCGGAGGTCTCCTCCGTCTCCTCCTCCTCCTCCTCCTCCCTCGCTAGCATCCCCCCGCGCGCCCCGCGGAGACCCGTTGACTTGGGGGTCCCGCCGCGCCGGGACTCCCCGGGAGCGACCGAGCGCCGGCTACTGCGCCTACCGGGCACGCCACTCACTTGCTGGCCGGCGCGGGGCTTGCCCTGGGGCGCTCTCCTGAAGAAGGAGGTCCTGGCGGTGAAGAAGAAGTCCTCGGCGTCCTCCTCCAGGCTGCTGTAGCCGCTGCTCATGCTGCTGGTCCCGAAGCCATGGTCGCTTGTGGACTAGCTGGGAGGGACAGCTGGCCCAGAGATGAGAAGGAGAGAATTGGCTCTTGAGTCATCCTATTTCAGGCAGAAAGAAGGCTTGCATACCTGCTCTATCTTCCTTCTGGCTTACATCCAGTTTGCAAAGTTGTCTATTAACCCAAGGGATTCACAGCAACCCCAGGAGGCAGGCCTTGGAGTTACAGCCCATTTTAAAGATGCTGCAACATTAAAGCCTTCCCAGCCACACAGCTACTGAATAATTAGAAACCAGGAATTCTAATTCTATATTGTTTCACCCAGTCTAAGCTGATCCCTATGTATGCCATGTACATAACCTAATGTAAGGGAATGAGATGATATACTTACTTTATGATAGATTTTTGTCATTTGGTTTCCATTATTTCATTAACATAATTCTCATTAAATACTCCAATTTAAGAGTCATGTGTATGTTAAAGAATTTAAACCACTTGTTTTACTGTGAATGGAAAGAAGGAAATAACCCCACACAGAACAAATTATTTTACGCAGTTTCTGAATACTTTGAAGAAACATATTAAAAGAAAAAATACATTAAAGTGCTTTGTGATCCACCATACCATAAATAGGACTTTTTCCTGGTAGTGTTTTTAAGTTCCAAAGGACAGAATTAATTTTTATACCTGTCAGCACACCAGTAGAATCAGGTGTAACAAAAAGGCATAATTGAATAATGAAGTAGAAGCACTGCTTTTAAACAAAAGCAATAAATAAATAAATAAAGGAAGGAAGAATTGGCATTCTGTTTCCTAAATCAGCATAGTAATCACATATCTATATTTTTCTCATAGTATTTTTTTTTTAAACACTTGGGCAAACTTTAGTACCTTTTTTTTTTTTTTTGGCCACACCACGTGTCTTATGGGGTCTTAGTTCCCTGACCAGGTATTGAATCTGGTCCCTAGGCAGTGAGAGCGTGGAGTCCTAACCACTGGACAGCCAGGCAGTTCCCCTGGTAGTATTCTTGATAAAAAAATATTATGAATTTAAAACTTGGTTCATAAAATTAGTATTTGGGGCTTCCCTGGTGACGCAGTGGTTGAGAGTCCGCCTAACCTAGTCTGGGAAGATCCCACGTGCCACGGAGCAACTGGGCCCGTGAGCCATAACTACTGAGCCTGCGCGTCTGGAGCCTGTGCTCCGCAACAAGAGAGGCCGTGATAGTGAGAGGCCCGCGCACCACGATGAAGAGTGGCCCCCGCTCGCCGCAACTAGAGAAAGCCCTCGCACAGAAACGAAGACCCAACACAGCCAAAAATAAATAAAATTAAAAAAAAAAAAATCAAAATGTCAGATTAAGCATTTTTAACATTTAAAATTCAGGGAAGGGGATGGAATAACTAAAATGTGTGCAACCAAGTTCAGCTGAATGGACTTACTGTCAAATACACAGGAGAATTTGTAAGAAGAGGCTTTAGTAACAGTTATAACCCTTTTTGCTCACCAAATAAACCACCCAGGAGAAAAATAATCCTATAAATGTGATTATAAATCACGAAGTTTAAATCAGATTCTTTAAGTACTATATATCCACAAATAGTAGAAACTCAAATATCAATATAATAAATGTAGAAAAAAATTTAGACACAGCTCACCCTTTGACTAAATATATTTAGAGGTAAAATTTTTCTCTTGTCAACTTGTCCTAATAAAACACAAGATCACAGAGGAAAAGACTTCTAGGTTTGACTATGTAAAATTTTTAATATTTTAACACACACAATGGCAAAAGACAGGGAAAAACTGGGGGAAATATTTTGTGCATAACTGTATCCTTAAAATACAAAGAGCTCAAAAAAAAAAAACAAAAAAAAAATACAAAGAGCTCATATAAATCAATTAGAATTTCAACACCTAATGAAAAAATAAGCAAGGGACATTACAATCAGTTTATAAAAGGAGAAATAGGGACTTCCCTGATGGTGCAGTGGTTGAGACTGTGCTCCCAATACAGGGGGACCGGCTTTGATCCCTGGTCAGGGAACTAGATCCCACATGCATGCCGCAACTAAGAGTTTGCATGCCACAACTAAGGAGGCTGCCTCCTGCAACTAAGACCCAGTGCAACCAAATAAATAAATATTTTTTAAAGTATATAAAAACTATTTAAAAAAGGAGAAATAGAAATACCTTATCAGTCACTTATAAATTAAAACATCCATTCAGTCAACAAATATTTATTGAGCACATGCTATCTGCCAAACACTAATTTCAGCACAGGATATATCACCGGACAAAAGAGACAAAAATCTTTGTTTTAGGAGAGCATGTATTTTAGTGAAGGTTAGAGGGAGATAGGCAAAATGAATAAGGAAATTATATAATATGTCAGAAGGTAATAAGTACTCTCACGTAAAAATTATGGAAGAAGAAAAAAAATTGTGGAAGAAAGATGAAGAATGTTTTAAATAGACTGGTTGTTGACACTCTCACCAAAAAGGTCACTTTTCAGCAAAGATGTAGGAGGTAAGGAGCTAGCCATGCAGATATCCTTGGGGAAAATATTTCAGGCAGACGACAGCAAGTGCAAAGGCCCTGAGGCAGGAGTGCATTGGCATGTTTGAATAAGAGCAGAGAAGTCAGTGTGTCTGACATGGGTGAGTGGAAGAGTTATAGGAATTGCGATACAAAAGGTTACAGGGACAGAAAGGTTACTGTTCCTATAGTACCTTGAAAACAATTACAGGGACTTTGATTTTGCTTTTTACTCTGAGAAGAGAAACCACTGGAGGTTTTGAGCAGAGGAATGACATGATTTGACTTACCTTTTTAAAGGAATCCTTTGGTTGCTGGGCAGAAAATAAACTATTAAGGCTTATGAAAACTCAAGCAAATGAAAACAACAAGGTACATTTTTCATTCATGAGATTAGCAAGTATTTTTTAAAACAGGTCATGAAACAGCAGGTATGCTATGACTACATTTGTGTAACCATAATTGTAGGTGATATTCTTAAGTTATACTAAAAAGTGAGGTAATTTATCTGGGAGATTTATAATAAAGGTCACATTGACAGACAGCTGTTGCTTTGATACCTTTGTCCTATGGAAGAAGCGTGGCCTCAGAGGTTAGGCAGGCCTGAATTTGAATAACACTGTCACTTACTCTTGTGTGATCTTTAATAATTTAATTAGCTTCTCTGCCTCAGGTTCATCACGAGTAAAATGGAAATAACAATGTCCCTGTTTTAGCTCCTTTAGTTTACTTTAAGGATTAAACAAGAGAACCCATGTAAAGCCCTAAGCATAAAATAAGGCCAAGCAAATATTAGTCTTTCTTGACCTAAATATTAGACCCTGTTACATACTCAATATCCACTAGTCACTTCCTTGTTAACCAAACAAGGACTTTAGTTCAGGAATCCTCCCTTCCCAGGGAAGGTGATCCAATCCCAGCTTGGGAGAAAAGCCTGATTTTTCAGTCAGTTGTGGTGTCCCATGGCCCTTGCCAGGGATCCCTTCAGGTGCGAGCAGGTCTCCTACAGACCTGGCCATTGAGACTTTGAGACCTGAGGGAACGTCAGCTGGGTGTCCTTTGGGAAATTTTTCCTCACCTTGAAAAGAGACTCACCAAATTAGGCTGTCTTCCACTGGATCTTGTCACGCCTAAGTGTGGTCCCCGGGAATTCTGTAGCCATTTTGTAGACAAAACTGAGAGGCTAAAGATGGCAAAGCAGAATGATGCAAAGAACTGGCATGGGTCCTTGAATTAACCAACTTTGAAGATGCCCTAATTAGGACTCCTTGTTATGTGAGATAATATATTTTTTTAAACTGTTTAGCCAGTTGAGTCAGCCCATATTATCTTGAGATAGTCCCATCATATCTTTTTTTTTTTTTTTCCTGCTGGAAAGTCCCTCTCATCATGTTTCTGCCAAGTTCTGTTCTCCTTGACATTGGAGAGAATCAGTAGAGACACAGAGAGAATCAGAAGTAAGATTTTCAAAATGATACACTGTTCCCCTGAAAATAATTTAGAAAGGTCATTCTCTCACATTGAAACAAACAGAACGCATCCAAAAGGATTGGTCTTTAAAATGGCTTTACGGACTTTCCCGGTAGTCCAGTGGTTAAGACTCCGTGCTCCCAGTGCAGGGACACGGTTTCAATCCCTGGTTGGGGAACTAAGATCCTGCATGCTGCATGGTGTGGCCTAAAATAATAATTAAAAAAAATTTTTTTTTAAATAAAATGGCTTTAAAAAAGGAAACGAGACATGCTAAAATTTCTCTCAAAAATTCCATGATGCTCAGACTTAAAGATGATGGCAGTTCATCATCGCTTCAGGGCTGATACTTAGAGGATATGCACCAGGGTAGCTACACTAGTACAATCAGTAACTCTTCTGTCTCAACACAAACAGGGACTGTGGCATCAACCATCACCCTTGTTACATCCATTTTGTTCATGACAACAGAAATAAACAATATAATATCTGGAAGGCTGTGTGTTTGGTGGTTAACTATATGGGCTTGGAAATCAGACTGCCTGTGTTGAAATGCAGGCCAAGATGGTGTAACCGACAGCATATTGTCTAACTTGGTTAACCTTCCATTCCATATCTGGAAAATGGGGGATAACAGTACTTATCTTGAAGAGTTCTTACAGGGAATAAATAAAATGAGGCTCATAATACACTGTGCCTGGCACATAAAAACAACTCAATTAATGTTAGCTAATATGATTACAGGTAAGGCTAATATGTCCATGTTTGGACACATCCCCAGTACACAAGAAAATGATACACTACCTATGAACCTGGAGGTTACCCAGGTGTATAGGACAAGATGAAGGAAAAAACAAACGGTCTTTCCCATCGCTAGATTTGCTAATCCAACCTAACTAGGACCTACTAGAATGAGCCAAAATATTTTACACAAAGGATACTACCTGGCATGATTATTCCCAAATTAACCCCATAGTTTGGTGTCTGTGTCCAAGTAGATTTCATCTTGGGCTTCTGCATTTCCTCATTACTCTGATAAGAACTGGCCAAGGGAAAGCACATAGCTGATGAAAAAGTCCTTTATCATTATGATACTTTATCATGTTACCTTCTTTCTGGGACCCTCAAAGCCCTTGAGTTAACACGAACTCTCAAGTGATAATTACTTGTCTCCATTAAAAGATAAACAAGACAGATGAGAAGGCTTTCCTTCAGTAGAAGAATGGGGAGCAATCTCTAACTGTAGCTGTGGCATTTTATGTATTTAAAAAGGAAAAGAGCAAAGAAAATATGTTAAAATGTTAATAAATATTTTATATAGGTATTGAAAAGAGATTTTTTATGGTATTTTCTGTATTTTTTGTATGCCTGGAATATTTCTTAATTTTAAAATCAAAAGGAAACTAAAACTGCGACTTTTTAATCAATTACATTTTAACACTACAAGGAACTTCATCCATGGATTATAGAATAAGTGGAGGGGGCCTCAGCCCCAAAACATCTGAAGACTCACTATTTTGTGAAAAATGTTTTATTTTAAAGAGGCAATAGGGCTTCCCTGGTGGCGCAGTGATTGAGAGTCTGCCTGCTAATGCAGGGGACGTGGGTTCGTGCCCCGGTCCGGGAAGATCCCACATGCCGCGGAGCGGCTGGGCCCGTGAGCCATGGCTGCTGATCCTGTGCGTCTGGAGAGACCACAGCAGTAAGAGGCCCGCGTACCGCAAAAAAAAAAAAAAATAAATAAATAAATAAATAAATAAATAAAGAGGCAATAACTACTAGAATAGTTTCCATAAGGCCCAGATGGATAAAAATCTAATATGATCTTGGTTTAGGCACTCTGGGTATTTGCGATGGTGGTAAGTAAGAGAAAATTATGAAGACAGGAGAAAAAACATTTAGCACTTCAATGCCTAAACATGTCTTTTCTCATGCAAATCTCAACAGAAAACAAGCAAAAATACCGCAGAGTAAAAATTAGTTTAAGACTGAAAAACCAAATATAGCAAAAATAAAATTTTGTTTGCTATATAGCTTCATAAATTGTAAAAACCCAACACCACACAAAACCACCACTGGGGTCTAAGACATTCATTGGTATTTCCCACTTACCATTAACTACATATGGGTCAGTTGAGAATTTTGATAAGCCAAGCTAAAAAGATGGACCTATACATGGACCTATGAAAATTCTAGAATGAAAACTCTAGTTGCCCTCAAATGAGCAAAAAGAACCCAAAACCCCAAACGAAACGTTAAAAACATCATTTTGAATCATTTTGGCAGATACTTCCAGAGGGCATTTGAAACTAAAACTTAATTAGGTGAGTTGTTCCTCAAATAGTTGGGAATTTTACTGAGTAAACATACTTTGTTTGCCTTCATTAAAGTACTAGCTTAGTCATGTTCAATGAAAGAAATCCTACAGGAAAAAACCTGAAGCAATTGGTATCTTGTTTTTTAATTCCTAAGATATTATTACCATAGAGGATCACTCAGACAAGGCAAAAATAAATATAGATAAACAACAAGGACCTACTGTATAGCACAGGAAACTATATGCAATATCTTATAATAATCTATAATGGAAAAGAATCTGAAAAATTATATATGTATATGAATCACTTTTCTGTACACCGGAAACTAATACAACATTGTAAATCAACTGTACTTCATTAAAAATAAATAAATAAATAAAATTCACTGAACATTTATTTAGCTTTTACTATGTGCCAGGCACTATTCTGAGTGCTTGGTCTGTATTAACTCATTTAATCCCCCAAAGCCCCATCCTTATCCCCTGATGCAAAAGAAGCATGGAGTAACTGTAACAGCTACCCTGGATGAAACAGTCTTAGCTCCTATGTTTGCCCTCCTTACCACTGTACTACATTGCCTTTGGGACTTAACCAACCTACTCAGACTGCCTCAGAGAAAAACCAGGTTTCTGCCAGCCAGAATGATTTACAGTTAATTGATTTGAAATGCGTTATAACAGAATGTATTTGTGTGAAACATATTTGCTATCTGAAGTTTTTAAATGAGAGAAGTGATTATTCTTATTCAATTGGCTGGGACTTCGAAGTTTCCAATATTTATTTTGACCAGTCCTTCCAACTAATTTAAGTCCCCACCCTACCCCGACACTTCTGCCAAGGGCTTTTAGCTCCAGATCTTTTATCTTGAATACAGGTAGGGAGAACCTGCACCCATTCCGCCATGGAATAGTCACCATTATTATGGCCCATTCACACGGGCATCATCTCTTGCAGGGGCCTCTAAAACCAGAGCTGTGACTGGGAGATTTAAAAAGAAGGAGTCACGGGCTTCCCTCGTGGCACAGTGGTTGAGAGTCCGCCTGCAGATGCAGGGGACACGGGTTCGTGCCCCGGTCCGGGAAGATCCCACATGCCACGGAGCGGCTGGGCCCATAAGCCATGGCCGCTGGGCCTGCGCGTCTGGAGCCTGTGCTCCGCAACGGGAGAGGCCACAACAGTAGAGCCTACTTGTCAAGCGATGTTCTCTCCACAGACATGTTCATTTTATAACCTGTGAAGAATAAAAGGACATTTTCTGCAATTTTTGCTTAAAATGTAACTAATCTCAAGGGGCTGGGAGGTGGAGGGAAGAATGGAGAATTGGGAGAGTTCTGTGGTGAAGGGGTTCAGAGCAAGCTTCCCCAAAATGTGCCACTTTGGCATGTGGATTATTTTGAGCTAAAGGCAGTCAAAACCCTGCAGGCTCAAGAGAAACGTCTGCCTCTGCCTTAACTAGCTAGAAGAATTTAAATTGGGGGTCTTTCCCGGAATGATAATTATTACCAGAGATAAATTTATCTGTGTTACCTATCTGCATGGCAGGGCAAACATCTGATTACCAAACGTCTGCTCTTCCTCTTTTTTTTTATTTTTATCTTTATTTAAAAAAAATTTTTTTTTTTGCTCTTCTTCTTGTCCTGTGAATTGCCCTCCTCCCCGGTGAAGACCCAGGCCCCTTTCCCATTCCTTAGCTCAGGATGGCATCTATACCTCATTTTAGCCTTCTGTCTTCGAACTTCCCATACATATGAAATTAAATTTGCTTTTCTCCTGTTAATCTGTCTGATGTCAATTTGATTATTAGACCAGCCAAAAGAACCTTTGAAGGGTAGAGGAAAATTCTCCTCAACACTGGTTGACTGTGGAACATTTATCACAAACACAAGGCAGAGATCTGAGGACTGTTTTTCAGTAAATAGTACCTATACCCAGAGCCCAAAACGTCTGACTTTGAAATCTGTGTCTTAAGGCAACTGCTTTAGCTAAATATTAATGCTTTTTTTTTTTTGTCCAGGAAACGTAATGGTCAGAATTTCTATGGAGGAGGCCTTAGGGGCAGCATAAACTGGGCTACATAAATTGTCCACATAAAAGAAGAGAAGAGGGCTTCCCTGGTGGCACAGTGGTTAAGAATCCACCTGCCAATGCAGGGGTCACGGGTGCAAGCCCTGGTCTAGGAGGATCCCACATGGCACGGAGCAACTAAGCCTGTGAGCCACAACTACTGAAGCCCGTACGCCTAGAGCCCGTGCTCCGCAACAAGAGAAGCCACTGCAATGAGAGGCCCGCGCACCGCAATGAAGAGTAGCCCCTGCTCCCCGGAACCAGAGAAAGCCCGTGCAGCAACAAAGACCCAACACAGCCAAAAAAATAAAATAAATTAAATAAATTTTTTTTTAAAGTTACATAGGGCTTCCCTGGTGGCGCAGTGGTTGAGCGTCCGCCTGCCGACGCAGGGGATACGGGTTCGTGTCCCGGTCCGGGAAGAACCCACATGCGCGGAGCGGCTGGGTCCGTGAGCCATGGCCGCTGAACCTGCGCGTCTGGAGCCTGTGCTCCGCAACGGGAGAGGCCACAGCAGTGAGAGGCCCGCGTCCCGCCAAAAAAAAAAAAAAATGTTACATAAAAAAAAAAAGAGACGAATTGCTGATGGGGCTAGATTTCTGGAGGAGGATTAAAGCTCTCCCCTGCTCTCCTCTGGTGCTCTGTAACCTCCATTCTTTTGTTACATTAAGTACCATTTCAGACCTCACTATGTGCACAGCACCAGAGAAACCAGGTAAAGTATAAAAGAAGTGTAAGGTACGTTCCCTGCTCTCCAAAAGCTCATACTTCAGTTGGTGAGAAAAACATACCCAAGGGAACCATTACATAATGGTGACAGACAGACTGTACCAAGGCCATCTATGAAGAATGTATCAAAATATAAACCAATGATCAGAAAATGTGAAGAGATTTGATGAGACATAAAGCAGAGAGACAGGCAGAGAAGAGAGTAGGAAGTTCGGGGACGAGAGGAAAGGTCACCAGCAGAAACTTAAGCACAGCCTATTAAATGGCTGATTCAAACACTTGAAGATGAGAAGAAAAGTTGACAAGAGAGGTGAGGGGCCACGGTGTAAAAATATAAGCCAAGAAGTTAAGACTTTATCTTCCAGGCATTTGGGAACTACCAGCCCGGGTTTGACATGAAGGAGAGTGTTGGAAGGCAGGGTCAGGGGCTTGTGTTGTAACACCAACCAGAGAAGAACAAACAAGCTTGACCATCTCTTGTGAAACTTCCTGTGGTTTTGTGAGGGACTCTCACAGTGCAGAGAGGATGAGTGCTGGTTTTGCATTGTGAGACATGACTCCAAATCCTTGAACTTTGTATCACTGACTGCTGCTGTCAAAAACAACCTAGCAAAATTCAATCTCCCGCTAAACTCAAAAAATGCAAGTAATAAAGACAGTTCAATGAGTTTTGACAATTGTATACAACTGTGTAACCCACCATGACCACAATCAAGATTTAGGACACTTCTCATCACGTACCTTTGACTCTGCCTATTGTATTCTATTTTACCATGATTTTGTCCTTTTTTTAAAAAAAAAACCTACTACAACCATGACTTATATCAACGGCTTCTTTCAACAAATATGTTTCTCTTCTGGATTTTAAATGATCATTATACAGCCTGAATGTACATTTTACCTGGGGAAGTCACAGGGGGAGGAAGAAACTTTTTCCTTTATCCTCTTAGGTCCAGGTTCTAGGGCCCTACAAATTAAACTGACAAAAGACACATTTAGAGAAAAGGACTTGTTACATAGGCAGGAGGGAGCTTCCCAGAAAATGATGGAAAGCCCCAAGGGGCAGATAGACCCAGGGTTTAAATATCTTTCTATCAGTGTGAAAGGCGTCTAGGACTATGGCAAAGGAGGAGGGGCGGTTGTAGGAAGGGCACCAGGTAAATAAGGTTTGTTTAGTAGGATTAGTTAAGCAGACTTAAGTCCTCTCATATGAGAAGAGTCTCTGGCCATTCTCTGCCTACAGGAGAGGAAGACACCTTTACAAATGGAGATCTCCTTTATAAAAATGGAAATTTCGTTTACAAAAGGGAAATTTATACTCTGGTTTTAGAGCTTTTCTGGAGTTGGCTGTTTCTCAGTTGCTTTCCACTCAAAAGGATCTGTAGTATTTTGGGGTGTTGTGTCCTGATCCCCCTCAGTAGCACATTGGAAATAGCAAAACTACCAAAAGTCCTTTAAAGGCTGCCATATTCCTTTTTGCACCTTCAACCTGCTATTGGGGGAAACACCAGGCCCGATAGTAACCACTCGCACGAGTTATCTTAAACCGGAGGTCCTGGTAAGGAATACAGAACTAACAAGCCACCACCAATGGGAAGAATTCGGGAAAGGTCAAAAGGAGAGAGGAGACTCCAGTCTATATGTCCTACCAACCTCCCAGAATCCTTCTTGCTGAAATCCATCTTGGCTGAGCAATGCGTGCGCCACCAGGAAGGACCCTGAGTTAGAGTTACTGGCCAGAGACAACCCAAAAAATAACCCCATCACCATAAAGCTGGAGACTGGGAGCCATGTGGCAGAGCAGTCCTCCTGGGTTCCCTTACCCTGGTGCTCTCCACCCGGGTGCCCCTTCCCCAATAAAGTCTCTTGCTTTGTCAGCACGTGTGTCTCCTCAAACAATTCATTTCCCACTCTCAGGCCCTGGAAGGGGTCCCCCTTTCCTGCAATACTACTGCTTGTCCAACAACCCCTCAAATAAAAAAGAGCAACCCTATTCAGCTTTGCTTTAACAGAAAAAAAAAAAATGCACTTTATTAGTTATATGTGTCCTTACCAGGTAGAATGTACATTCAGGCTATGTAATGTTTGTTTAAAACCCAGAAGAGAGGGGCTTCCCTGGTGGTGCAGTGGTTGAGAATCTGCCTGCTAATGCAGGGGACATGGGTTTGTGCCCTGGTCCGGGAAGATCCCACATGCCGCGGAGCAGCTGGGCCCCTGAGCCACAACTACTGAGTCTGCGCGTCTGGAGCCTGTGCTCCGCAACAAGAGAGGCCGTGATAGTGAGAGGCCTGCGCACCGCAATGAAGAGTGGCCCCCGCTAGCTGCAACTAGAGAAAGCCCTCTCACAGAAGCGAAGACCCAACACAGCAAAAATTAATTAATTAATTAATAAACTCCTACCCCCAACATCTTCTTTAAAAAAAAAAAACAAAAAACCCAGAAAAGAATTATATTTGTTAAAAAAAAAAAAAAAGAATTATATTTGTTGAAAGAAACTGTTTACATTAAGTATGGTTGCAGCAGCTAAAAAAATAAGTACAAAATCATGGCAAAATAGAATACAATGGGTAGAGTCAAAGATAAATGACAGAAACTATTCTAAATCTTGATTGTGGTCATGGTGGGTTACGCAATTGCATACGTTTGTCAAAACTCATTGAACGGTGCTCTAAAAAGGGTGAGTTGGGCTGTATATAAATTATGCCCTGGGCTTCCTTGGTGGCGCAGTGGTTGAGAGACCACCTGCCGATGCAAGGGACACGGGTTCGTGCCCCAGTCCGGGAAGATCCCACATGCCGCGGAGCAGCTAGGCCCGTGAGCCATGGCCGCTGAGCCTGTGAGTCTGGAGCCTGTGCTTCGCAACGGAGGCCACAACAGTGAGAGGCCCGCGTACCGCAAAAAAAAAAAAAAAAAATTATGCCCTAATTTTTTAAATAAGGGGAAAGGTAATTAACAAACCAGGAAAAAATAATGCAAATTTTGTAACAAACAGCAAATATCCATCATCCAAAAAATGTTCCTAAACGTCAAGAAGAGCAGTAACCCAGTAGAAAAATAGGCAAAAGATAAGTTCAGATAGTTCACAGAAAAACAAAGGAAAATAGCCCTTACACCTACAAAATGGGGGTGGGGGAGAGAGAATTGGCCGAAGGCAATCAAGAGGCGCAAATTTCCAGCTGTAAGTACTAGGGATATACATGTAGACGATAAGTAAAATTAACACTGCTGTATGTTATATGTGAAAGTTAAGAGCATAAATCCTAAGAGTTCTCATCACGAGGAAAAACATTTTTTTCTATTTCTTTAATTTTGTATCTATATGGGATGATGGATGTTCACTAAACTTATTGTGGTAATAATTTCATGATACGTGTAAGTCAAATCATTATGCTATGGACCTTAAACATATATAATGCTGTGTGTCAATGATATCTCAATAAAATTGGAAAGGGAAAAAAACCAAACTAAAACTACTACAAGATACAACATCTTTTCTATGAAACTGGCAAAAATCCAAAAAAGTTAGACATCTTTGTTATTGAGGTTGCAGGGAAACAGGCGTTCTCACATGATTGTTTTCGTTTGGCTTTTTGGTTTTTTAGGTATATAAAAAGAGATTTATTATGAAGAATTGGTTCACAAGGTTACGGAGGTTGAGAAGTCCTATGATCTGGTCTGCCAGCCAGGGGCTTAGGAAAGCCAGTGGTAAAGACCCAGTCCAAGCTTGATGGTCTCAGAACCAGGATAGCCAATGATGTATGTAAGTCCCAGTCTGAGTCTGATGGCTCAAGAACCAGGAGTGCCAATGTTTGAAGGCCAGAGAAGATAAACATCCCCACTCAAGCCGAGAGAGCTAATTGACCCTTCTGTCCTATTTGTGCCCTCAACGGATTAGATAATGCCTACCCACACTGGTGAGGGGGTCTTCTTTACTCAGTGTACTAACTCAAATACTAATTTGCTCTAGAAACCCTCACTGACACATTCAGAAATCATGTTCTACCAACTACCCGGGCATCCCTCAGACCAGTCAAGTTGACGCATAAAATTAACCATCACGGGCTTCCCTGGTGGCGCAGTGGTTGAGAGTCCGCCTGTCGATGGAGGGCGCAAGGGTTCGTGCCCCAGTCCCGGAAGATCGCACATGCCGCGGAGCGGCTGGGCCCGCGAGCCATGGCCGCTGAGCCTGTGCGTCCGGAGCCTGTGCTCCACAACAGGAGAGGCCACAACAGTAAGAGGCACGTGTACCGCAAAAAAAAAAAAAAAAAAAAAAATTAACCATCACAGTGACTACTTTTTCTTTTTTATCATGAAAGTATTTTGTCTTTTACTCAATTAATTCTTGTCATTATATTACATCTTCAATTATACAATCCTCTTTGTTTCTTTTTCTAAATTGCAGTAGAGTTGATTTACAATGTTATATTAAGTTCAGGTGTGCAGCCTAGGGTTTCAATACTTTTATAAATTATACTCCATTTAAAGTTATTACAGGGAGTTCCCTGGCAGTCCAGTGGTTAGAGCTTGCTGCTATCACTGCCAGGGCCTGGGTTCGATCCCTGGTCGGGGAACTAAGATCCCACAAGCTGCGTGGTGTGGCCACAAAAAAAAAGTTATTACAAAATAACAGCTATATTTCCCTGTGCTGTACATCACATATTGTTGTTTGAATGCAAAATGGGTACAACTCTAGGGGAGGATAATCTAGCAATATCTAGCAAAATTACATATACATTTCCTCTTGCGGGAAACAATTTCAAAGACACACTGACGAAAATATAAAATGTCTCATGGTCAAGGTTATGACTGTACCATTATTTATAACAACGATTTAAAAAATGGAAAAACCCAAGTATCCATCAACTGGGCAATGGGCTAAATAATACTATGTAGCCATAAAAAGAAATGAGAACAATCTCAACCTATTGCTATGGAATGATCTCCAGCATTAATCATTCCAATAGAATAGTGCAGAACAGTTTGTCACATGCTATCTATTTGGAGAATATTTTTTAGAAGAAGCAACAGGGCTTCCCTGGTGGCGCAGTGGTTGGGAATCCGCCTGCCAGTGCGGAGGACACGGGTTCGAGCCCTGGTCTGGGAAGATCCCACATGCCGCGGAGCAACTGGCCCCGTGAGTCACAGTTACTGAGCCTGTGCGTCTGGAGCCTGTGCTCCGCAACGGGAAGAGGCCACGATAGTGAGAGGCCCGCGCACCGCGATGAGGAGTGGCCCCCACTTGCCGCAACTGGAGAAAGCCTTCGCGCAGAAACGAAGAGCCAACACAGCCGTAAATAAATAAATAAATAAATAAAAAAGTAAAGGAAGCAACAGAAGGATAACCCAAAATAAATAATAAAAATTAGTTACTTCTAGAGGGATGGAGGGAACCAGTGGAGGCACAGGAGATAGAATCACAACTATGTGAACATATCTTGGTATATAGTTTAGATTTTGGAACTGTGTGAATGTTTACATAATTAAAATCAACGTTTTATCAAAAGGGGGAAAAAGCAACCCCCCTACAAATTGAAAACACATTAAGGTAAATGAAACTAATGATATTTAGTATTGCAGACACACAAAGAAAATAATTGTTCTGAATGTCTTTAAAATAGTATTTTGACTGTATGTCCCTTAGTGAGATGTTCTAAGTATAAAATATTTACCAAGGGCTCTTAAGCTGCAAAAGTGTTATAATGGTATTATCATTTTAAAATGATTATAGGAATATTTGTAGGATAAAGTTATTAAGTGACAATGAAGGCATTGTTTTTATGTGCATAGTTTTTAGAAATATATTTTGAAGTATGTATGGATGATATGATGTCTGGGAATTGCTTGAGCAAAAGAAAGGAAAAGGGAATGGATAAAACAAGGGTGGCAAAATATTGACAGCTGTTAAATATTCCTGATGGGTACATGGGAATTCATTATACAATTCGTTCTCATGTTAAGTTTTATAATAACAATTTTTAAAAGATGCTATTTTTAGTACCTCCACTTGAATACAATCACCGACTCTCTTATATTATTTAAAAATAAATTCAGCTGCCACCCGATCTCCTATGAAGAAACCTCTTAGCGTCCTTTCATCTTCAAAGCTCTTTAAAAACCTCAAAGAGAGTTTTATTGTGTCATTGGGTGGTATTTCAGCTAATTGCTGCATTTCTATGTGGAGAAATTAAACAATAGGAGTATAATAATAATAGCTTGATGTATCTTGGGCCACGGTTTTTAAAATGCTCATGGTACTTTCTCACGTAGTTATCTCAGCTTCACCTAAAGGCTCTGTAATTGCTGCCACTTCACAGGTGGGAAACTGAGTCTTGGAGAATTTCAGTGATGGGCCCATGATCACAGCTGAATTGACCCTGGGAGTCAGGTTTCCTACCAGCCCGTTCAACTATTTTATACTGACTACAGAGGAAATTAACAACAAGAGATGAGATTAAAATTCACGGTATTTTAGCTTTTACTTGAGCACTCTGGTTAAATAGTATACACATTAGAAAGATCACCTTAAAACCCTAAATTTCATATGTAATGAATAGTCTAGAACTAGTTAAAAACTAAAAGCTACGCATTTGGGCTTTCCCTTTGCGCGTGTGTGTGTGTGTGTGTGTGTGTGTGTGTGTTTGTCCACCTGTCTTCCTTTTCAACACTACTAGGAAATCAAGGGTGTCCCTTCCCATTAATTTGAAAGTCAGTTTCATGGGCATATGTCTACAAAATAATTGTGGTAGAACACAGTGGTTATTTAATGTGTTTGTGCTATCTGGACACAAGATAGCACAAACTATCCTTTCCTTTATATAGGGAAGAATTGAGCTAGGAGGTTAATGTTCATCAAACATTTCACAGAATGCATTGTTACAGGGCAAGCCGAAGTCTTGAACACCTCCTCTTCTTTTTTCTTCTTCTTTTTTAAAATAAATTTATTTATTTATTTATTTATTTTTGGCTGAATTGGGTTTTCGTTGCTGTGCACAGGCTTTCTCTAGTTGCAGCGAGCGGGGTCTACTCTTCATTGCGGTGAGCAGCCTTCTCATTGTGGTGGTTTCTCTTGCTGCGGAGCACAGTATCTAAGCGCATGGGCTTCAGTAGCTGTGGCTCTAAGGCTCTAGAGCACAGGCTCAGTAGTTGTGGCACATGGGCTTAGTTGCTCTGCGGCATGTGGGATCTTCCCGGACCAGGGCTCGAACCCATGTCTCCTGCATTGGCAGGCGGATTCTTAACCACTGTGCCACCAGGGAAGCCCAACACATTTGGTATTATTTGAATACTTTGTTTTACTATTTTTCAAAAGACAGTATAATTATTTCTAATTTTTCCTTAAGTTTTTTTAAAATTATTTTTATTTTAAAAATTTCTTATTGAGGTATAGTTGGTGTACAATATTATATGTTTCAGGTGTACAACATAGTGACTCACAATTTTTAAAGGTTATATTCCCTTTACAGTTATGATAAAATATCAGCTATATTCCCTTCAGTGTTTTTTAAAATTTTGGTCACAGAAACTTTTTACAAATTAAAAGCTAAAAAGAAGTCATGGAAAAAATTATAGAAATTAAAAGGTAAATATTTTTACCCCATTAAAAATATTCAGCCACATTAGAAGTTACATAAAAACAGGTTTTACATGTGTATATTATATAGACATTAAAACCATCTTATTTAGTATCATGGAGAAATATTCATGATTTCATATCAAGTAAAAAATGTAGGATACAAAACTAAATACATGGCACAATGCCAATTTTGTCTAAAAATAATTTATGCACAGAAAAATGATTAAAAGCCTAGAATGTTTATATATATCATCTTAGCCTGGAGGAATTATGGGTCATTTTTATTTTCTTTTTTTATGTTTTTTTACATTCAATGGATTTTCTATAATAGATATATATTGCTTTTATCATAAGAAAAATATATTTAAAAATCTTCTATGCCAGATTTTAATCTACTTGAACGAATATTTTAAATAGTGATTATACAGAGCCCTCAACAACTCTGAGGCATGTAGAAATGCACTACAAAATGTATAATTGACTGGACAGTTCACAATTCACTTTTCCAGTTTTTTATCCATCACAGCAGCAAAAGCCCAAATGTAAAGAAATATTCCCCTGTGACATCTTCCTCTATTCCCTTTCTTTATTCTCAGTAACCATGTGAGTAAAACTTGGAATAATTTGCTCTTCCCTGATGTACTAATTTATCAAATGGATTTTGATAAATATAGAAAGCTAAAGATGCAGCCATGTTTATTTAAACAAATAAATAAGGTCAGCCATGAAAGAACTGAATACTATGATCTTGAAAAAG
This sequence comes from Neophocaena asiaeorientalis asiaeorientalis, assembly GCF_003031525.2. Taxonomy (NCBI): domain Eukaryota; kingdom Metazoa; phylum Chordata; class Mammalia; order Artiodactyla; family Phocoenidae; genus Neophocaena; species Neophocaena asiaeorientalis. Next base: position 17,555,315 of record NW_020185339.1, read on the forward strand.
TACTGGGTTGAGATGCCATTGTCTGTGTTGAGGTATTTTTAACTAGAGCAAAAATAGAACGGTTACAGTTTCCATTTTCTTCACACAGTTACATGCTGTAAGTGGCTGGAACGATAAAAACCAACCAAGACCTTGTCTCTTAGTATAGAAGCCACAACTGTGCAAGCTCAAGGGCCTGGCAAATACCAACAGAATACCACCCTTCCACTAGAAGCATCTGTCCCTTATCCCACACGTGAAATGGGGGTGGAGGTTGGGTGACACCACCAAGCTCCAGGCACGTTACTCCTCTGGATGGTGACCCACCACTCTCAAAACCCAGGACTTTAAAATTAAATTATAAGCACAACATTGTAAATCAACTATACGTCAATAAAATACATTTTTTAAAAAAGAAATAACATTAAAAACATACAACACTGTAAATTAACTATGCTTCAATAAAATACATTTTAAAAAATAAAATAAAAACTAAATTAAATTATGTATTTTACATTCCACTTAACAATACCCTGGCCAGGCAACATAGCAGTCTTGTAGATAAAACAGCTTGCTCCTACAGAATAACCAACTCTTTCCTCCTCCCCAGGGATGTGCTAAGGATTTGATCTTTCCATCAGAAAGCAATTCTCTGTAAGGACCTTTCTTTCTTTTTTAATTTTTATTTTATATTGGACTGTAGTTGATTTATAATGTGTTAGTTCCAGATGTACAGCAAAGTGATTCAGTTATACATATACATATAACTATTCTTTTTCAAATTCTTTTCCCTGTAAGGACTTTTCCTTATAACTCCTCACCTCCATCTCCCAAGGGTGACAGACTTTCTCGGACACTTTGATTGAATGTATTTATTATACGCATTTCCCCTGGAATTCATAGGAAAGGTCACAAGCATAAAGATTCAAGAATTTTGAAGGGAAAGAAAGGAGGTAAGGAGATAAGGAGTGGAACAATAACTTTCTTTTTTTTTGGATCTCATGAGTAGAAGGCAGCAAGACCTCTGAGGGTATGGAAAGCTGGCAGGAGAGGCCAAAAAAAGAGATTTGGACAACAGGGGAGACGTGAGCTCTTCACGACAAACTTTACCTCATAATTTTGTCTGACTCTGGCTTCATAAACAAAAGGTACCTCTGCCCCTCTGGGCAAAAGAGGCAATCAGAATAATTAAATGTTCAGGGTTTGTTAGACCTTAAGTACCTGCAATTCAGCTGAGAAAAGAACTGTTACATCAAGTGGGGATTTCTCTCTTTAGAACTGCCCTGCAGAAATCAAGCTGGCACCAAAGACTGCTCTGTTTCCCTCCGAGTTTTGCTGCAACCCATAAGTTATCATCAAAGGAAGGAAACGCCTGAGAGATCTGAAGGTTTTAATTGTTGCTGAGTACAGATGGCTTGGATTACTGCACAGCAACGCAGCTCAAGGTCAGGGTCTCTGGCTGTAATCAGCTGCCTGAATACATGCTTTTAGTTGGCCGACAGCGTTTCTGGGCAAGAGCTGTGCAGCTCCACTGAAGCAAGGTTAGAGCCTGGAACATTGGCTGCCGAAGATTAAAATGTACGTTTATCAGAAATTGATAGCACAGATAAGCCCACCATGTTTTTCATGCAAAATAAGACCTTGTCAGTGAGGTTCGAAAGAAAAGAGGACTCGGGGTGGGGGGGGCGGGAAATAGGACAGGACTGGGGGACAAGTCAAGCAAACTCCACGAAGGAGCCTGGGTCTCTTCTAGTCTAGTACAGTGAGGGCTGCCAGGATGGAAGACCTGAGGGACAGGGGGGTGGAGAAGTGTGCCTGGTGCCAGCAAATATCGTGTGGATGACTAAAACACAAGCCTGATTTCCCCTACCTGACATGGAACACTTGAGCTCTTTACCCCATGAACAGAGAGTAAAAAAAGGGCTTCTTTTTCATTTCAGAAGGAGCCCAAACAAAGCAGCTGCATTAACTATGCCAGAGGGTGGAGACGATTTTGTTCCCACTTTGGGACAGACTAAATCCTCTGTGAGTTGTGTATGTTCCTGAGTCCCTCTCATTACCTTGTGTAGGGAGTGGAGTGCAGGTGGGGTAAAGGAGATCTCTGGAGGGTTGAAAACTGCTCGTGTTGAAAGCAAAAAGAAAGTAGAGGGTTATCTCTGAAATGTGTACTTAGGGTTTATGCCACTGTGTACTAGTGTGGATCAACCCTTCAAAATGAGCGGTGGCTCAAAGCTCCTTCTGCGCTTTCAGCCTTCCCAGGGAGAGGTGAGAAAATACATGGTCATACAAACTGGTCAAAATGGTAGGAAAATCGCTGGCAGCGCCAAATCAAAACTCTGGCCCAACCTTCAGCATCCTTCCTGCCCTGCGATGCCCAAGGCACAACCAGGAGCCACCAAAGACCCCAGATGTAATTCTGCAGCAGGTGTGAAGGTGGGTGTTGGGAGGGAGGTTGTTTCCAAAAGAGATCTTTTCAAACTCCATACCTTCTTTTCTCTCATCCTAAGATGTACCCCCGCCACTCCCCTCTAAGTCCCACCCCTCCAAGAATCTCTGCAGGGTGATGAGTTGTCACTGATAGGACTGTTTGTAGCCTGAATGTCTTAGAGACAAAAAAATATTGTTACCTAGAGTGTTCTTCAAACCCTAAAAATGATCTCCTACGAATCAAATGGTAAAGCTTCTAATGTAAAAATAGACATAATGATTTATTTAGAAATTACCTAAGGAAAGGTCAGTCTAGGTAAACTTTTCCAGACGTAGTCTTTTCACTAGAGTGAGCAGGCCGGTGCTGGTGGCCAGGTGTCTAAGCAGAGGAGGAAGATGTGGTGAATTTCAAAGGGCTGGGCAGACTGGTGGCGACACACCGGGAGATCTGTAAAGGGAAGGCTTCACGATTTTACAGCTGACCTGGATCTACTGCTTGGGGAGCCTTTGACCTTGTTTATTTTTTCTGTCTTCTACAATAAAAAGTATCTTGATCTCTGAATAATGCTTTCAGATTTGAAAAGATGATGCATCCTTCTTCAGGCTTTGGCAATGATATCCTCCTTTTATGGAACATTTAAAACTTGCCTCTAAGGCTTCCCTGGTGGCGCAGTGGTTGAGAGTCTGCCTGCTGATGCAGGGGACATGGGTTCGTGCCCCGGTCTGGGAAGATCCCCCATGCCGCGGAGCAGCTGGGCCCGTGAGCCATGGCTACTGAGCCTGCGCGTCCAGAGCCTGTGCTCCGCAACGGGAGAGGCCACAACAGTGAAAGGCCCGTGTACCGCAAAAAAAACCAAAAAAACAAAACTTACCTCTAAAACTGATTTTTTTTTTTTTGGCCGTACCAGATGGCTTGTGGGATCTTAGTTCCCTGACCAGGGATTGAACCCAGGCCCACAGCAGTGAAAGCGATGAGTCCTAACCACTGGACCACAAGGGTATTCCCAAAACGGATTTTTTTTAATCTTTATTTTTTCCATTACTAGATGTGACTACTTTCTGGTATTATAATTCCATATAATAGTAATTATTATTATCATTAAATTATTAAATTTTATTATTATTTTCATATTTTACTTTGTTCTGAAAGAGCACTTTATCTGTAACCACTGCTACAAAAAAAAAAAAACAAAAAACCAATCTGATGGTTTACGGTGCTCTGTTAGATCTCTTATGAGCTGTATATACAGTCCTAATAAATTCTTCCCTGGCAAAAGTCCTGCCAACAATCAGAATTTTCCACAGACCCACAGGGTATCTACTGAGATGCTCAGCCACTTTTGATGTGCTCCATGTGGCCCCAACTACCATTGTAAACTTATTACAGAAAAGTCAAGAACTGGATGACTGATTAGATTAAACAGTGTTTATCAAGCCTCTTCTTTTTAAATCACAGCTAATATTAAGCACACTTTACATTGTGACTCAATACATAGGTTTTACATATAGATAACTGTTATAGGTTGAATTGTGTCCACCCCCCCTCCAAAGGTATATTGAAGTTGGAATCCCTGGTACCTGTAAATGTGACTTTATTTGGAAATAGTGTCTTTGCAGATGTAATCAAGTTAAGATGAAATCATTAGGGTGGGCCCTAATCCAGTATGACTGGTGTCCTTATGAGAAGAGGGAAATTTGGATACAGACACACACACAGAGAACACCATGTGACAACAGAGGCAGAGATGAGTGATGCAGCCATAAGCCAAGGAATGCCAAGGATTTCTAGCCATCATGGGGAACTAGGAGAGGAAAGGAAGAATTCCACCCAGAGTTTCAGAGGGAACATGGTCTTACTGACATCTTGATTTTGGACTTCTAGTTTCCAGAACTGTGAAAGAATACATTTTTATTGCTTTAAGCCACCCAGTTTGTAGTACTTTGTTATGGCAGCCCTATGCAACTAATACAATAATTAAAACAGGGTTTTTGCTAAGTGATACTTATCTTTACCATGTGCTATTTTATTATATTCTGTTGTATTTGGTGAAAATGCTGTCATAACCCAGTCCACTGATTTCACAACCCACAGTATGAAAATACTGGACTAGAAGCGCTCTTTACGCTCTTTCAAAACTTCAGTCTGTAACTCTATGAGAAACAAATGGGATGTAGATCAGAAGAAGCAGAACGCAAAAAAAGACCTAGTTTTGTACCTATTCTCAGTATAACCAAACTTTACCTTATAATTCCTTATAAATTCTGGAAAAAATATTTTTATCTTAGAAAACACAAAGTTATAACATGAAGAAGAGATTGTTTTTTAATAACATTTGGCTATTGCTCTTAGCTCCTTCAAATAACAGCTATTAAAACACCTAATTATGGGACTTCCCTGGTGACGCAGTGGTTAGGAATCCGCCTGCCAATGCAGGGGACACGGGTTCGAGCCGTGGTCCAGGAAGAACCCACATGCCACGGAGCCACAACGACTGAGCCCGTGTGCCACAACTGCTGAAGCCCGGGTGCCTAGAGCCCCTGCTCTGCAACAGAAGCCACCGCAATGAGAAGCCTGGGCACCGCATTGAAGAGTAGCCCCCAGCTTGCCACAATTAGACAAAGGGCATCAACTTTTCTGTCAGGTTGCCCATCAGTGTTAGGTTGATTTAAGGTCACAACATTGGGTTCTTATTTAGCCTCTCTCAGCTTCAATTTACTTATCTCTTACCATGATGATAATAACCCCCACCTCCCTGGGATCAAATAAATTCATTATCTATTAATTAATATATAATACTAATGGTAACTATTACATAATTAATTAATACAGAATTTATGTGCGTAAAACATAGTGCATGTCACATTGTAAACCCTCAGTAAATATTAGGTGTTTTTACCATTATAAGGCTGTAAGCTCGGGGACTTCCCTGGTGGCGCAGTGGTTAAGAATCCACCTGCCAATGCAGGGGACACGGGTTTGATCCCTGGTCTGGGAAGATCCCACATGTGGTGGAGCAACTAAAACCGTGCGCCACAACTACTGAGCCTGCACTGTACAGCCCGCGAGCCACAACTACTGAGCTCGTGTGCCACAACTACTTAAGCCCACGCTCCTAGAGCCTGTGCTCCACAAAAAGAGAAGCCACCGCAATGAGAAGCCCACGCACTGCAACAAGAGGGGCCCCCACTCACCTCAACTAGAGGAATCCTGCACACAGTAACAAAGACCCAGTGCAGCCAAAAAAAAAAAAAAAAAAAAAAAGATTGTAAGCTCCTTGAAGGCAGAAACCATGATTTAGACATCTTTGCATCCACTGCATAACTCCGACACAGTGCCTTGCACAGGGCAGTTGTGCAATAATATTGGTTGAAGGAATTCACTTCTGAGAACACACCACCACTCCTACTGTTTCTTTCTCCTGCATAAACATCGCCAATTTCTCAAAGAAAGACTAATCTGAAATGCCACAATGAACTTCATGGGCATTAAATGTACCTCATTAATCTAAATGGCAGCAGCAAGTGGAACTGTTCTCAACTTCAAAGATGGGAAAAGCTTAAAGGACCCACGTGAGGTCCATCATCTGTCTGTCAGCAGGGCTGGAAACAGAAGGTAGAATTCCTGACAGTATGGCCCCTATGGGGTGGGCTAGTCCTTTTTAAAGAACCTCATCAGAGTAGAGCTTAATAAACTACAGCACATTTCTGGGGGAAATGGGATTTCTGAAAGGGAAGAAAGGCTTTCCCTTGTTTTAATTTGTCATGGGAAGACCACACAACGAATTTAGGAATCATTTGCAGAAAAGAAAAAAATTATCCTACCACCTATTTTTGCTTTTGCAAAATACCTTTCAGTCCTTGGTCAGAGGCATGCACACTTTACATATCTGCCATCATAGCCTGTGTACCTCTGTGCATCCTGCATCCTTTACTTTGCAAAATACAGATCATTTTCCAGGGTCCTACACTTCATCAGAAGAATTTTTTTTTTTTTTTTGGCTGTGCCCTGCAGCTTGTGGGATCTTAGTGCCCCAACCAGGGATTGAACCTTGGCCCTTGGCAGTGAAACACAGAGTCCTAACTGCCAGACCACCAGGGAATTCCTAGAAAAATTATTTTTAATGGCTGCATCTTAGGCCACTGTGTGAGTATGCTATCATTTACTAAGCCATTCCCCCATTTTTTGTCATGTAAACTAGTTTTCAGGAGTTAAGTATATATTCACAAAAGCATTTGTGTCAAATTAACTCCCTTCCTCCTGTGTGCAGAAGCACATTTATGGACATTTGAGATATTAGACTAATTTGCATATAAGACTTACCAGCCCATCAGTTATTTTTCATTGACCTACTTCTCATAGTCAAAGCAATTAAATCAGTATTTTCACTAACATAACACACTATCTCCCTTGGAAGATGGAATTTCCCTCTCATTGTAATGAAAGAGAGTAGAGCAGGCAGAAAGGGGTAAAGGGTATTTTTTCGGTCCCAGTTTTTCATCAGTGTGTTGTGGCCTTTGTGGTTTTCTCCCCAAAGCCATCTGTCATTTTTTATTATGTATCAGCCTTGTGGCTTTGATAAGATTTACTCCAGCTCCAAAGGTTGGTCCTGATTAGTCTAAAGGGGTTGCCTGGGCTTCCCTGGTGGCATAATGGTTAAGAATCCGCCTGCCAATGCAGGGGACACGGGTTCGAGCCCTGGTCCAGGAAGATCCCACATGCTGCCGAGCAACCAAGCCCATGTGCCACAACTACTGAGCCTGTGCTCTAGAGCCCACGAGCCACAACTACTGAGTCCTGTGTGCCACAACTACTGAAGCCCGCGCACCTAGAGCCCGTGCTCTGCAACAAGAGAAGCCACCGCAATGAGAAGGCTGCGCACCGTAACGAAGAGTAGCCCCCGCTCGCCGCAACTACAGAAAGCCTGCACGCAGCAACGAAGACCCAATACAGCCAAAAATAAATAATAAATAAATAAATACCTAAATTCTTTAAAATCAATCAGTCAATAAATAAAGGGGTTGCCTTCAAACAAAGCAGAATGTGCCCTCCCCCACCCCCTACACACCAAATTGAGAAATGGGGGGATGGTGAGGCATCTACTGGCATTTACTGTTTGGGGGGCCAGGGATGCTGTGGGACAGTCTTGCACCTTGAAGACCTAACTTCTCAAAATGCCAATAGCACCCCTGTTGAAAAATACTTGTCAACAATCAGTCTAGATAGACTCATTGCCCTTGCCACAGTGATTGGTTGAGGTGTCTAGTCTTCAGCTAATCAGACCTTGCCATTCCCCTACTCAGTTCCAGAAACTCAAAACTGAAGTCTTTTAATTAAGACTGAATTAAGTAAAATTTACATACATAAAATGTGTAACGCTTAGGAGTACAGCTCAGTGAATCATCACAAAGTAAATATACCCATGTAACCACCTAGATCAAAATGTAGAACAGAAGGACTTCCCTGGTGGCGCAGTGGTTGAGAGTCCGCCTGCTGATGCAGGGGACACAGGTTCGTGCCCCGGTCCGGGAAGATCCCACATGCCGCGGAGCGGCTGGGCCCATGAGCCATGGCCGCTGGACCTGCGCGTCCGGAGCCTGTGCTCCACAATGGGAGAGGCCACAACAGTGAGAGGCCCGCGTACCGCAAAAAAAAAACAAAAAACTGTAGAACATTGGCAGCATCAAGCCCCTCAGGACCCCTCCAGTTATGATCCCATCCATCGTCCCCAAAGGAAATTACTTTCTAGACTTCTGACATCACAGATTCGTTTTGCCTGATTTTCAACTAATTTTTAAAAATTTACTCTATTTATTTTGGCTGCATCTTTAGTAGATACTGCCAAGTAGTTTTTCAAAGTACTTGTGCTAATTTACATTCCCACCAGCAGCATATGGGAGTTCCAGTTGCTCCATATTCTTGTCATCACTTGATATTTTCAGTCTTTTAATTTTAGTCATTCTGCGGTATAGTGCTATCTCTTTATGGTTTGGATTAATAATTTCTTTTTTTTCTTTTCTTTTTTGTGGTCATGCTGCATGGTTTGCAGTTCCCCAACCAAGGATTGAACCTGGGCCAAGGCAGTGAAAGCACAGAATCCTAACCACTAGACCACCAGGGAACTCCCTTAATTAGCAATTTCTCGATCTGCATTTCCTGACTAATGCTGTTGAGCACGTTTTAATATATGTGTTGGCCAGGGCATTGCCTGGAGGTCCAGTGGTTCATACCCTGTGCTTCTACTGCAGGGTGCCTGGGTTCAATCCCTGGTCGGGAAACTAAGATCCCATAAGACACGCAGTGTGGCCAAAAAAAAAAAAAAAATGTGTTGGCCATTCTTCTATTGTGAGGTGAGTACCTATTCATCTCTTTCCCCCATTTTTCTTTTCTTGTTTTTAAAAAAATATGTATGTATTTATTTATTTTGGCTGTGCCAGGTCTTAGTTGTGACACGCGAACTCTTAGTTGTGGCATGCGTGCGCAATCTAGTTCCCCGACCAGGGACTGAACATGGACCCTCTGCATTAGGAGCACAGTGTCATACCCACTGAACCACCAGGGAAGTACCTCCCCCATTTTTCTATTGAGCTTTTTTTCTTATTAATTCATAGGGGTTCATTATATATTTTGGACAGGAAACCTTTGTCAGATATATGTTTTTCCCACTCTGAGACTTGCCTTTTCACCTTCTTAATGATGCTCTTCGATGACCTGAAATTCCTAATTTTAATTTAGTCTAATTCAGTGGTTGACAAACTTTTTCTGAAAAGCGCGTTAGGCTTTGTGGGCCATTAGATTTCTACTCAGCTCTGCCACTGCAGCATGAAAGCAGCCATAGTTAATATGTAAATGAATGGGCATGGCTGCTTTCCAGTAAAACTTTATTTACAAAAACAAGAGGCCAGATTTGGCCTGTGGGCTGTAGTTTACCAGTCCTTAAACTATTTATCAATATCAATCATTTCCTTTACGGTTAGTGTTTTTTTGCGTCCTAATTTATAAATCTTTGCCTACCCCAAGCTCATGGGGATATCTTATGATATCTTCTAGAAACATTATTGTTCTAGTTTTCACTTTTAGATCCACAATCTAACTGGAATTTATTTTTTGTGTATACAGTCGGATAGGAGTCAAGTTTCTTTTTCTCTTTTCATATAGATATCCAATTGATCCAGAAGCATTTATTTAAAAGACTGTTCAGAGCATCTCACTTGTCCTAAATTAAATATCCATAAATGTGTGAGTCTGTTTCTGGGCTCTCAGTTCTGTTCCATTGGTTTATTTGCTTATCCTTGAGCCAAAAAGTCACACAGCCTTAATTATATTGATTTAATTTTTCTGAGAAGAAAAACATTTCCATATTGTTTTCTTCAAGATGGCCTTAGCTATTCTTGGCCCTTTGTGTTTCCAAATATATTTTCGAATCGATATGTAAATTTTCACAAAAGACCTGTTGAGAATTCTATTGGGATTGCACTGGGGAGATCAATTGGGGGATAACTGACAGATTTACAATGTTGAGTCTTCCAATCCATAAACACAACATAGCCCTCCTTTTTTCTTTCAGTGTAGCTTCTTTAGTTTCTCTCAATAGTCTTCTGTACAGACGTGCTGAAAATCTCTGTTTTATTCCTAGGTATTTGATTCTTGTTCATGCCACTATAAATGTTGTATTTTTAAAATTGTATTTTACAATTTTTTTATTGCTGGCATATAGAAATACAATTGACTTTGAATCCAGTGACCTAAATAAATTCACTTATTAATTCTGATAATTGATCTGAAGATTCTTTAGAGTTGTTCATGTACATAGTCATGTCATCTGCAAATTAGGACAACTTTCTTTTTTTCTTTCTATCCTTCTATTGTTTTTCTCTACTTCTTGCCTTATTACACTGGTGAAAGTGTCCAGGACCAAGTTAAAAAGAAGTACCAATTGCAGTCAAATTTAACAAGTTTCCAGTCTCAGAGGAAAACTTTCAACATACCACTATTAAGTCGATATTAGTTGACAGTACTTTTGCAGATAACCTGCATAAGTTAGCTTTTGTTGCATAACGAAAGAACCACAAAAACCCAGGGGCATACAACGATAGATATTTCTTACACATTTGTGGCAATCAGCTGATCTGGGCTGGGCCTCATTGGGTTGTTCTGCTGGCCTTGGCTGGGCTCACACATGCATCTACAGGTCGCTAGGGGTTATGTTCTCACCTGGGCTTGACTGAGTACTGCAGCTGGGCCAGCTGTGTTCCACCTGTTTCTAATCCCCTTCCTGGGGCCAGTGGGCTAGCTTGAGTAGGTCCTTCTCATAATAAATGGTAGAAGAACAAAAGAGCAAGCCCCAATAGGCAGTCTCATTTCAGAACTCTGCTGGCATCACATCTGTAAATATCCGAAATATTATGGCCAAACATGGCCAAAATGAGTCATATGGCTGAGTCCAGAGTCCAGAGTAATCTTGCCCATGGTGGAAGGGCACCATAAAGTTACATGGCAAAGGGTGTGACACAGGAGGGGTGAGGAAGCCAGGTCATTAGTGCAGTCTATCACACCTTTATCAGAATAAGACCAAGCCCCTCCATTTCTAGTTTGTTGAGGGTTTCTGTCATCAGTGGTGTCACATTTTATCAAATACTTTCTTTTTTTTGCATATATTGAGGTGTTCATACTTTTCTTAACATGGTGAATTACATGGATTATTAAACCAACCTTATTGTGGTTGGCAGTCTCTAGGACGACCTGTGATCCCTGCCTCCTGGTATACACACCCTTGTGTAATACTCTCCCACTGAGTGTGGGCTGGACCTAGTGACTCACTACTAACGAATAGAAAATGATAGTAATGATGTGACAGGAAGTCACTTCTGAGATTACGTTATAAAGACTTCAACTTCAGTCTCTCTCTGGATCTCTGTCTCTCTTGGGAAGAGCAAGGCGCCATGTTGAGAGTCTGCTACGGAGACACCCATTTGGCATGGAGCAGTCTCTGGCCAATGGTGAGTAAAGATGTGGGTTAACACAGTCACATGACCAAGTTTGGATGTGGATCCTCCCCTAGTCAAGCCTTGAGGATTAAATAAACTTATGAATGGAGGTAAAACATGTAGAAATACTTTGGCACCTAGTAAAAGCTCAAACAATTGAGCAATATTACCTCTGGGCTTGTCTTCTGTATCTATTAAATGGGAACATTAAAACCTATTTCATAAATGAAATAATGTAGTAGTAAGCACTTAGTGAATAGTCACTATTGTTCTCTTAACAGATTAACTGCTGTTTCTTAAAAATAGGACTTGAATTTTAGTCGTCCTTGAGTTCCCTAACCCTCACAACAGAATACAAGTTCAATCAATACTTTGGAATTAACTGACAAATTCAATCTGTCTTCATATATGTAAAATTAAAAAAAACAAGCTTCATAGACTCGAATAATTTAAGTTCTGTATTTTCATCTATTGAACCACGGACTAGACTTACTCTCTATGGTTTCTTCAAGCTCCATTCATTCATTCATTCATTCACTTGTTCATTAGTTTAATAAATATTTATTGGACACCAACCATATGCCAGTCTCTGTGCTTAGTGCTGGGATTCAATCACGAGGAGAACAGATGTGACTCATGCTCTCATAAAGTTTACAGTCTAATGGGAGGAAGACATAAAATAAATAATCACATACATACACACAAATCTACAATCACAAACTGTGATGTAGGAGCCGTGAAAGAAAGGTTCAGGGAGCCATGGGAGAAATCAAAGGGGAAACTGGGCCTAATTCAGGGTAAGAGGAAGCTTATAAACGTCATAAACTATGAAGCCTGAGCTCGGTATAAGGACGTTTGCCCTTTGCCTATCACAAAAAATAGATTAAAGTGATTAATTCTAAGGCTTCCCTGGTGGCACAGTGATTAAGAATCCGCCTGCCAATGCAGAGAACACAGGTTTGAGCCCTGGTCCGGGAAGATTCCACATGCCACAGAACAACTAAGCCCGTGCACCACAACTACTGAGCCTGTGAGTCACAACTACTGAGGCCCGCGCACCTAGAGCCCGTGCTCCGCAACAAGAGAAGCCATAGCAATGAGAAGCCCGCACACCTCAACGAAGAGTAGCCCCCACCCGCCACAACTAGAGAAAGCCCACGCACATCAAAGAAGACCCAACGCAGCCAAAAATAAATAAATAAAATAAAAGAACCAATACAAAAAATGTTAAAAAAAAAAACAAAACGAATAAAGCGAGTGATTCTAGCACCAACAGAAGCTCAAAACTCGCTCTATTTGTCCCCACCGTCCTCCAGCACGCCTCGGTCTGTGTATGTAGCCACTTACGGCCAGGCATGGCCAGCATCTGGGAACCTGACAAGAAGAGAGGAGAGACCATTTGAACAGAATTCATCTCCCAGTTTTTTTTTTTTTTTTTTTTTTTTTTTGCGGTACGCGGGCCTCTCACTGTTGTGGCCTCTCCCGTTGCGGAGCACAGGCTCCGGACGCGCAGGCGCAGTGGCTATGGCTCACGGGCCCAGCCGCTCCACGGCATGTGGGATCTTCCTGGACCGGGGCACGAACCCGCGTCCCCTGCATCGGCAGGCGGACTCTCAACCACTGCGCCACCAGGGAAGCCCCCATCTCCCAGTTTTAATGAATGCGTTGGAACCGTAGAAAGAAAATGTCACAAATCTCTCTACAGAACACCTGTGGTAGGAAGATAACTGCTGGAAATGACCAGTGTGATGCCGTGAACACCAGATGGGAGGAGGCTGCCTGCCAAGAGCCCGGCTTGCTCCCCCGTCATGGTAGGCAAAAAACACAGGTGTCTTAAAGACAAGAAAGTGCAAAGGGAAGTGCTGAATGATCAGGAAACTCTCGAATGCTGCAGCCTCAGCCCATCTCCAGACAGAACTCAGTGCAGGGGATTTCTCTTCTTCCTCCGGTGCCAGGGAATAGTGGGGCTTCACAGCTGCCTTCACGTTGGAGGTGGGTGCTCTCATCTCCTGTTGCCCGGTGGCTTCCCAGAACTCTGAAGCCTTTGTCTTGAAAACCTGACGGCCTTTCTACTCTACACAGGATGTCGGGGCCCAGCATCTGTGGCATGTCATTATAAAGGACAGGGCAGGGCTTCTCTGGTGGCGCAGTGGTTGAGAGTCCGCCTGCCGATGCAGGGGACACGGGTTCGTGCCCCGGTCCAGGAAGATCCCACATGCCGTGGAGCGGCTGGGCCCGGGAGCCATGGCCGCTGCGCTTGCGCGTCCGGAGCCTGTGTTCCGCAACGGGAGAGGCCGCAGCAGTGAGAGGCCCGCGTACCGCAAAAAAGAAAAAAAAAAAAAGGACAAGGCAGGACAAACTGAGATGACATTCCCCAGGCGCCTCTGCCACAGGGCAGTTGACATCTGGAAGCTTGACTTTCAGGTACTGCCAGTTTCATACCCACCCTGCCTCTCTATTTCTGTAGACCTTTCCTGTTATGGGTTATTCCTGTTGCTGGAATTCAAAATTCTCTTATTGCTTAGGTAAAACTCGGTCCCTCCTCAGGCTGTCCCATGAGTCAGGCTTCACCTCCACAGCATGTACACTGGCGTAAGCTTTTCTGGAGTCGGAGAGTCCCCTGAGGTACAAATATTTACGTGTTTCAGGAAAATGGTTCCAGATGAAATCACTGCCACCTCCTTGAATCTGTCCTGAGTGGTGTCTAAGGAGTGGAGAAGCAGGCAGAGGTAAAGGGACGCAACCTGGAGCGAGGTTTCCAGATGCATCTTAACCTAGGATCTGTCTTGGCAGGTGACTTGAGACCCCCTCAAGACCCTCCGCCGTGGCAGGCTTCACCGGGCTGCGATGAACCACGCTGAAATAACAGAACCTGACTCACTTCTTCGATGCTCAACAGATCCCTGTGGGCAATGCCATGACTGACATTAATACAAAAGCAGTTAGATTCCAGTGGGGTTGCTCATATAGGCGAGAGTGTGAGGGGAGGGGGAAGGCAGGCAGCTCAATGGCTCTTTAGACAGACAATTTTTCCCTTTGTTTCTGGCTACCGGCTAGAAGCATGTTTCAGTTTTCTCGTCAGCAAGTTAAGCCAGATGCGCACACGGTGCCTTGACAAAGAAAGAGGCCAGTATGAAAAGATATTAAAATTCAAAACACACTTCAGAGATTGCCTCCTCCTCAAATTGCACGGTCGTGGGGAGAATTCCTAAATCAGAAGAGAGGTCAAGTGATGGTGCTGAGTTCAGCTTTGTCTGTCCCTTGATATCAATATGATGCCCAGACGAGAACTACCCAGGAGAAAAGGCTAAGCTAAAACATCTGCTCTCCTAACCCACCAGCCACTAAACATCAGCTTTAGGATGGCACCCAAATAAGCATTCTGAGAGGAGCCATGCATATCAACAGCGTCTGCCCACTTTTTAAATTAAATCAGTCATTGACAGGGGACGCCCCTGGTGGTCCAGTGGTTAAGAATCCGTCTTGCAATGCAGGGAATGCCGGTTTGATCCCTGATCGGGGAACTAAGATCCCGCACGCCGCGGGGCAACTAAGCCCGCGCGCCACAACTAGAGAGCCTGAGTGCTGCAACTAATGAGCCTGCGCACTCTGTGCACAAGTAAAGAGAAGCCCAGGCAGGGGTGGGATAGGGAGGGTGGGAGGGAGGGAGACGCAAGAGGGAAGAGATATGGGAACACATGTATATATATAACTGATTCATTTTGTTGTAAAGCAGAAACGAACATACCATTGTAAAGCAATTATACTCCGATAAAGATGTTAAAAAAAAAAAAAAAGAGAAGCCCGCACGCCGCAAGGAAAGATCCCGCGTGCCGCAACTAAGACCTGACACAGCCAATAAGTAAATATAAATAAAATAATTTACAAAGATACATCCCGTGCTTGGGGTTCAAGTTGCAAAGAAAATCCTACATGCAGAAGTCTATTCTCCAAAGCTTGTACAACTTGTAGGGCAGCATCTGTGAGAGCCAAGATCAAATCTGAGCCAACTAAGGCCAAAGTCAGAGTAAGCCATAGACATTCACAAGCTTGAGGATGAGGAAAAGAAAGTCGCATACACTATAGGTCCTGTGTTTTGTTCTGGTTTGGGCCGTGCCGCACAGCTTGTTGGATTTTAGTTCTCAGACCAGGGACTGAACCCAGGCCCTCAGCAGTGAAGAGTGTGGAATCCTAACCCCTGGACCTCCAGGGAATTCCCAGGCCCTGTGTTTTTCATGGGCGGACTGTCCCCTAGAGATTTTTTTTTTTTTAGAAGATGTTGGGGGTAGGCGTTTATTAATTAATTAATTTTTGCTGTGTTGGGTCTTCGTTTCTATGTGAGGGCTTTCTCTAGTTGTGGCAAGCGGGGGCCACTCTTCATCTCGGTGCGCGGGCCTCTCACTATCGCAGCCTCTCGTTGCGGAGCACAGGCTCCAGACGCGCAGGCTCAGTAGTTGTGGCTCACAGGCCCAGTTGCTCCGCGGCATGTGGGATCCTCCCAGACGAGGGCTCAAACTCGTGTCCCCTGCATTAGCAGGCAGATTCTCAACCACTGTGCCACCAGGGAAGCCCCTGGAGACTTATTTTTCAGCTGGTTGTTTGAAAAGACCTAGGAATACATTTCCCCAAAGGAGCAACAGTGTTACGGTAGCTGTGTTCTCTGATCAGTCCACAGAATTCTGTTTGCCGCAGTGTAATCGAAAGCACCTCTGGTCACTGTAAAGCCCCCAAGCCTGTGCCTTTGAGTCCCTGGGGGACGATGATGAGCTGGAGGAGGGGCACTGCTTATTTGTAACTCTCGGCACTGCTGCCCGGAATACTCCGCAGCCACATGGAAGGGGCTGGAGGTGCACTGCACAAAGCGCCTGGCTGAAGGCCAGGTCGGGGCTGGGATCCAGTCCGTCCTCCACCAGCTGAGCCGGGGCACCTGCGGCTGCCAGAGGAGGAGCCTTTTTCTAATTTGTGCTCAAAAGCTATGCTCCAAAGGAACTCTGGAGGCTTCAGCTGCAATAGCGAAAGACAGCTCTTCTAGAAGAGGGTGTCAAGAGTAGAAGGAAATTTGGGCACAAGAGGACATCAGTGGTGGGGAAGAGATGAAAGCCGCCACCCACATACACATTTCTGTGTCTGGGTCACTGAATGCTGGAGTGGGCACAAACACGTTCTGACCAGAACCTCTTCTGGGGGCAACACTGAGCCCCCGTCAACTGTTCTCACATTCCACCATGAGACTTCCTCTGCGACCTGGCTACTTCAGTGAGGACATGGCAGCTACCTCGGCAAAGGCTCTTTACACCTTAGGGCTGGTGCCAGGGGGTGAATGAAAATGGGACACCTTTTGGAATTTCCATAGAACGTGACCCCCAAAGAGATGAGGAAACGTACGGCTGTGGCTCCTACTCAGGTGGAGTCCAGAGGCTGTTCTGGAAACAGGGAAGGCGGAAGGAGGAATGGCCAGTATGTGCTATGCTGGGGGCTATGAGGAAAAGTACCTGGGAAAAATGACCCTATCTCAACTCCAACGGGGATAAGTGATCCTTACAAAGGCCTAGGGCCCTCTGTTGTAATAGCAAGAAGAAAAACAAGCAAGTGGTTAAAACAGCAAATTTTATATCTTGTTTCATGTTCTTTCATGAAGTGTTTAGTGACCTTATGTTATCTTAATCTAGTTAATAACCAGAGTTTCATTGTTTCATATTAGATAAAAACTAGATATTTCTGGGGAAAAAACAGCAAGATTTTATGCTACACACAGACGCACACAATTAAAAAGCAAAAAAACAGGCAAACAGACACATACAGACATACGCACATGGACACAGCCCAGGGTATGCAGGGAAAGACAGGAGAGCCTGCCCAAAGACTCTTCCAGCATCGACTCAAGTTAGAGAAACAGCAGCACTTGAGCTGGCCTGTGGGAGGAAGCTGCTTCTCGCCCGCAGCGTGCCCAGGAAGCAGGCTTGGAGGCGGGGGCCGGGAAGCCCCTCAGTCCTAGCACCCCGAGAGGCAGCTCAGGCGTGTGGAGCCCCATCTCCCAGACGCACAGTTCCCTCAATGGGACTTTGTGAAGCTCGGTCAGGGAATGGGGTTTCCAGCAGTTGCAGCTCTAGAAGGGTGCTTGCTGTTCGGAGTATGTTAGCTGTCGTAGGGAACCCCCCAGGCCGTAGTCCTTGTGGGTGGGCTGTCACTGGGGCCCCGGGCTCCCGCCACCCCTCAGCTTCCCGAAGTCGTCTCCAGTCAGCTGGTGGATGAGGAGACAGGACTGGTTGCACCTGGGGGCCGGGCCTGAGTGTGGCTGGCAGCGCTTCCACCACATTTCCTGGGCAGGAACAGCAAGTGCATGGCCATCAACGACAGGGCGCCTGGGTAACGTAAGGCAGCTACGTGCTGGGGAAGAAGACCAGGACGTGGACACGTGAGTGCGGCCAGTCACTGCCTCTCTGCACAGAGGACGTTCTAGTTCGTGTCCCACGGTGGGGGGAGAGGTCCTTCCATTTCTTTGTACTTGCACCTGCTCAAGCAAGAGAGTTGCTGCTGTCGCTGTGACTGGTAAAGGCAGGACCGAGAGCCAGGGTGTGACTCTCACCCTCTCAGCTTCAGGTGAAACGTCACCCAGGTTCCTCCCACGGGAATCGCTGTGCTCACCCAAGCCTTTATCTCCAGCCCGGCTCCTGCCACAAGCTTCTTCTCCCCAGGCCTCGTTTGAAATCGATCTGCCGCAACAGTTGCAAACCCCAGCTGTTCTTTTATTCCTTGGCGGGTAGCTAGAGAATCAATTATCCCCGCCCTCAGAGAACTGCAGCGTCTGTTGATCCGCCCAAGGATAGGATTCAAGGTCTCAGCCCCCCGCCCGTAAAGCTGTACTTAATCTGGACCTAATCACTTGAACAACTGCTTTTTACCCGTGATCCCCACCTGGCAACACCAAAACACCACCTCAGACTTTCAAGAGTCTAGGATCCCTAGCCCTCAAGGAGGATACTAATCTCCATTTTACACATGCAGCATGTACAGAAGGGTCAGAAAAGCAAAGTCTTGTTGATCTGCAGCAAACCTGCCGCCACCTTTACGTCTAAGTCTCACTATGGGCTTCTGACAGTAATAGTCTGTGGTCTATTGGTCTCGGCCTGGGAAAATTCTCGGAGTGTCTGCATACGGAACCCTCAGTTCATATTTGGTTAGAGTTCTCAGCATTGCCATCTTAGGATTTATTTACTACCACCTCAGCCTCCACATTTCCACCTACTCCCTTGGTAATTGTGGCAATGAACTCACCACTGAGCCATTGGGAATTGGGGCTCCGTCTCCTTTCAGGACCCCCTCCAACTTCTGGGTTTGGTTAATATACTTACTGAGTGTCCATTAGGTGCCAGGCACTGCTGAACGCTGAATTTTGAGGCCAGTGGCCTTACTTCCAATGAGTTCTGCTTTGGAATGTGTTTTTCAGTTGCTTTGCGACAGTGCCATGCAAATGGATTAAATGATAAAATAAAAAAATGTAACAAGATAGTTCACATTCCTCGGGGGGGAAAAACCCAGAAATGTCTAGGATGGCGAGCATTCTTAGAAAAGTTTCTCTCCTCTCTTATTCTGGGTAGAGTTCCATCAACAAGACTTCAGTCCTTCAGGGATCGGCGACTGGTGCAAAAAGAGGTCCCCCCAGTGCTCTCCTAGCACACACACCACAACTGAAGCAAGAAAATCTTCTCTGCTCATGAACGAGCCTTTTGTTTCTTGCTTGCAGGATAGTTGTAGTTTACCTTCTTTTACGTATGCAGAGTTTAGTTTTGAGGTTGTTAAAAATGTATGCGAGGGAATTCCCTGGCACTCCAGTGGTTAGGACTCTGGGCTTTCACTGCCGAGGGTCTGGGTTCAATCCCTGGTCAGGGAACTAAGATCCCACAAGCCACGCAGCGCAGCCAAACAAAAGAAAAAAAAAAGTATGGAAATATACGGAGAGAGAGCCAATTGTTTTCTCAAAGAACATGATTGTTTCTCTGTTAGCGATGGCAGCTTGTAGAAATGTGATGGGGGAGAGGAGGCATTTACTGAATTTAGGGGCTAACCAGGAAGAATTAGCCCCCAACCTAATAAAGGTACGATAGCAGTTATCAGAGAGCAAGGGTCCCTCACTTGTTTATAAAAAAATTCTTTTGAAATTACAGGTCCCACAGTCAAATAGCAAATATTGTCTACCAGTTGTGAGTTGAAGTCCATGTTGACAATTGGCAGTGTTTAAGACAACAACCCCAGCACTTTGGAGGCTGTATATTGAAAGCCAAAAGATCTAGTCAATTGATTGGAATCGGTGACTGTGTACATCAAAAGTATTATTCATATTTTTGAGAACCCAATCTGTGCAGGCTGGGATAGGCACTAGGGATGCAGCCTTGAACAAAACAGACAGAGCCTCTCCTCTCCTGAAACTTACGTTCTACAAGGGGGAGACAAGAAATAAACAAAATAAAGTCAGATGGTGGTAAATGACATGAAGAAGGTAAGACAGGGATATTAGAGGATAACAATGGGCGGGAGGGGTGCTTTAGTTTGAGTGGTCAAGGAAGACTTCATTGAGAAAGTGACTTTTTTGTTTGTTTGTTTGTTTGTTTTTGTGGTACGCGGGCCTCTCACTGTTGTGGCCTCTCCCGTTGCAGAGCACAGGCTCTGGATGCGCAGGCTCAGTGGCCATGGCTCACGGGCCCAGGCGCTCCGCGGCACGTGGGATCCTCCCGGACCGGGGCACGAACCTGTGTTCCCTGCATCGGCAGGTGGACTCTCAACCACTGCGCCACCAGGGAAGCCCTCTAGTCACGTTTTAAGGGAAACAGTGACCCAGAAAACAAGGAGATGGTCAGAAGTCTGAAAAGATGAGGGATATGTTCTGTATTGTTCCTCAGATCAGAGATTGGGCCAGTGTGCTAAAACCTCAGGGAGACATATCGTATTCAGTATCAAGAAGTCTGCAGCCCTGACCATGTAGAAGATGACTTCTTAAATTAATAAGCTCCCCTTCAGGGGAGTTGTTTACGCAGAGACTGGATGGTCGGCTGTCTCAGGCTGTAAGCCCGATTGAGAAGGCTGTTAGGTGGACTGACACCCAAGGTCTCGTCTCCCCCTGAGATGTGGTGGTTCTGTGGCCTTGATGGAGCACCAAATGTTTCTGACCCCAAATGGCATATTTCTCTGTCTATTTTACTATGATTCTTGATAAAAATTCCAAATTTCCTAGCAGTAATTTACCAGCACCACAATGATCCCAAAACACTGCCCTTTTGGGTATTTAACACCCTGGTCCAGCCTCGCTGCCCAGTAGTTCCATACCCCAGAATCATTACACATACAGCTGTTTACTTCCTATTTATTGCTCAACCATTTGAGTCTACAAAAGTCTACAAAAGGACTTTACCTCTTCACTTTAGTTAATGACTGAACCTGGTGCATTATTGAGTAGCCTTGTAAGAGTACAATAATAAAGTTACTGGGGGAAAATGTGAATCACTTTCAGACCTTTAACACTGATACTGAGAATATAAAGCACTGTGTGATATCTAAAAGAGAAGGTGGAAAGATCTACAAGATAAGGGTAGAAAGAAAATATTCAAATCACAGGACTTTAGAAGTAGAATCCAAGTTGCTCACTTTGGAAAAAAAGGACAATGAAGCCAGGGTTCAAAGTTCCTGCTCAGGGTCTTCTGAGCCTCAGTTCTTGGTGTTCCCACCACATTTTATTTCTCTTTCTCCCTCCCCGCCTTCTACCTAGTTCCCCAGCCTCCAAAATTATATTCCCTCACATCCTTTTTCTTTTTTTTTGGCTGCACTGCATGGAATGTGGGATCTTAGTTCCCCGATCAGGGATCGAACCCATGCCCCCTGCGGTGGTATCGCGGAGTCCTAACCACTGGACAGTCAGGGAAGTCCCCTCCCACATCCTTTTAAACACAACCAAAACCATAAAGAAAATGTTAATTGTTCTGAGAGTCACATTACAATATTTAAATTAGATCAGTTTCAAGGCTCCCCTAAATTTGGGGTGTTTCTTCCCTACTGACCAATACCAGGGGTTTTCCGATGGCTGTTGGAAGACCTCTTGCACTTGTGTAAGGCACACATCTCGTGATTTATTTGAAAATGGTATCTCTCAGTCTCACCTACTGAGAAACTGAAAACGATTTTGGAAATACCTGTAGTTGTAACACTAGCTGTGGACCTTTGGCTAGTCACTTAGCCCCTCGGAACTCAGACTTCCTCTTCTGTTAAGCACTTGCGCTCAATGAATCATGGTCTAAGTCAGGTTCTCTGCGAAATGCCTACCTTATAGGGTTGTTGGGAGAATTAAAGAAAATAATAATATTAGGCAACATTAGGTGAATCAGTTCCTGCCAAGTACTGGGCTAAGTACTTTTCGATACGTTGTCTACATCTCCACAACGACCCTAAGAATGAGATATTACTACACTGGTTACATACCATTTATAGATGAGGTTAAATGACTTGGTAACCAAGGCCACCCGGCTATCAGGGGGCTGCATGTCTTTATCTCCTTGCCCTTGGTCACTGTGGGTAGTGGATATAATGTAAAGTGCAATAGAAGGAGAGCTGCCATCTTTGAGGGTACGGAGGTCCCTAGCACTCTCCTTTCATCGGCCCCCACCCCTCTGAATTTAAATAAGGGTGAAACCCACATCAAATAGTCTTCTAGGGCAAGCTC
>NW_020185339.1:17577533-17744576 GCF_003031525.2 Neophocaena asiaeorientalis asiaeorientalis
GGGGACGGGGGAGGGGGAGGGGGGAGGGGAAGAAATCATAGAAACAGTAGCCTAAGAAATGTGTGGGAGCAGGGCCGTCCGGAGCAGGACACGGTATCCTGAAGCGGGCAGACAGGACTGCAAACTTTACTGACCTCTTGGACACGAGCTTCCACTCTTTTCTTTTTCTTTGAAAGCAAGGATTTTTAAAACAAAGGGGGTGGGGGAAGGGAAGACAAGGGAGCTTTAGTGGAGGGCTGAGCCTCTGGATAAAGTCACTGTTTTAGTTTTCTCATTTGTAAGATCACTTATCCTCTGTAAACCTTGATCTCCTCATCTGTAAAAATGAAAATATCTTGCTGATGGAATCGTGGTAAGCATAAAATGAAACCATATGTGACAAGCACACAGAAGCTTAATTAATATTAGCAATAAACGTAATAAAGATATGTCTAAACCTTAGTTCTGTCCATACATGCTCTATAAAAACTAGCATTCTTCGTATGTCTACTGTTTTTTCCATTGGAATCCGTGGCAAACGCTCAAACATATGGTAGCTAGTGCTAGAGCGCCCTCTGGTGGCTCTGCTGTCACAAACGAAACCTACTATCCGGACCTCGGCCTGCGTGGACCCTAACATAAAGGCTCTGCCCTGCTGCTGACCCCAGTCTGCAGGCACCCAAAGGAGAGAAGCGCAGCGGAGGCCACGCTGCAGGTGCTCTCATCAGAAAATGTTACCAATAATCTGCAAAACTACTGAATCAGTCTGCTGTACACCTGAAACTGACACACTATTGTAAGTCAACTATACTTAAGTTAAAAAAAAAGAAAATGTTACCATTGACTCACAATGATTAAGAATAATTCCCTTAGTCTGAGTTTGAGCCTTACGAAATTAGCTGCTATTCAGCCATTTTTAACCTACGAAAATGGCAGTTTTGTATGGTTGCCCCTAATCATTGCTGCTAGATGGGAGTAATTCAAAATCAGAGTGTGTCATTTAAAATGCTCAAAACGACGGAAACAAAACACAATGACTGAAAGAATGACTTTGTGGCCCGTGGGATCTAGAGCTGAAAGAGGAAAAGACAACCTCTCCTCAGGGATTTTAGTAATGGGCTGTTTCCCTAATCCCCTGTAACTTTTCTAGCATCTTTAATCCTTAAAGCCCGTCCTTACCTCAGTCAGAAGCACAGGTGGTGGGGCTTCTGTACCCCCTTTTCTGCTAGTTCACTTAGCCCTTCCATTTCTTTCCCCTACTTTGAGAAAAGATCCACTCTTAGAGTCTCAAGAGGATAAATGATTGTGAAGCCCATGCCGTCTGTGTAGCCCTTCTGAGAAAGACCAGATTTCGGGGGGTGGGAGGTCACAAAATCAACAACTTCTCTGAGTCCTGACTTTACTATTACAATTTTGGAAAATCGGAATAGACCCGACCATTCAATCATTTCCCAGCGTCACTCACTAGATATTAAACTTTTATGTAGTCTCCCGCATAGTGGATTGCATTCAAAATTTGTTGTTGTTTTTAAAGGCATAGTCCCTCTGCGTGTTTGGTTCTATTCCATCACCCATCTTTCAAAGTCCTCACCATATCAAAAAGCAGTTGCAAAATAAGAGAGAATAATTTTCTTGGTTCTTGGCCAAATTCTACAGCTTCTAGGTGATTCTGCTTGAAATAATCTTCTTGAGGGTCTCCACAGAATTGAAACCATTCTGAAGTATATCCTTCTAGCAGTGGCCAAAGCTAATAGCACTGGGATTATAATTAGTCTGAGAGATCTTATAACACATTCAGCTGAGACACACACTTCCAAAAAGTTAATATCCTGAGTCTTGAGATACCACCAGGACTCAGAATCCTGTAAATGACTTTGGAACCATTGCATTGATCATTTTGCACCTTTAAAGCCCATGAGGAAAGATAAGTACAGCATCAAATCCCAACTCAACTCACAAGAGCGGATTGATTAGGTAGAATATTAAAACAATGTGTTATATTGGGTATGCCTTACGAAAATAAAAAATACTCCAAATTGAATTTAATTCTCATCACCCCCTCTGATCCCCTAGATGTACTTGCAGGAAATTATATGCTAGAGTGGTATTCTCAGTTGGGGGCATTCTTACCTTAAAACAGAGAAATTTTATACTCAGCCTGTTGGGAAGCCATTTTTCACATGTTCTGCTTTAGCCCTACCCAGCAAACTGAATCTGCAGCTACCCAGAACATCGACTTGTAAATCTTAAATTCTACAACTTAAAAATAATTGAATTCAAATCAATTACATATCAAATTACTTTATAATTTTCTAAAACTTTTAGAGCCACATAGGAGAGCTCAGTGTTACTTTTTTAAAAATCTGTATAAGAAAATAATATGAATTAGTCAAGCCCTGAGAGTTCAGGGGCCTTTTAAGAAACTTTCTAAAGAATTTGTTTAAACCTTACACTTGAACTCTACATTTTTTTTTCAAGCCGAACAAGCATATATTTGTTCTCCCTAGAGCTTCGCACAATACCTCTATTATTCTCTCTGCTCTCTCCAAAGTCATCCTATTAAATTACAAATTGCATCCCTAATCCAAGCTTTTCTTTCGGAGATGAAGGCATTTTCTGAAGTTAGCTTTAAAGCTGGTATAACTTTGCAGGAATTCCAATCTACTCCAGTTGTAAAATTCACATCAGTCACTAGTTAAAATGAAGCCATCAATTTGCCAGAAAAGCTATTATTTGTGCCCTTTACAGATTCCCCATTCGTTCCCTATGCCCCTGCCAAGCATAATTAGGTTAAATGGGAATTTAGCAGATGTGAGAGCCACACACGCTGAACAAACTCATCACAACAGCTATTACTGCTCTGATCAAAAGTTAACTTTGGGGACTTCCCTGGTGGTCCAGTGGTTAAGACTCCTCACTCCCAATGTAGGGGGCCCAGGTTCTATCCCCTAGATCGAACTAGAACTAGATCCCACATGCATGTCGCAACTAAGAGTTTGCATATTGCAACTAAGACCTGGCACAGCCTAAATAAATAAACAAACAAACAAATGAATATATTTTTTTAAAAGTTAACTTTGTTAGGGGAAAAACAAGTGGCAAAATCATGGATCTGGTCTTTTGTACTCAGCATGGGTCAGGGGGCTGTAGAGAATCAGCCTCTTGGTCTCAGACTCAATAATAACCTCATACACATGTGAAGGAAAGGTGACTATTGCTGCCGGATTTCGGTAATCCAATTCAGACACGAAAATGAGCTCCCAGAAATTGACAAGACACTCAAGGATCATTTAATGCCACTGACCCCAACCACCTGGGGGGAAAAAAAGCTGACTTTTAAAGAAAAATCTTGACAGGTCAGAAGAGAAGATGCTAGAAATAGTCAAGTTTGCAGAGGAGTGGCTTTCACTGCCAGTGGTATCGCCTTCCTTCTGGGAATCTCAGCAAACCAGGGAGGAGAGTGAGGAGGGAGGTCTGGCAGAAACCAGGCTAAGGATCGATCAGAAGTAGATCACGACCAACTAGCTGGAGATCCTTTTGCCTTAGTAGAACCAGTAAAAAAAAAAAAATGGATTCCTGAACAGAGCGTTCGCACTGAGGTTCTTTATCAGATGAAGAAACAACCAACATACTCATTCAAAGTTCAAGTCCTGTTTTCAGCTGCAGTGAGCACACCTGTCAACCAGAACTCATCCTGAACATGGATCAATAATTGTACAGATCGACGCCTTGTATCTTATCCAAAATCTGTTGGATAAACTATCGGCACATTCTATCCTGTTATTTCTAGAATCATGACCCATGGTTAAGCTTCTGATGCAACAGGCCCTGAGGAAAGGAGTCATGGCAAAGAATGAACATGAGCTAGAACTTGTGAAGAAATACAGGTAAGCCATGGGCATAAGGAGCCCACTCTCCATTCTACTGGCATTCAAGTGATGGCACTGCCCCCAACCCAGAACAACCAAGCACCACGTAGCACCTACCTGAGGGTTCCTTTGGCTTGAGTGTCTTACTTCACAAGCGGGCATACAGCTTCGAAATTTGCCATTTTGTGGATAATCCAGATGTACCAGGTCTTGGCAGTAAGAATGACATATGTATTTCCCCTCTGAAAGAGTAAGTGCAAAATTTCCTGGTTAGATGTATATGGGTCTCTGTCCATCTGACAGGCAGAGGGAAATTTAAGCCCCCAAACCAAAACCCAGCATCTGACCCAGAGTAGTGGAGATGTGTCTGTGTAGGGTCCATTCTTTCATAGCAGTGTGCTGGGCCATTTATTTAAAGCTGGCCTTCTCTGAAATCCAAACATAATACCAGTGAATACATTTCAGAAAGACAGATTAGATTACTATAAATATCTTTTTTGCAATTTAAAAATTGAGATAAAATTTATATAATATAAAATTCACCATTTTAGGGCTTAAAGACTTAAATGTAAGACATGACACCATAAAACTCCTAGAAGAGAACGTAAGCAAAACATTCTCTGAACATAGGCAAAACATAAATCGTAGCAATGTTTTCTTAGGTCAGTCTCCCAAGGCAATAGAAATAAAAGCAAAAATAAACAAATGGGGGGCTTCCCTGGTGGCGCAGTGCTTGAGAATCCGCCTGCTGATGCAGGGGACAGGGGTTCGTGCCCTGGTAAGGGAAGATCCCACATGCCGCGGAGCGGCTAGGCCCGTGAGCCATGGCCGCTGAGCCTGCGCGTCCGGAGCCTGTGCTCCGCAACGGGAGAGACCACAACAGTGAGAGGCCCGCATACCGCAAAAAAAAAAAATAAATAAATAAATAAATAAATAAACAAATGGGACCTAATTAAACTTATAAGCTTTTGCACAGCAAAGGAAACCGTAAACAAAATGAAAAGACAACCTACTGAATGGGAGAAAATATTTGCAAATGATGCAACCAACAAGGGCTTAAGTTCCAAAATATACAAACAGCTCGTATAATCCAACAACAAAAAACCAAACAACCTAGTTGAAAAATGGGCAGAAGATCTAAAGAGACGTTTCTCCAAAGAAGACACACAGATGGCCAATAGGCACACGAAAAGATGCTCATCATCGCTAATTATTAGAGAAACGCAAATCAGAACTACAACACAATAAGGTATCACCTCATAACGATTAGAGGTCTACAAAAAATAAATGCTAGAGAGGGTGTGGAGAAAAGGGAACTCTCTTACACTGTTGGTGGGAAGGTAAATTGGTGCAGCCACTATGGAAAACAGTATGGAGTCTCCTCGAAAAAATAAAAAATAAAGTTGCCATATGATCCAGCAATCCCACTCCTGGGCATATGCCCAGACAAAACTCGAATTCGAAAAGATACATGCACCTCTATGTTCATAGCAGCACTATTTACAATAGCCAAGACATGGAAACAATCTAAATGTCCATCAACAGATGAATGGATAAAGACGATGTGGTATATAAATACAATGGAATATTATTCAGACATAAAAAAGAATGAAATAATGCCATTTGCAGCAACATGGATGGACCTAGAGATTATCATACTAAGCAAAGTAAGTCAGAAAGAGAAAGACAAATACCATACGATATCACTTACATGTGGAATCTAAAATATGACACAAATGAACCTATCTATGAAACAGAAACAGAATCACGGACATAGAGAACAGAACTGTGGTTGCCAAGGGGGATGGGGGGTAACAGAGGGAAGGATTGGGAGTTTGGGATTAGTAGATACAAACTATTATATATAGGATGGATAAACAACAAGGTCCTACTGTATAGCACAGGGAACTATATTCAAAACTCTGTGATAAACTATAATGGAAAAGAATATATATATATATATATATATATGTATAACTGAGTCACTTTGCTGTGTGGCAGAAATTAACACAACATTGTAAATCAACTATACTTCAATAAATATTTTTTAAAATTCACCATTTTAAAGAGTAAAATTCAGGGAATTCCCTGGTGGTCCAGTGGTTAAGACTTGGCACTTTAACTGCTGAGGCCTGGGTTTGGTCTCTGGGCAGGAAACTAAGATTCTGCAAACAACGCAGCCAAAAAAAAAAAAAAAAAAAGAAAATCTAATGATTTTTAGTATAATCATAATGTTGTACAACCATCACTATTATCTAATTCCAGAACATTTCCATCACCCCAAGAACAAGCCCTCTACCTGTTAGGAGCCACTCCCCATTTCCTTCTTCCTCTATCCCCTGGAAACCACTAATCTACTTTCTGTTCCTATGGATTTGCCTATTTTGGACATATTGTGTCAATGGAATCATACAATATGTAGCCTTTTGTGTCTGGCTCCTTTCACTTAGCATAATGTTTTTAAGGTCCATCCATGTTGTAGCATGTATTAGAATTTCATTCCTCCTTATTGTTGAATAATCTTTCATTGCCTGGAAGTGCCACATTTTGTTTATCTATCCATCACTTGATGGACATTGGGTTGTTTTCATTCCTAGGAGTGAAAATGTTGGGGCATATGGTAGCTGTGTTTAATTTTTTGACGAACTGCCAAACTGTTTTCCAATGTAAATCTCTCGAAAACAGCTCTTTCAGCCACATCACAGCGCATAGATAAGAACTTCTACAACTCTATTCACCAGCTAATAGAATTCTCTAAACAGTAGTCTAGTAATGGAACCCATTCAAGTATATATAGCTTACATTATGATATACTTAAAGGGGCTTATTATGAAATAACTTTCCATATGAAAGTGGTGTCCCGGCAAGAAGAACCCTGAAGGAAAATTTGGAGTGGGGCTCTGCATGTAGTTCTTCTTCTAGCCAAGGGTAAAGCAGCCTACATCATCATTATTATGAAAACGTTTTGTGGGCTTCCCTGGTGGCGCAGTGGTTGAGAGTCCGCCTGCCGATCCAGGGGACAGGGGTTCGTGCCCCGGTCTGGCAAGATCCCACCTGCCGCGGAGCGGCTAGGCCCGTGAGCCATGGCCGCTGAGCCTGCGCGTCCAGAGCCTGTGCTCTGCAACGGGAGAGGCCACAACAGTGAGAGGCCCCCGTACCGCAAAAAAAAAAAAAAAAATGTTTTGCATGCTGATGCCAGGATTAAACCTATTGGAAGTTAACAGGGGTCTGGCTTTCAAAATGGCATCCAGAGGTGACCTAGAAGCCACAGTCTATAGCATCACAGCCAACTAACTTGCAGGACTAACTCTGCATGCATGCCTACATTCTTTTTTTTTAAAAATAGATTTATTTATTTATTGTTGGCTGCGTTGGCTCTTCGTTGCTGTGCGCGTGCTTTCTCTAGTTGCGGTGGGCGGGGGCTACTCTTTGTTGCACTGCGCAGGCTTCTCATTGTGGTGGCTTCTCTTTGTTGCTGAGCACGGGGTCTACGTGCGTGGGCTTCAGTTCACGGGCTCTAGAGCGCAGGCTCAGTAGTTGTGGCGCACGGTCTTAGTTGCCCCATGGCATGTGGGATCTTCCCGGACCAGGGCTCAAACCCGTGTCCCCTGCACTGGCAGACGGATTCTTAACCACTGCGCCACCAGGGAAGCCCCATGCCTACATTCTTATATCCATGCAACAAATGTTCGTGCCTACTTCATCCCCAGGAGCATTAGGCAGTTAAGTACACAGTCAGAGAGGACCCTACTCTCAGTGGGAGAAACAGATAAGAGATGCATTGCACTCACAATATAGCGTGGCAAATGCTATAACAGTACGGAGGGGGGCACAGCACAGATGCCTAAGTCAGTCTGGGAAGGCCGAGGAAGGCTCCTAGAGGAGATGACACTTAAGGTGAAGTGGTCTAGGAATTAGCTGATTGTCATCGGACGAAGTGAGGAAGGACAGCTCAAGCAGCGCAGCATCATATGTATGCGAGTGATGGAGGCTGGACAGAGAAAGCGCTGTTGACTCAGCAACTGACCTCAGCGGGGCTGCGGGGCAGGATGGATTCAGGGGCAGGAGACCCTGAAAAGCCAAACCAGAGGACAATGGAAAACAATGGAAATATTTTAAGCAGAAGTGTGATAAAATCAGCTCTATATTGTTTAAAAAAAAAAAAAAAGTCATTCTGGTAGCAGTACGGCGAGTGGATGGGGAATCAGAAAGATTCAAGGAAGGAGACAAATTAAAAAGTCATTTCATCAGCTTATATAATCTCTACAGTGAAGTCTCTAAACTGTTTTGAACCCACACCGCTGTCAGTAAAAAAAAAAAGAGAGAAAATTGAACGTATATCTCTAATGTATGTAGATATTTATTATATCTATATATTACCCATCAGCAGGCAATATATTTATTATTTTAAAGTTTTATTTATTTATTATTATTTATTTATTTATTTTGGGCTGCGTTGGGTCTTCGTTGCTGCACGCGGGCTTTCTCTAGTTGCAGCAGGTGGGGTCTACTCTTCATTGTGGTGTATGGGCTTCTCATTCTGGGGGCTTCTCTTGTAAGCAATATATTTATAATTGTATACATGTATTACTGCATTAATACATTGCATATATAAGATATATAAATACAGTAAATTTTAAGGATGATACTGATAGAATGTCTAATACCTCCTCAGTCCCTAGTGGACTATCTTGCACACCTGCAGGTACACACATAGTATTGCCTAGACTCCTGTCTTGGCCTCCCTGTGGACCACACCCTCTCCACGGAGCTCCCGGGACATGCCCGCCTGGAGCCAACATGGCTGCCTTCTGGGTATCAGCCTCTGGGTACCCAGGACTCAGAATTTCTCTTTCTAAATGGTCTCCAGCCTGCTCCCAGGGACCACGCAGGCCTATTGCCTGGGTCCTCCTTCAACAGGAGATGCCAGTGTGATCACCCTGAGGCCCAAGTTTTGGTCAAGAGTAATGGTGTTGGTTGGGGTAGTGGTGTTGGTTGCAGTTAAACACATTGGCTGAGGTGTCACAGGACAAGGGGCACTTGTGCAAGGCTTTTTGTGCTACAGGACAGAGCTGTGGGCTGAAGAGAAGGACTGGTGGGCTGCAGACCTGAGGTCTCAAGTTTTAGGAGCTTGAGAGTTGGCCTTGAGCACACTAGTTTGGAGACTGCTGTGCTTTAGAATGAACTCACTGTAAGGCAGCTGGCACTGTCATCATCCAGTGAGAACTAGAGAACATTTTTCACCTAGAAAATTAGCAGATACACAGCGCTGGTGAGAATGCTGAGAATTTGATACTTTCAAAGAATGCTGGCACAGATTGGTTCAAGATGGTGGAGAGAAGGACGTGTTCTCAGTCCCTCTTGTGAGAGCACTGAACCACAACTAACTGCTGAACAAACACTGACAAGAAGACACTGGAACTCAGCAAAAAAGATACCCCACATCCAAAGACAAAGGAGAAGCCACAGTGAGACGGTAGGAGGGTCGCAATTACAATAAAATCAAATCCCGTAACTACTGGGTAGGTGACTCACAAACTGGAGCACACTTATACCACAGAAGTCCACCAACTGTAGTGAAGGTTCTGAGCCCCACATCAGGCTTCCCAACCAGGATGTCTGGCAATGGGAGGAGGAATTACTAGAGAATCAGACTTTGAAGGCTAGTGGGATTTTATTGCAGGACTTTGAAAGGACTCGGGGAAACAGAGACTCCACTCTTGGAGGGCACACACAAAGTAGTGTGTGCATCGGGACCCAGGGGAAGGAACAGTGACCCCATAGGAGACTGAATCAGACCTACCTGCTAGTGTTGGAGCCTCCCCTGCAGAGGTGGGGGGTGGCTGTGTCTCACTGTGAGGACAAGGACACTGGCAGCAGAAGTTCTGGTAAGTACTCCTTAGCGTGAGTACTCCCAGAGTCCACTGTTAGCCCCACCAAAGAGCCCGGGTAGACTCCAGTGCTGGGTCGCCTCGGGCCAAACAACCAACAGGGAGGGAACCCAGCCCTACCCATCAGCAGACAAGCGGATTAAAGTTTTACTGAGCTCTGCCCACCAGAACAACAGCCAGCTCTACCCACCACCAGTCCCTCCCATCAGGAAATTTGCACAAGCCTCTCAGATAGCCTCATCCACCAGAGGGCAGACAGCAGAAGCAAGAACTACAATCCTGCAGCCTGTGGAACAAAAACCACATTCACAGATAGACAAGATGAAAAGGCAGAGGGCTATGTACCAGATGAAGGAACAAGATAAAACCCCAGAAAACAACTAAATGAAGTGGAGATAGGCAACTTTCCAGAAAAAGAATTCAGAATAATGATAGGGAAGATGATCCAGGACCTCAGAAAAAGAGTAAGGCAAAGACTAAGAAGACGCAAGAAATGTTTAACAAAGACCTAGAAGAATTAAAGAACAAAAAAACACATGAACAATACAATAACTGAAATGAAAACTACACTAGAAGGAGTCAATAGCAGAATAACTGAGGCAGAAGAACAGATAAGTGACCTGGAAGACAGAAAGGTGGAATTTACTGCTGTGGAACAGAATAAAGAAAAAAGAATGAAAAGAAATGAAGACAGCCTAAGAGACCTCTGGGACAACATTAAATGCAAGAACATTCACAGTACAGGGATCCCAGAAGGAGAAGAGAGACAGAAAGGACCTGAGAAAATATTTTAACAGATTATAGTTGAAAAATTCCCTAACATGGGAAAGGAAATAGCCATGCAAGTCCAAGAAGCACAGAGAGTCCCATACAAGATAAACCCAAGGAGAAACATGCTGAGACACACAGTAATCAAACTGGCAAAAATTGGGGCTTCCCTGGTGGTGCAGTGGTTGAGAGTCCGCCTGCCGAAGCAGGGGACGCAGGTTCGTGCTCTGGTCCGGGAGGATCCCACATGGGGTGGAGCGGCTGGGACTGTGGGCCATGGCCGCTGGGCCTGCACGTTTGGAGCCTGTGCTCTGCAGCGGTAGAGGCTGCAACGGTGAGAGGGCTGTGTACCGCAAAAAAACAAAAAACAAAACAAAAAAAAAAACACCTGGCAAAAATTAAAGACAAGCAGCTGAAAGCAGCAAGGGAAAAATGATAAATAACATACAAGAGAACTCCCATAAGGTTAACAGCTGATTTCTCAGCAGAAACTCTGAGCCAGAAGGGAGTGGCACAATATATTTAAAGTGATAGGGGGGGGAGATGAATTGGGCTATTGGGATTGACATGTATACACTGATGTGTATAAAATTGATGACTAATAAGAATCTGCTGTATTAAAAAATAAATAAAATAAAATTCAAAAGAAAGAAGTGCAGGCAGGAGTACAAATTGAAACAGGCTCTTTTGGAAGGCAATTTGTGAATGTGAACATATATCAAAAATGTTCAGACTGTACTAACACTTTGACCCAATAGCACTGCTCCTAAGAACTTACCCTAGGGAAATAATCATGATGTGAGGAAAGACTTATGAACAGGGGTCTTCACTGTAGTGGTGAAAACTCGGAAGCAAATCAAGTGTACAACAGTAGGAAGGCAGTTAATATGGTGCATCCATGTGATGCAATAACTGTGACATGATCAATAAATGATGTTGCAGAATAATATTCAATGGCATGAGAAATTGTTAAAGGAGACATTCAAATTATAAAGGAGAATATATGATATGATTCGGCGTTTAAAAATATATACATAGAAAAAGTAAGGATATATGTCAGTTATCAATTTTAGGGATTTTAGTTTTTTGTTTGTGCTTTTCTGTGTTTTATACAGAGCTCATACAATTCTGTTGTAAGCGGAAATAAATTACTTATAATATTCATAATGGTGAGAGTACCTTAATGCTGAGAAGTGGCATAGTCCTCAACTAAAAGGCTGGTATGAATGATGGAAAGTCAAATTTGAGAGATGCCTAAAAGCTAGTCATGGGGTAAATTGTGTCCTCCCCGAATTCATTTGTTGAAGACTTAACCCCCAGTAGTTCAGAATATGATCATATTTGGAGATAGTGCCTTTAAAGAAGTAATTAAGATAAAATGAGGTCGTATGGGTGGACTCTAATGCAGTATGACTGGTGTTCTTATAAGGAGAGGATATTAGGACACAGACTAAGGGGCAACCATGTGAGGACACAGTGAGCAGGCAGCCACCTACAAGTCAAGAAGAGAGGCCTCAAAAGAAACTAAACCTGCCAACACCTTGAACTTGGCCTCTTAGCCTCCAGAACTGGGAGACACTAAAGTTCTGCTGTTTAAGCCACCCAATCTGTGCCGTTTTGTTACGGCAGCCCTAGCAAACTAGGCTTGTCAGGATTTTGATACTGGGAGAGAGGACCCTAAGATGACTCCCAGCGGATGCCTTTTGGATGGTAAGGACACCAGTAGAAAAGATGAATGGGTGTGCTCTGGGCAGTCTGAGGTTCCGGTGCCAGTGGAATATGAGGGAAGATGTCCAGTAAGCAGCTGGGTATGTGAGTCTGCAGTTCAGGAAGGAGAGCTGAGATGGGGATGGAGATGGGGAGTCATTTAGCTTATCAAGTTGTATGGGAAGATCTGGGTGTGACTGAGAGCTGCCTCAGAAGGAGTGCCCTACTGGAAAGAGTGCGGTTTGTTGGTCAGACCGTCTGGATTTGAACTCTGCCCCCACCTCTTACTAGCTGTGAGGCTTTGCACAAGTTACTAGGCCACTCTGAAGCTCAAGTTACCCTCTGTGAGCAGAGGGCATAATGGAGTCTCACCATGCTCCTGCGAGCTTTAAAATGATGTAACATGTTAAGTCCTAGAATGTTCTAGAATAGGAGCTCACACAAAGTGGCAGCTATTCCTACTATAGTGAGAACTAGGAGAAGGAAAGGTCACTGATATTGAAGGGATGCTTTGAAGAAGACTGAGAAGTAAAATACAGAGACGCAAGAGGAGAAAGGAGCAAGAGCGTGGGGAAGGAAGTCGAGATAGGAGAAAGTTTCAAGAAAACAACTGGGTCAGCCCTGGCACATGGTATAGAGCAGCCAAGTAAGACAAGCGTGGAGCAAAGTGCAGGGATGCATCCCAATCCCTTATTCCATTGTTTTCCCTTCCAAGGTTGTGTACCATCCTTTTTTTTTTTTTTTGAAAGCTCCACAGCTCTCCCTTCTCTGAGAACTAGATTGACATAAATAATAACAATTATTTACATGTGTCTATGTGGTAATAAACCCAACACAGGCAAATCAAATTAGAGAGCCGTGTGCTAGTCAGCTATTCTATGAGCCATTCTAGGAGAAAATTCACTAATGACATTAGGAAACATTTTCCCTTTTGATGTATTTTCGTTTCTCATTCATAATTAATTTTATTCTCTCTCACTATCATGTCAGGCCTACTGCAGGCCCACTGTTTCCTTTTATGAAAAGCTTACTTGAAAAAAGGGAAAGCAAAACCCAAGCATCAGGAAAGCTTTATCCACTTCTTGTAAATGGAGTTTTAATGGGATGGAAATACTCTTATGAGGAAGCACTGATTGACAAGCCTAGAAGGAACTTTGGTAGGCTAGCTACCAAATTTCATCTATACTGAAAGACACTTTTTTTTAACATGTAAACATCTCTGAAACGAGCATCTGTCTTACAATGAATGGCATATCATATAATTGACAGCATTCTCCTTTCCTAGTGGTTCATAAAACATCACGATTGATGGTGTCTTTGATATGATCAAACATGGCAATACTTTGCCTGAGGACCAGGCAAGCTATTCTAGAAATACAACTGCTTATTGGTTTTGTAAGAACCTCTAGACAATAGTAATCAAACGGTCACGTGGCAGACACACAGCCCCGGCAATGTTTTCCATAGCTTAGCATAAAGACTGGCACCTTGCTGCTCACGGCAAGAAACAGGACAGCTCATGGCTTAAAACCAGCTAGAGAATTCCCCTCTGGGTACACACACACACAGACACAGACACACAGACAGACAGACAGACAGACACACACTGTGAGCCACCTCCTGCTCTCCCCTAACCTTGCAGAGGTCTTTACTAGCCTCAGGATGGGTAATCTCTCAGTCACTGGCAAGGGAAAAGTGGGAGATACCCCTCCTCTGATTATACAGGTGCCCCCCATCACCAGACATTTCCCACCATTCCCCATCTACACTGCAAGCCGGAATGCAATTTCTTTCGCTTCTCAAGAAAGACTTGGGAACTGAGGACTAATGCCTGGAGGTCCTTGAATCCTTTTAGGAAGAATCTGGCCAGCAAGACACATGTCTTTGATATTTATAACTGGTCAAAATAATGCTGGAGTTACTGTTCCATCTGGTATGGAAAATTAAACCTCCTGAACTGTCCTGTAACAGAAAGAAGCTGCAGGGGTTCGCTGTCACCACTCTTTGTTTAACTCATGCAACATTAAAGCACATTGGCCTACAAGAAATAAAGCTTACTTGTGAGCTGGCTTATAAATGAACTCAGATGACAAGAAACCCACACAACAGGCCCCGCTGAAGCTATTATCCTCAGCCCTAAAGGCCAGCTGGGTCCTCCTGTAACATCAAAGGCACAAACAACTGAACCAACGTGGAGACAATCCTCCTGGCAGCCCGGGTGCTGTCAGACTGTCAGAAGCAAGGGGAACCTACCGGGTATGTGGGTTTTCTTCACCTGAAAGTTGACTTTGCCCCAGAGCTTATAAATCGCAGTTCCCATCTCTGAGCCCCGGCTCCGTGTGCAGCACAGAGAGACAGCTGAGGGTGACAGGCTGAGCGGGCCAGCCCTCCCTGACCTGTGTGACTCAGAGCCCACCAGGAGGCCAAGCCTCCCTCCACGCCCTTTTTCAACCGGCCACCAGCGCGCTCAGCGGCTCTGCTCATCAGGGCTGTCAAACGTTCACAACCAGGTCCATAAATCAGGTTAGAAGAGGTCAAGGGAGCATCTCTCAGATGATAGTCTTGATCAGAGATGACTGTATTGCAGTTGTGAAGGCCTCTGGACACAGATGGTCTAGGCGAGCTGTGTGGCCTCTGGCAACTTATTTGACCTCTCTGTGCCTCCATTTCTTCTTCTGTAAGATAGTCCCCATTGCACTGACTTGATAAGTATGAAAAGTGCTTAGAATGATGCCCAGCATCATGGTAGGCCTCTGCAGAGTTAGCCGTTGCTATTATAATTGTTGATGAAGAAAGCCCTGTGCTTTTCCCGTTAAGAAAATTTGCATTTATGAGCAGGGCTGGTGATTGATTGGGTAATGGTTTCTAACTACTTCCAAGAATACTAGGAAACCCCACTTCATACAATAAATCCCAGTGTTTGGGGGATTCCCAGTGTTTGGGGGAAAGGAACCCCCTACCACAATAGTCAAGAATTAGGAGAAGTGAGGCTGCTTTCGTCAACCAGGTCTGTTAGTGGGACAGTTTTCTATTTGCACTGAAAATCCATGGCTCCTGAGAGCACGAATTGCTTCAGGGTCGTCCTTGCCACTCATGAGAAATCTTTCTAAGCATTCTCTTCCCAGTGGCCGCCTTTCTTGGGGTTAGACATCCCGAGTAGCTGTGCTTTTCTGTCCCTGGTCGCCCCCTGTTGTCGACTTTGAAGTATTTTTATCCCTTGGTTAAACTCTCAGGTCAGATCTCTGAGGAAGGTGGCCTTGCTTCAGTTTTCTGCCCGGAGGCAGAGAGGAGAGTTCATTTCACCAAAGCCAGATCGCAGAGAGGGAGGTGGTCAGGATTTGATACAAAACCCTCAGCAGCACAAAAATAGCCTTTCTTATTTCTCAGCTGGCTCTGTCACTTACCAGCGTGTGATCTGGGTTCTCAGTTTTCGCATCTGTAAAACGAAGGGGCGCTTCTAGGTGACCTCGGAGGTCTCTGTAAGTTCTGATTTCCTCTGAGATTCTTGGACTGGAGTTTGCACAACCTAGGGAGGGAGGGATGCCGTGGAATTCACACAAAGCTACAGGCTAAATATGGTTTATTTTTCTGAAGCATCAACATTATATTAAAACAAATCTGGGAGTGTGATGAAGTGCAATTCAAAATTTCCAAGTTTTTTTCCAAGAAGAAAGTGAGATTTTTTAAATGTTCATCTTGGAAAAAATAGTGATGATGGTTGAACACTGTGAATGTAATGCCACTTAACTGTATATGTAAAAATGGTTAAAAGAGCAACTTTTCTGTTTTATACATTTTACCACAGTAAAAAAATTTAAAAAGAGTATTTCTGCATCCAGAAATAAACCCACATATACTTGGTCAACTAATTTTCGACAAAGGTACAAAATTCAGTGGAGAAAGGATAATTTTTTTTTTTTTTTTTTGCGGTACGCGGGCCTCTCACTGTTGTGGTCTCTCCCGTTGCGGAGCACAGGCTCTGGACGCACAGGCTCAGCGGCCATGGCACACGGGCCCAGCCGCTCCGCCGGCATGTGGGATCTTCCCGGACCGGGGCACGAACCCGTGTCGCCTGCATCGGAAGGCGGACTCTCAACCACTGCGCCACCAGGGAAGCCCTGCTTTTTGTATATTTTAAAATAAACCTCAATTCATACCTCTCATCATATACAAGAGTTAATTCCAAATGGATCATAGATCTAAAACTGTGAAACCTAAAGCCACAAAATTTCTAGAAGAAAACATAGGAGGAAATCTTTATGACATCGGGTTAGCAACGATTTCCTAGATAAGACACCAAAAGCATAATTAATAAAGGAAAAATTGTAAGTCAGATTTCATCAGAATTAAAAGCCTCTTCTCTTCAAAAGACACTGTCAAGAGAATGAAAAGACACATCTCAGACTGAGTAAATATTTGCAAATCACATATCTGATAACAGGAAAATATAAAAAATCTCAAAGCTTAATAACTAGAAAGTAAAAAGTCGATTTAAAAAATGGGCCAGGCTTCCCTGGTGGCGCAGTGGTTGAGAGTCCACCTGCCGATGCAGGGCACACGGGTTCGTGCCCCGGTCCGGGAAGATCCCACATGCCGCAGAGCGGCTGGGCCCGTGAGCCATGGCTGCTGGGTCTGCGCGTCCAGAGCCTGCGCTCCGCAACGGGAGAGGCCACAACAGTGAGAGGCCCGCGTACCGCAAAAAAAAAAAAAAAGGGCCAAAGATTTGAACAGACTTCACCAAGAAAAGATATACAGATGGCAAATAGGTACATAAAAAGATGCTTGACATTATTAGTCATTAGAGAAATGCGAGTGAAATACAACCACAGTGCAATACTGCTGCACACCTTTTAGAACGGCTAAAATGAAAGAGTGACCATAGCACGTGCTGGGGAGGAGGAGTTACTGGAACTCTTTCTCACTCCCTGCTGATCGGATGTAAAGTGGTAGGACTATTTGGGAAGAATAGTTGGACAGTGTCTTAAAAAATTAACTACACAGCTACCATATGAACCAGCCATTCCATTCCTAAGTCTGTACCCAAGAGAAAGGGAAGACTTTGTCCATACAGAGACTTGTCCACAAATATTCACAGCAGCTTTACTTTTTAGTAGCCCCGAACCAGAAACAACTCAAATGTCCATCAGCAGATGAATGATAAACAAATGATGGTACAATGAAATACCATTCAGCAGATTTAAAAAAAGGAACTATATTGATACACACAATACAGATGAATTTCAAAATAATTATACTGAAAGAAGCCAGACAAAAAGAGTACATGTTTGTAAGATTCCATTTACATAACTTTCCAGAAAATGCAAACTAATCTACAGCAACAGAAAGCAGATTAGGGGTTACATGGTGGAGGCAAGAGGGGTTAAAGGAAGGATTATAAAGGGGCACGGGGAAGTTTTGGGGAGTGATGGATGTGTTCATTATCTTGACTGTGGTGGCTCCCAAGGTTATGGGTTAAGCTCTTCTTAGATGGGAGTAGCTTGGTAGAAGAGGGTACAGTATAGAGTCTCAGGTAGCAGGGCATATGCATAGTACTTGAGAGGAAACCTCTCACTAAGCTGGATTGCCGTAAGATAGGAAGATCGAGTCCCTTGAGATTTATCTCTTCTCTTTGCTTGTCATAGCAATAATTTGGGAGAACAATCTGTTGGTTAGGCTTCCCCGTATTTTTGCAAACCAGTGATATTGCCTGTCAGTGCAAGCATATATTACATTCAGGTATGGCTGGATCTAGGAGCTCAAACCAGCTCATTGGCTCTTGATCTATCTCCATCTCTCTGCTCTCCTTCCCTCTGTGATGGCTTCATCTTCAGGAAGGTCTTCTCTCAGGGTGGAAAGATGACTGTCAGCAACTCCTGGCCTACATCTAGCAGAAAGAGTGATTCTTGATTTCTTAAGTTCCATCAAAAGATCCAGGACTGGGCTTCCCTGGTGGCGCAGTGGTTGGGAGTCCGCCTGCTGACGCAGGGGACACGGGTTCGTGCCCCGGTCCGGGAAGATCCCACATGCCGTGGAGCGGCTGGGCCCGTGGGCCATGGCCGCTGAGCCTGCGCTCCGCGGCGGGAGAGGCCACAGCAGTGAGAGGCCTGCGTAACGCAAAAAAAAAAAAAAAAAAAAAAAAAAAAAAGATCCAGGACTGACTCTGGCTGGATGGACTTACATGTCTATGTCTAGATGTTAGAAATTGCTGACTGGCCAGGCTTGGGTCATGTATCCACCCATGGATCAACTGCAAGTAGGGAATGAATGGTTTCTCAAAGAAAATCAGAGACCCACTGTACTTCAACATGAACCCCTGCAAAGAACTACCAATTAGCCTAACGTGGTGCTTAATTGTACTTCCTGAACACCTGACTTTGGGGAAGTAATTGCATTTTGTATTAAAGATACATAGAATTATGAACTCACTTGATTAGGAAGGACATTAAAGTTCTAACCCCTCAGTGTGGCAGGTTTTCTATGCCTTATTCCTTTTTTTTTTTTCTTTGCGGTATGCGGGCCTCTCACTGTTGTGGCCTCTCCCATTGAGGAACACAGGCTCCGGATGCGCAGGCTCAGCGGCCATGGCTCACGGGCCCAGCCGCTCCGCGGCACACAGGATCTTCCCGGACCGGGGCATGAACCCGTGTCCCTTGCATCGGCAGGTGGACTCTCAACCACTGCGCCACCAGGGAAGCCCCTGCCTTATTCCTTTTAAGCTCTGGCTTCAAAGCTAATTGTATTTCCTTGCATATGATCATTCAATCTCTAAAATCACAGTTAAGTAAAAGAAAACCACCCCACTCCTGCTGTACTAAGCATTTTCTCTAGATGGTACTTAACTTTTCCAACAACCCTATGACAATGTTACAGACAAGGAGGCTGATGTTCAGAAAGGTTAAGTAACTTACCTGAAGTCGAGCTTGTGAGGGGGGTTAGAACCTGCCCTCAGCTGTCCCTACACAGGTAGAGGCCTGTCTGCAGCATTACCAGGAGTCCCAGCTGAACAGAATCAGTCCTGCAGCTTAGCTTCTCAGGGGGCTCAGTTCTCAGCCTCACCTGTCCTGTGTGTTGTTATCCAGCGCCCGCTTAGGGCCTGTTAGGGATGAAATGTCTTTCAATGTCTTCTTCTGCTTAAGGCTAAAGTGAGCGTTCCTTTGTAGTCAATTTAATGTATAAGGGTTCTTTCTGTTTACTAACATCAGAGGCACGAAGGAATGTTCTCTTTTCAATACATTTCAATGTGTCTTTTAAGAACACTCTAGAACCAGCAGATTGATGTGGAGGAAGGAGCACTGCCCTAGTTAGAAGGGGACCTGAATTCCTCTAGTTCTGGCTTTGCCCACAGCTCACTGTGTGACCTTGGAAAATCCACTTAACCTGAGTCTCAGTTTCCTGAACTGAAGTTGAATTCAATCAGTGCTTCCTGCTGGCCGTAGACTTACCATGGTGGTAACTAAAATCAACGCTTTAAATTTTCCATGACTATGTACTAATTTTAATGTGTAAAAAAATATAATAGTATATCAAGTCAATTATTTTCCAGGTATTATTTCTTAGGATGATGCTAAGTAAAACAGGCGTGTTATTTAGTAAAAAATATTAAGTGAATTCTAGTAGAGGCCTATGCAAGTATGGCAAAAATTGCAACGATGGCCTGTGAATGACTGATGTTTGGGAAACCCTGGATTGGGAAATGAGAGCTACCATTTACCGAGCCAGGAACCTGGCACTTTATAAGCATTCGCTTATATAATTCTTAAAACAATCCTAAGCAATAAGTACAGTCATTATCAC
Organism: Neophocaena asiaeorientalis asiaeorientalis; assembly: GCF_003031525.2. Taxonomy (NCBI): domain Eukaryota; kingdom Metazoa; phylum Chordata; class Mammalia; order Artiodactyla; family Phocoenidae; genus Neophocaena; species Neophocaena asiaeorientalis. The sequence continues at coordinate 17,597,542 of NW_020185339.1, forward strand.
TCTATTTTATCAAAGAAGATGCTGGGGCAGAGAGAGGTGAAGTTTCTTTCTTACCAATATGTGGCCAAGCCAGGGTCTGACCTCAAGCCATGTTCTTGGTCCTTGTGCTCTGCTGGAGGTGGAGTGTGGAAGACGTACTGAGACACTAAGAGGGCAGGGGTGTGTAATTCAGCGGGTCTTGGACAGGACAGCATGGGCATCACCTGGGGAGCCTGTTAAAGCTGCAGATTCATAGCCCCTCCTCCAGAAATCCTGGTCCTTAGGCTGGAGAGGTTCAGGAGGCAAAGTTTGAACAATCACCCCAGGAAGTTCTGAAGCAGGAGGACCTGTGGTCTCACGTTGAGAGGTGTCTGCAGTCCTCGGAATAATTAGAATAATGAGTAGCTGTTGGGAGATGAGCTCACTACAGACTTTTCTCCCTTGTTCACCTGGCTTGTTACTCACGCTTGCGGCTGTTTGCCGCCTGTGGGGCAGAAGTAATGAGCTGCGGTCATGTCTCTTTCAACTGTTCCTTTTACACACATCACAGTGGCAGTGAGGAATTCATCGATCTTTATTTTCAAGTTGGTTCTGACAGCAGATCTCTACGTTCCTGATCACCCTACCAGGAAGAGAAGAAACTCTAGAGCAGAGAACAGTAGAGAAGTAGACTTTGAAAAAATTCAGTGCAGAGCGAAATAAATTCTGGGTCTGCAGAATCTCGCCCACACTCACCACTGCCACCTGCCAGCCTGGTTCCCCTTTCTACAGCTGAAGCTCATTATGATCACAAGTAGGCTGAGTTTTGGGGACTTAAAAAGGCAGAAAAAGAAGTGGAAGAATGTGTATGTCTCTTCCGAAAAGGGCAATGAGGACAAGAGACGTCCGTGCCCCAGGAATGGCTTCGCTAGTCAGGCCTGCCAAAAAGTGAAAGAGAAAAAAGGCGGAAAAAGAAGAGGGGATGCTTTCAGAGCTTCTGAAAAGAAGGAAGTGACCTTCTGGTCATAGTCCCTTTCAGATGCACAATCTAGAAAATAGGTAAGAAATGTACACAAATAACTGCAATTCAAAGTACGAGATGGGAACAAGTGCCATGAGAGAAGCGCAACTATTTTGAAACAGGTGTGGAGCAAGTTTGATGAGCAGATGAATGAAAAGATTTTCAAAACTCTAAGACCTATACAAATGTCAAATCATTATGTTGTGCACCTGAAACGAATACAATGTTAGTGTCAATTATACCGTAGTTAAAAAAAAAAAGAATTGTACTGAAAAAAACCCAAACTTCTAAGACCTGATGCCCAGCAATTGGATGAAGAGGATGAAGCTGGAACATGAGCTCTTCAGGTTGCCAGAGTTCCCCCATTTCCCATTTTTCTTACACTTGACCCCTTTCCTTTTTAAGTCACGCCTGGGTTCCTACAGGCATATGAGTTTGCATATCAGCACGATATGGATGCTGATGTAGTTATTGCAGAGGATGCGATGCAGGAAGTGTGTGGAGATGGGACTGGCCATGTGGGCTGGATTGACGTGGGCCTTGAATGCCATACAAAGGAGTTGGCATTATAAAAATTCAGTGGTTCTCAAATAAAGCGTTGGCGCCCTCTTTAGACCCTGAACCTTAACATCATGGAGCGTCATGTCAGGTGTTCTGGGGGTGAGTGGTGCAGGAGAAGGCGAGAAGCAGAACATCATCTCAGAAACAAAGCTGTAAGCAACAGGGAGCCACAGAACAGTGTGTGACTCGGGAGTGATGGGAGCACACTTGTGCTTTAGAAACATCACTCTGGGGGAAGCTGGGAACATGAAGGAAGGTAGAATGACTGAAGCCAGAACAGCTAGCAAGTGACAACAGTAATCTGGTGGCACTTGGGACCTCCCTTCCACCACCAGCTTTCCAGTTCCTCCCTGAACTGGTCACCCGACCAGCTCAGGAACTGGGTTGTGGGCGTATCAGCCTGAGGTGAAGGCCACTTTGTTAAAAACATCTGTGCTTCTTGGAGTTTGTTTCTTCCATCCCCGAATTCAGGGTCTTTGGTCTTGGTCTATAAGTGACTCTGGATCATATGCAAATTTGGGAACTCCTGCTGAAGGCTGGCAAACTTGTGGGGCAAGGAGGGAGTTTTTTGGAACCAGAGGGTACATCTTTATCCACATGGCAGTGCCTGAACAAGGAAGCCCATTCTTTCAAGCAACTGAACAGAGAAGGAACTTCAGAGGAAAAACAGGGCAACGGTTTAAAAAATGCAGGCATCTTCCTTTCCTTTGGAATGAATCATCACTCCACCCCACATCCCCCTGCCTGACACCCTGGGTTTGGAGAATGTAGCTGGTCTAGAAGCAACACCATTTTGGATTCCCAGAGAGGCTCAGCAGCCCAAAGCCGGGGGAGGGGAATGAAAGTGAGGATATCCTTTCTCTCCTTTCTTCCCCAGGGAACCAGATTATCAGGATTAGTTCTGTAAATGTTTTGTTGCAACTCCTACTGGGACAGAGAAATTGCTATATCCCCAATGTCTTTAGCTGAAACCAAGTAGGTGGATGGCTGTGGAAATCACAGCCCAAGAGGATAGTTTTGGGGGTGAGAGTGTGGGAGACTTCCAGTCTCTTAATTTCTTGGGTTGGCACTCCTGGGACACAACTTTCACAGTCATTATCACGAATGAGTTGTCAATTCTCTTGGCGAATCATCCAAACCACGTGATGGTGTCCAATCCTAAAAATGGTCTTAACAAAAGACTTGATTAGATGCTGTGTGTATGTGTGCATACATGTTTACATTCTTTTGTGTGCCTGCTGGGCCAGGTGAGAGGGTGGGATGAGGGGTTAAAACACTTTAACCACATATTTCATCAAAAGCACTAAGCATGGGACTTCCCTGGTGGTGCAGTGGTTAAGAATCCGCCTGCCAATGCAGGGGACACGGGTTCGATCCCTGGTCTGGGAAGATCCCACATGCTGCGGAGCAACTAAGCCCGTGCGCCCCAACTACTGAGCCTGTGCTCTAGAGCCCTCGAGCCACAACTACTGAGCCCGTGTGCCACAACTACTGAAGCCCGTGTGCCTAGAGCCCGTGCTCTGCAACAAGAGAAGCCACAGCAGTGAGAAGTCCATGCACCGCAACAAAGAGTGGCCCCTACTTGCTGCAACTAGAGAAAGCCCGCACACAGCAATGAAGACCAAATGCAGCCAAAAAATTAAATTAAAAATAAAATAAAATGTCATCAGCATGAAAAAAAAAAAAAAAAAGCACTGAGCACATCCTACCATGGGTCTATCACTGTGCTGGGGCCTTGGTGACTAAAAGAGGCTGAAGGCGGGTCCCTGCCAATTTCTCCCTATGTCCCCCAGCAGGAGCTGAGATGAAAATAAATAGATTTGACATCTGGAGAACAGAAGCTGTGTTGCAATTTCTGTTTTTATTTTATATGCTCTCAAAAAAAGAGAAAGAAAGAAAGAATAATTTTGAGCCTGGAGAAGACTCATCTTGTAACATAGGATTTTTGGTATTTTCAAAGGTGCTCTACTTTGACTGAACTTTCCAGATCTGTCTAGAAAACCATGTCACAGGAAACACAGTGCATTTCCAAAGGCATTTGTTTTCATGCCTCCTGGTGTTCCAAAAAAAGTTTGCTGTTTCTAAAGAACTTATAAGTATGAAATTAAAATTTTGAAGCTTCGGAAGTTGAGCTTTTCGTAATTTCACAGACCTCTCCTCTCTTCTGGAGATGAATCAACCCAGCAAATAGAAAGGGCTATGTTCCCACTATTTGGGGGAAGAGACCCAGGAGGGCACACTCAGGCATAGATGAAACCAAAATGCACTTCCTCTGACTATGTCACTTTTCAGCTGTGTGACCTGGGCAAGTTATTAAGCCTCTTTGAAAATTCCCACTTGTTTAAATTTGCATTTGTTCCTGGGCCCATAGACATTTAAGGTCCATCTATTCTAAGACTTTAATGTAGACTCTCCAGAGACTACACCAACACCCCCAATTTCAATCAGTCCTTTTGGTTTCTCTTTTCTTTCCGTGTCCTCTTTTCAGTAATGGCCTCAATACTTTTTAGCTAGCAGGAATAGTAACAGCAATCCAGAGGCGTGAAACACTACATTCATATTTAACACATATATCTAGGCTCCCAGCTGGAGAACATACAACACTTTTTTTTTTCCTTTAAAGGATCAAAAATTAGCAGCTTTCTTGAACGCACCATTATGACTAGAAATAGAAGCTAACATCTAGTCAGTACTAGTGTGCCAGGTTTTGATCTAAATGTGTTATTCCTATCAACACACTTAATCCTCATCAATAATGCTGCAGAGGAGGTCCTGTTATTATCCCCATTTCACAAAGGGAATGAGGAACTTGACGGAGGTCACACACAGAAGGTGGTGGGGCTGGGATTATGAACCTAGGCAGTTTGGTTCCAACACTAGTGCTTTTTACCACAATGCTGCTCTGATCTTAAACCTCTTCAGTTAATATATATGTAAACAAATTTCCTTGCAGGATAGTTTACGTAGAATAAAACGCACAGATTTTCAGCTGGATGAGTTTTGACACACACACCCCGAGGTAGCCGCCGCCCCAATGAAAATATAACACATTTCCATTAACTCTCATGGCCCTTTGCAATCAGTCTCCCTGACCTCTTGTCGAGTAAACACTCATCTGATTCTTTTGCCCTAATAGCTAATATATTTTTGAAAATAATATGAGGGAGGTGGAAGAAAGGGCTTCAAATCATATACGCATGTACAGTCAATCTTGTGACTTCTTGGGGTTTCAAGCTTCTAGCTATAGAATAAAAGTAATGAGTTGGCAAGCACTTCCCAAATTATGTTCCCTCTAGATGGTATGTTTGGTGATAAAAGTATCTCCATCATACTACATACTATGGCGTTTCTGTTATCTTTCATCATCCTCCCCTCTGGACCACATCTCCTCTTGAATATGTCTTTGGTGTCTAGCAGGTGTACTAATGAGACAAAGGCAATAAAAGTAAAGACGCTGAGGCCAAAATTAAATTCAAATAAGTTTGGAAACAGTGGTTCAATAAAGTTAACCAGTTTTCTTTGCTGTAGGAATTTAAAGTGCTAATTTATGTTGGGTGTCCCAGAGAAGGAGATAAGCTATCAAATGCATACATCAAAGACCAGTGAATGTTCTGCCAACCATAGAATGTGCTGAACTGAAATCCATCCTGTGAAAATTTTGACTTACTGGTTTTTTTTTTTTTGGTTCTCATTAGCTATGGCTAATTAATCTTTTAAATAAAACCATAAAAACAGTAGAGAGTAAAAGGAAAAGTTCTCCATTTTTCCCTGTCCAAACTTCCAATCTCACATTCCAGAGTAACCAATATTTAGAAGTCTGATATAAACTTTATAGCTATGTTATATATGTGTGTGATATGTCTGAATGTACATCTACACACTTTGGCATTATACATGCATTTTGCCCTGCAACCTGGTTCCCTCTTATCTTTTTGTGTCAACACAACAATACCTCCAGATCCATTTTCACTGTAGCAGCTTTCTAGTATCTTTTAATATCTGGTAGGGTATTTTCTTTTTCATACCTTCTTGGATATTTGTCCATGTTCAATCTTCCAGATAAGATTCAGAATCATTTTATTTTACTCCTCCCCCATTTTTTTTTTTTTAAAACTTTGTCATCACAATAAGATTATAACTTAGTTCAGGGGAAATGTCTATAAATATTGAATCCTTTCATTGAGAGTAAGGGATACCTTTCCATTTACTCAAGTCATCTTTTATGTGTCTAAGTAAAACGTGTAAGTTTTCTTCTTGTAGGTCTTACATGTCTTGTTAGGTTTATTTTTTAGATATTTTGTCCCTTTATTGCCAATAGAAAATTTTTTCTTATTTTTCTCAGTTATTATTTTTATAAAGCAAAATTTAATTTTGGAATTATAGATTTGCAAATAGATTAAGATCACTTACTGTTTCTAAAATTATTTTCAATTAATTAACTCTCTTGGGTTTTCCTGATATACATAAGCACATGGGGAGCAAATAATGACAATGGTGCTTTTTCCTTTCCAAAAATATTAGGTCACATTATGTTCTCTTGTTTTTTTTATGTTTTTTGCATTTTATGGTACATTTAAAACAATACTATTATAATAGTGGTAGTGAAATCCTTGTCTTATTTCTGACTTTAATGGGAATATATCCTCATTGACGTTGAGAATTAGTTTGAGGGATGACCATGTCAAGGAAATGTATTTCCACCTGTTTTTATTTTACTAAGATTAAAAAAATCAGGAATAGATGTGAATTTTATTATATGGCTTTGCAGCATATACGGAAAAGATAACAGGCTTTTTCCATTTTTTTAACCTACTGATATGGTGAATTACATCAATAGTTTAATACTGAACCACATTTGCATTCTGGAATTAACACTGAAGATAATTTAGCTAACCTAAGTTATTACCAATGCATTTAGGTAGATTAGAAAAACATCGGTCTGAATAAATTTTAAAAATCTGAACTATTTCAATTTAATAATTTTCATTTCTTACTTTTATACAAATTTACATACAAAATTAGAACCAATTTTCTGATGGCCAGCTTTATGTAATAGGTAAGATTTCAGTCCCCTTTAATGAAATTGACAAGCATCATTTAAAAAATATTTTTAATCCCAGTTAAAAATAATATAATGAAGTAATACTTAGAAGAAGTTTGTTCTCTTAACCAGCGTAACATTCTTCCTTCCTACATTCTTCTCAAGTAATTTGTATAGAAAACTCTTTCTTCACAGAACGTACCAAAGCAAATAACAGCCCAGCTCAGATACTATGAGTCAGAAGAGTTTACAATGAATTGTTTCAATGTTTATACTTTTCAGTCCTTTTATTTCCTGATATTTCTGTTTTTCTAAACTAATTATACAATTAAGAGTTTTGCAAAACAGAAAAGAAAGAATTCTGGTCTCCCTGGAGTTTCTTAGTTAGGTTCATAGATAACTGCCCAGGACTTGTTTGGTCCTGGGAAGAGGTCAGATATCCCTAAAGAGAACAGAAGAATCAGAAGAGGGTAGGGAATTATCAAAGGAATAATGCAAGGAAATTTCTCAGAGCTGAGAGACATGCATTTCCAGTTTGAAATCCTAGTTTCAAACCAGTGGGTGCCTAGTTAAATAAAGAATTTTTTAAAGGCCTACTCTAAAGCATTTCATTAGGAATTTTCTGAATACAAAATCTGAAATGCCTTTCACGAAGCCTTTTTACAGAAAGCTACTAGATGTTCTCCACTGAAGTGAGGGAGTAAACAAAGAGTGAAGAAGAAATAGGATATGAGAAGTGGGTGATCCAACTCAAGAAAGAGGTAAAGGGAATTCCCAGGATAAAGGCTCAGCCGAGTGTTGAATGACAACCTGCCCACACTGGCACAAGAGTGCTCTGGGGTAGGGGGTGCTTTGGGGATGTGGAGGTGACAGGCTGTCTAAACTGTCACATTATATGTAAAATTGTGTTGAAAGGCTGTTGAAAAACATGGGAAGAATTAGAGATAGGTACCACCAAAAAACAGAAAGCAAAAACCCAACCCAAGTAAATGAAAAAACAAAACCAAACCAAACAGCAATTACTAATGAGATAGTGCAAATTAGCTAGGACTGAAGAAATTAAACTCTCTCCCTATTATTCATCAGTCTGGGAAGATAAACAGATAATGTTAATGTTTCTCCTATACTGCAGCTGTAACAGGTCATAAAGACCCCCAAGAAATCCCCCAAGCCATGCCTATGAGAAGCTGTGCTGACTGAAATATCAGGAAGAATGAAACATCACACTCTTGCTTAGAGAATCCAAGTCGCTTTGACCCAGAAAGGCAGCTCTGGTTTCTCATCTAGGTGCACAGCTTCAGAGAAGGCTTTTCTGAACATGACATTCCACATTCACCTTAATTTTGTGGTTTCCCAGGAAACAGGAGCCTAGGTCCTCTCTGCAGTCCGGACCGGATGCTGATCCCTTTATACACAGTCTTGCTCTGCACGTATCAAAACACTGCTTGGTTCACATTTGTCCTGAAATCCACCCTTCCCTCCAGTTCTATACCACCTCTATCATTTCTTTGGCGAGACACTCATGATTGCTCTGGTGTGAGGTCTCCCTTGTTGTGGGATTTACAGGTTTGTCTCCAGGAGGCTAAGGTTGATCAATCTAGGACAACCTGGAGGTTTTTGAGATTTGCTGAGACCATTGCTGCTTCAACTGCGAATAACACGCAGCCCTGAGGCCCCGGCGGTCCTGTCTGCTGAAGGCCTCTCTTTCACTGATGCATTGGATTTGCACTGAATCTGCACTCTGATCAGTGCTAGGTTTATCGTTTGTCTCCTGAGATTTGAGGGTTCTAACCCTCAAGAAGGTTAGATAACAAGGTCTAGACCTTATCTTCTGGTGAAACCTGGCTATTAATACCCTCTTGTCTCCTGTCTGCTTGTCCAACATCTTAAACATTGTGCGTCTCTGGGAACGTTCCTTAGCCTCATCTGTGTCTGAGAAATTTGCTTTGGGAGAGAGCTTCTCTTTATGCAGTCCACCTGCCAGGAGGCTACTGATTCTTGGGTCAGCAGTTGGGGCAGCTTCTTAAGGCTGAGGGCTGAGCCACGCAGAAGCAGTATCTTTACCTTTGACCAACAATCAGCCAGTTTCTCATGGGCTTATCTTTCAATAATATAACACAACCTCCTGATATAACTTCACTGAGGACAATTTGGAATTATGGGCCACTTTGAGGAAACTCGACATGAATCATTGTTCATTTGAGAGACTTTTTTTGTTAAATGAACTTATCTACCTATTTATGGCTGTGTTGGGTTTTCGTTGCTGTGTGTGGGCTTTTCTCTGGTTGTGGTGAGCGGGGGCTGCTCTTCATTGTGGTGTGCAGGCCTCTCATTGCGGTGGCCTCTCGTTGCACAGCGCGGGCTCTAGGCTCAGTAGTTGTGGCTCGCGGACTCTAGAGCACAGGCTCAGTAGTTGTGGCACACAGGCTTAGTTGCTCCGCGGCGTGTTGGATCTTCCCGGGCCAGGGCTTGAACCCGTGTCCCCTGCATTGGCAGGCAGATTCTTAACAACTGTGCCACCACGGAAGTCACGAGACGCTTTAGAACACAAGGGGGAGAGTGTTTCATCCGTCTAAAGGAGAGAGAACTTCACTGAATGTGGGAGACTCCCATTCCTTGCTTCCATTTCTCAGAGATGAACAAGTATTGACTTCTCTTTATTAGCGTGGCTTGATAATATTGTTAAGGGCCTGAGTTACTATTTAAACCATCCGTAAAAACTCTTCTTCTGTGTGTGTGCAAATATATTTTGTTCTGCATCTAAACTTTCTCCTCTCTCCCGGCAGAGGGAAGATAAGCAGCTTAATATTTGTGCTAAGCTTCTCCCTCTCACATATAGTCAGAGAAGAGCTCGCTGTTAGCGTACACCAAGCACAGATAGGCCTTAGCGATTCTGTGAAGTTGTCTAGTCCATTAGCCTGCCTGTTGCCCTATTGATAGAGAATACATTCTACTAGAAGGTTATACCCTACCCTCTATTCTCCCACCTCCAAGGGGGATCGTCCTTATCAGGGCTCCTCCTCTAACGAGCTATCCTTGAAAGAGCCCTGCAATATTGGGAACAAATGCGATGCTGTCTGGTGAGCAGCTGCCCCTTTTGTCTTCTTCTCCATGGGAGGGAGGTGGTTTTATGTGTATCCCAGTTGTGCTCACATCTGCCTTCTTATATGAAGCAATAGACTTTCACTAGGCCATCAAGTCTCATTGAGCTAACTGCTAAAATCTGGGGTAAAAAGGGGGCAAGAGGGAGAACCCACCTTCAGTGTAAAAAAGCCCCCCTGGTATCTCCTCTCCCCCAGAGACCCACCTAAAAATAGTTAGGTCTTCTAGATCTGATTTTCTGACCATCCTGAGGGAGAGTTTGGTTGTCTCATGACACATGATGAAAAGGAATTAAAGAGAAAAAAAAAATTTTTTTTCAGCCACGCTGTGCAGCTTGTGGGATCTTAGTTCCCTGACCAGGGATTGAACCCATGCCCTTGTCAGCGAAAGCATGGAGTCCTAACCACTGGACCACCAGGGAATTCCCAAGAGCAAATATTAAAAAAAATTCATTAATAGAACAGGCTTTTGTCTCCAAAGAGGTGTCCGGGAAGCAATGTTTAATTGGAGATTTGTAATGATTTGGAAAATGGAATGAAGAGCTGGGCTGTGAAAGCGATTGCTTTGCCATCAAAATTAAATGACCAGGTTTACTAATGGGAACACCAAAGTGCCCTGGAGAAAGTTACACATAAAACAAGGTCAATTTCGATGTGTAGGAGCCTAAAATTTAAGGCTCATCCCTACATATGGAGAGTCTAGATATTTATTTTTAAAAAGAGCATGCATACATTTGGTATGTAAGTTCCTTAAACAGGATTTAACACAAGGATTTAAACAGGATTTAACATAATGAAAATTAACAATGCCAGTCCCGTTCCTGCAGATGAATAACACGGTGACCTGCTATTCAGCTTCAAGAAAACTCCCACCTCTCTGCTCTTGTCAGCAACCATGTAGCTGATTTTGTCTATATCGCTCCATCTCAGGTTCATGATATTCATGAGACTGGAAGGAAACTTTAAGATCAAGTCTAATCCATACATTTTACAGATGAGAAAGCTCAAGTCCGGGAGATTTAAGTTACTTGCTTAGAGTCACGCAGCTCTTGGTAGCAAAAGCAAGGCCTGACGCCCAAGTCCTGTGCTCTTGCCACTGGACTACCATACACTAGAGCTCTGGATGTTTTCATACACAGCTGCGGTTCTTCAATTTAATTAGAAATGGTTCCAGACCACCAAATGTGGATTTTCTCATACACCTCTCCCCATTTTTTCCCTTCAAGACAACAGATTAATGACATGCTTAAAATATGTATTGAATTCAGATTTGTTGACTTTCTATATTTCTTCCTAATTCATGCCTTGGTGGAGATGGGGAGATAAGAGAAGAAATGAAGGAGAGTGAGCTAAGCTGTGTTAAATTACATGGTGATAAAGCTATTTGGGAGCCTTCACTTCATTAGTGGTATTAAAGTTATCAATCACTGGTCTTGTCTTGAGACCATTTAAGTTTTCAAGTGGGATTCATTGGGATAGAGGTACTTAGGGAACCCTTGGCACATTTCTGTGGGAACTTTAGATAACTGTAGGATACTGATGAATGACAGAAAGTTTAATTCCGAAGAGGTGACCAGATGTTGAGCTATCTTTTGTAGGTGGCCGCAATCCATCAATCTACACAGAAGGTTGGAGCAAGGGTCTCCAGGGATTAGCAGATTTCTAAAACTAAATTCATTCTTTCAGCTCATTCAACTCAAATCCAATACGGCTGTCCTCATAAATCAATTCAGTAAGACAAATAGGTACTAACTGCCCACTATACACAACACTGTATTAAATATTGGAGAAAGGATGAAAGATAGTTCTTGCTCTTGAGGAGCTATAATTCTGTAAGTCATGTATTTTAATAATCTCATTAGAATGGGGTATTCTAATTCTCATTAGAATATCTCAACAAAAGACTTTACTTCATCAGACGGTAAGTAAAAAGATTGTAGGAAACAGGCTCCAAACTAGTAAGAATACCAGCAAGCATTGCTTTGGAAAAATAAATGACCAGACTTTCTAGGTACAGATTATCCACCAATGAAGGCTATCTGTAAAATACAGCAGACCCCCCCTTGTCAGGGAGCAGAGGGGAGATACGTTCCAAGAGCCCCAGTGGATGCCTGAAACCACAGATAGCATGGAACGCTATGTTTTTTCCTATATGTACACACATATGATAAAGTTTAATTTATAAATTAGACATAATAAGAGGTTAACAATAATAACAAAATAGAACAATTATACTGTAATCAAAATTATGTGAATGGGGTCTCTCTCAAAATATCTTACTGTACCAATTCTTTTTTTTTTTTGCGATACACGGGCCTCTCACTGTTGTGGCCTCTCCCGTTGCAGAGTACAGGCTCCGGACGCGCATGCTCGGCGGCCATGGCTCACGGGCCCAGCCGCTCCGCGGCATGTGGGATCTTCCCGGACCGGGGCACGAACCCGTGTCTCCTGCATCGGCAGGTGGACTCCCAACCACTGTGCCACCAGGGAAGACCCAGTGGCTTACAAGCACAGGCTCTAGCCGCGTGGGCTTCAGTAGTTGCAGCACGCGGGCTTAGTTGCTCCGCGGCATGTGGGATCTTCCTGGACCAGGGATCGAACCTGTCTCCCCTGCATTGGCAGGCGGATTCTTAACCACTGCACCACCAGAGGAAGCCCCTTACTGTACAAATTTAATACCTTTTTAATCTCAACTAAGCACTTATACACTGTGGCTGTAACTTTCGCAGTTTGAGGTGTGACAGCAAAACTAGCATAAATTTCTTTTTCCTTCTTCACAATTTCTGGGATAGATTTGTTCTTACTGTAGATCTTAGCAACCTCAGCATATATTTTTTCTTATTGAGAACTTCCACTTTTCACTTAAAGGAAGCACTTTACAGCTTCTCTTTGGCATATTTGAATTGTTAGCATCACTATTCTTGCACTTTGGGGCTGTTATTAAGTAAAATAAGAGTGACTTGAACACAAACACTGTGATACTGTGACAGTTGATCTGATAATGCAGATGGCTACTGAGTGACTAACAGGTGGGATACACCTGACAAAGGAACGATTCACATCCCAGGTGGAAGGAGCGGGACACTGCAAGATTTCATCATGCTACTCAGAATGGCGCACAATTTAAAACGTATGGATTGTTGGTTTCTGGGATGTTCCATTTAATATTTTTTGACTGAGGTTGACTGTGGGTAACTGAAACCAGAGAAAGCGAAACTGAGGATATGGCGGTTGGGGGGGGAAACTACTGAGTTCAGTGAGGGTTTATATATTCACATCCTCTGATGTTTACAAACCGGAGCACTGTGGAGTGGTAAAAATAGCACTGGACAAATAATCAGATGATTCAGGATAAAGTTCTAGTTCTTCCCATGTTATAGTGTTGGAAGTTAAGATATTTAACCTTTTGGGGCAGTTTACTCATCTTTAAAATGAAGGGATCAGAGAAGATGATTTTTCTAAGTTCCCTTGAAGCTCTAACATCCCAAATTATGCTATTCCATATATGAGGGATCACACACACACACACACACACACACACACACACACACACACACACACACACACACACACACACACACAACCCCTGAGGGAGTTTTAAACTATTAAGTTAGATAATACATATTTTGATAGTCAAAAAGAAATGAAAGAAAATATAAGTTTAAGGAAAAAGAGATGATTGAAATGTACTAGGCCCTACATTTTGTAGTTTTTAATCAGATACCTTCCTTGGTGAACACAGATCACAGTCATTTCTGTGTTAATTAAAGGAGGCTCTGGTGCTGAGTCATCTATCAAATCATCAGATTATGTTTGATTATCTATCAGACAAGGGGTAAATGTTAAGCACTTACATAAGATGCAGAGCTACATGGGTATCAAAAAGCCATAACTATAATTTTAAGTCAGTTGCAAGATGAAACTTGTGAGGGAAGAGAAGGTGCTTACCTTGGTCCAAGGTGGCGTGTCCAGCCCTCCTCCCACGTGCAAAGTAGGAAGGTGAGAGCTGGGCTCTGCAGAAGGTGCATCAGGTACCTTCTTCCCTCAACCCCCTCTCCCCTGACCCTCTCACATTCCAGCCAGGCAGGAATGGACAGAAATGCAGAGCTTTATGCAGCAGCATATTTAAGGTGCTTTAAAATCTTACATTAATACTTGACTAAGATATGCCGTAGAGACTGACCCAAAGAAATACCCAAAGAAATATGAGGTCCATTAACATTTTTAGTTTTCTAGGAAAAGGAGGGGAATGCACTTGATTATTCTTTTCTTGTTTATTCTAAGGTATTTTAATTCCACAAGCAAACTGAGATTCATTGAAAATAAGTTATTTTTTAATTTGCTTTTTAAAGCTAAACATTCTCCATCTCTCTCTAGAAAACTTCTTCAAACCCAAATGCCTAAAAAGCATAAATTGGATTATAAAATGTTCATGGCTTTTAATATCTCACCTTCAAATTGCTTTCTCTTAATTTTCTCTCAGATAACCATGTTAAATAACACGTTTTAAAGGCTTTAAGAGCTTTATTCTTTTTCCCCCCCTACTTGAGGGAGGCTCCATTTTAGTAACAAAAAAATGTATTTCAAATGAAGCATTAGCCTCAGATAACTTACCTCCACCTTGGCTCCAGAGCAACTTGGATTTCCGATTCTTCGAGCAGGTCAGTGACTTGGGGAACCAGTAAAAGAGCTGGGCTATTCTTCTGAATGTCTTGTTAAAGTCACTTCTTATGGCCATAGCTAGAACTGTAAGTGTTCCAGAACAACACTCCACAGAGAGCACGGATGGGGAAAACACAGTAATACCCACATGACACTTTAGCTGTGAACTCTCTTTCAGCCAATATGTCTGGGGACCACCTGTTAGCCCTAAATCCCCTTCCCCTGTCATTCCTTTGGTGTCCTTAGCCCTCATAACTAGACACTGTATTAATAGATGTTCTTTCTAAAGAAAGAGTTTTAAGCTTCACAAACTCTAACCTAAGGCAACACTTGATAATTTTTAAGTACAGACCCCACCCCTGCCCCACCTCCTCTGTAGAAATACGATTACTTTCACAGAGGAGCAAAGTAACCAGTATCCACTAACAGCATCCAACAGAATTGTCAATGGCAATTCGTAGGACTTGCTGGTGATTAACACGCTGCCTCCTAAAGCCAGAGGCTTGATTCCATTTGTTTTGTACATCTTTTACTCGAAAAATGATACGTATTTTAAACCTTGTCAGGAATCTATCCCAGAAAAAAAGAATCTGACTGATTCTTACAAGTCAAGAAGTGTATAAAAGATTATTTCCAGGATACTGTTTTGGTTTTTGACCCTTTGAACACTTCTCCTGACCCTTCTTTAACTTTAGTGTGTGATTTCAGCAGACACCAGCATTTGGCTGCCTGCTCTGCCAGTGGGACTGGGGTTCCCCATCATCACCCCTGGAACTACATCTAACAACTGGTCTTTGTGCATTCTGTTTATGTCAAAAGAAATAAACTTACTCAGAGACTAGTCCTTATAAGAGCCTGATGTGATAGTTGGACAGTGCTTTTTTATATGACACACTAAATTTCTGGAGCTGATTTATAGACACACATAAAAGGATATTATCATATTACCAGTTTCCGTTTCCAGGTCAGATGTTTTTGATTTCTGTTCCATTTTCATGAGTTCTTAGAAATATGCCTAGGGGTCTGCTTATAAGTGACAAGTGGGGAGAAAGTTCAACTAAAACAATAGTGTAAGACTTTCTGATACTTTCATCTTCCTAAAAATAGGATGTGGGCTGGTGGATCCTGCCCAAAACAATAGCGTTAAGACTTCTTTATGTTTTCCTTTCAACAGTGTCTGTCCCAGCACTTCTCAGTTTTGAAAGTTTGAGTAACTATAAATTTTCTGCAGCACTTCCTCAAAGACAAAGCACAATGCGAAAAATGCCCTTCTGAGTGGACTGAAGTCAGAGATAAAAGCTCTGGTTGTGGCTGTGATTCTCAAGGGACAATAAAGTTTAGACATTTCAGTCAAGATTGTCAAGATTGCTTATTCCTACTGATAGTCCCTTTCTTAATTCCAAACAACAAATCTCTTATTTTTAGCACAGAACACCACAAAAAGCAAACTTCATCGCTTAAAAAAATAACAGAAAAACAAACTAAAACACGTTCTGGATAACTTATTGATGCAGGTATTATATTTTTAAGGAGGTATTTTGAGGAAAAGATCTTTGTTTTTTAATAGAGACTTCTTTGTTTTATGTATTTGGTTGCACTAGGTATTAGTTGTGGCAGGAGGCCTCCTTAGTTGTGGCTCACCGGCTCCTTAGTTGTGGCTCCAGGGGTCCTTAGTTGCAGCTTCATGGGTCCTTAGTTGCGGCTTGCCGGCTCCTTAGTTGTGGCATGCATGTGGGATCTAGTTCCCTGACCAGGGATCGAACCCAGCCCCCTGCATCGGGAGCGTAGAGTCTTATGCACTGCGCCACCAGGGAAGTCCCTGAGGAAAAGATCTTTACATCTAAGAAGAGACACTCTGCTTCGACACAGTGCAACGAGGTCTGTAAGCCACTTACACAGTATTTGTTAATTTCCAAAATAATCAAAATGGGACATTTAGAAGATGTGATGGGATTATTTTCCTCATTTCTTCCCTAACCTCTAATTCCTTTTTTATTTACTCAGAGATATCCCTTTTTTTCACATAATTTACGTTCACTTATTTCATTTTTGATTATTCCTTCTGCTGTTAGACCTATAATCTCTTTTTTACATTGACTTAAATCCTAGCTCACACCTGTCAGAATAGCTATCATCAAAAAGAACACAAATAACAAATGTTGGTGAGGATGCAGAGAAAAGGGAACCCTTGTACACTGTTGGTGGGAGTGCAAATTGATGCAGCCACTTTGGAAAACTAAAAACAGAACTAAAAGTAGAAGTACCATATGACCCAGCAACCCACTCCTGGGTATATATCCGAGAAAAACGAAAACACTAATTTGAAAAGATACATGCACCCCAATGCTCAGAGCAGAATTATTTACAATTGCCAAGATACAGAAGCAACCTAAGTGTCAACTGACAGATGAATGGATAAAGAAGATATGGTGTGTGTATATATATATATATATATAAAAATAATGGAATAGTACTCGGCCATAAAAAAAACATGAAATTTTACCGTTTGCAACAATGTGGATGGACTTAGAGGGTATCATGCTAACTGAAAGAAGTCAGACAGAGAAAGACAAATACAGTATGGTATCACTTTTATGTGGAATCTAAAAAATACAACAAATTAGTAAATACAGTAAAAAAGAAACAGACTCACAGATAGAACACACTAGTGATTACCAGTGGGGAAAGGAAAGCAGGGAGGGGCAAGATACGGGTGGGGGATTAAGAGGTATAAACTACTATGTATAAAATAAGCTGCAAGGATATACTGTATAACACAAGGAATATACGATATTTTATAACAACTGTAACTGGAGTAGAACCTTTAAAAATCGTGAATCACTATATTGTACACCTGTAACTTATATAATATTTTACATCAACTTTATATCAATTAAAAAAGAAGAGACAGTATCAAAAAAAGAGTTAAATCCATTAACTCTTCTACTTGTTACATATAATATTTTTAATCCCTGTCTTTTGGAAATATATCCCAATACTGAAAAAAAAGAAGCTAGTAAACTAGAGATGCAACTTATTTTAAAGCTAATTTCACTTACATAGTAACTCTGAAAATTCGGTTAGCAGAGCAACGTCACCATGTATTTACTGACATAAGGTGTTTTGAATGAGGATGCATTCTTCAGGGTAAAATATGAAAGCAAGAGTGCTTGATTTACATGTTGCTGTAATGGGGAATAGAACAGTTAGTCTTAATTAATACTAGTGTGGAACAGAATTGTTCTTACCAGTATAACTTACACATATACAATCCCCACAGCAAGGGTTTGTTTACTGGTGTTCTTTTCTAGAGGTGCTTAAATAAAAACGAAATCTGCAAATATATTAACTGATCACAAAATTTAAGTAAAATTTTACCTAGTGTTCCGTGATATAAACATTTAAATTACACAATTAGACACTGATGTTAGATCGTCAAATAGAAAATTAAAATTAAAAGGGATTAAATACCCGCTTGCCCCATACCCTCTCAGACTAAACAGTTTTTGACAGGGGATAACTGTATTTATAAAAGTAACGTCATTGACCCATGCATTTATTTCTATAATGTATACATGTGACACTTAAAATTCCCTACTACAATGATGCATCAATTTGAGATTTCAAATGACATCCTAATCCGTTTTCAGTTTTCCAATGTTCATGACAGCCAAATTTATTTACTACTTAGGACATGATCTGTTTATGATATACAGGTTGTACGTGATCATACTTCAGTCATCTAAGAAGTCAGAAACCAACACTAAAACCAAATCCTTCTTGGGCAAAATAATTTCTCATTGAGCACAATCCTTTAGTCTAGAACTCTGCGAATATTTTTCAAAGAGAAGGCTCCTTTTGGATTTGTATAGCATACATTTATGAATTTACGAAAGAACTTCTACTAAACTTGGAATCAGTGGGTTTAGAAGAGTCACAAAATTGCCCCTCGTGTAATTTCTAAGGATAATTTACCATTACCACCCATATTATTTTTCAAAAGATAACTTTTGTTTCTCAAACTGTTGTACACAGAAAAATACAAACTCTTTACATTACAACTGAGAAATTTATTGATACTCCTTCATAAACTAGTAAGCAGAATTAAAGTAAAGAAGAAATATACAGCTTAAAACAGTTGAAATGATCCTAAAATTTTTATGACAATTATACATTTATGGCCAAAATAAAAATGAACAGTTTTTAATAATTAAATCACTTTAAAAATTTTGCTCAATAATTTACCTGAAATTAAACAGATACAAGGATAACTAGGATAATGCCACTTTATCCTTCTCAAAAAAACTGTGATCCTAGTAAAACAGTGGTTCGGTTCTGCTCCCCACTCACAAAAGCTACCTCTCCATTCTATCACTTATAAACGTGTTAACAATCAGCCTTTACTGATTTGTAAGGATGCCAATTTTGTTTCCACTTAAAAATGTTTCCAGTAGGCAGTCAGAGATATATGACTTAGCTGGCCTTACTCAGAAGAGTCGAGGATCAGTAAGTATCTCAACGTATCGGTCATGGCTTTCTTCTCAGTGCTCACTGAGGTCAAATGTCCTCATATAATTATAAATGTTAAAAAGTAAAATTACATCTTAGCAGCCAAAAATTTATATATTTTTTATGTATTTACAGTATTGTACATATTTACATGACCACATCCAATAGTGAAATGTAGAAACAAGAGACCACCTACAGAGGCATTCATTTAATGCCGCAACATTATTTTCTTGTGCAAACTGAAACTTGCCTCAAACTTCTTATAAAGCTATAGACAGTCAACATTGCGAAGGCCACCGTCCATGGTTAAAGAGCCAAATCTAAAACACAAAAGAAAAAAGGCGATCTCAAAAGAGTCATTTATTTGGCCTCCAACATTTTAAAGAATATCAAATACTTTTCAGAGGAATAAATTATTATTTTTAAAGAGTTAACAAACTATAATTTGCTCTATTTCTTACTGAAACACAGTGCCACTATCATAAATATGTGAAGAAATACAACTCAGTGGCTTGGGAAGACTTCTTAAGAGAAAATGGGGGAGTAATGTAATCTAGAAAGTGTTAGAAAGAGCTGGATAATTTCTTTTGGTGGGGTGGCATTTATAAGCAAAGATGTGGAGTTGGGAGTCAGAGACAGTAAGGAATGGAATCTTGCTAAAACAGAATGTTACTTGGAGGAACAGTGGAAAATAAAGTTGGGTGATTAGGCTGGGGCCAGACTATTATATTCTTTTAATTCAAGTATGAATTTAGACTTGACTTTTTAGGTAACAGGAATTTAGAAATTTTTGAGCCAAGGGAGTGGTATGATTAGATCAGTATTTGGGAATATTACTTTGGCTGTAAAACCCATGACAGATGGGAAGAACTGGTTAGGGAAATAGGTAGTAGATTATTATCATGGCTCACAAGGTAGGGGGAAAGGAGATCTAAATGAGGTTGATGAGGGGGAACACAGAAACGTTTGAAGGAAGATTACCAAACTTGATGAAAGGGAGTAAAGAAGAGTGAGTGTCTAAAATAATTTATGGGGACTTGCCTGGTGGCACAGTGGTTAAGAATCTGCCTGCCAACGCAGGGGTTTGATCACAGTCTGGGAAGATCCCACATGCTGCAGAGCAACTAAGCCCATGCGCCACAACTACTGAGCCTGTGCTCTAAAGCCCGCGAGCCACAACTACAGAGCCCGCATGCCTAGAGCCTGTGCTCTGCAACAAGAGAAGCCACAGCAATAAGAAGCCCGCGCACCGCAATGAAGAGTAGCCCCAACTCGCCGCAGCTAGAGACAGCCCATGCAGCAATGAAGACCCAACGCAGTCAAAAATAAATAAATTCATTAAAAAAATAAATAATAAAATAAAATAATCTATGTTCATGGTAGGAGGAGAAAGGGGAAGAAGATGAGTAAATTACAGGGGAGACTGAGTTGGGAAGGATGATGTTAAGTTATTTTAGATACAAAAAAATCTGAAGTGATAGATATCCATATGGAGACAATGCACAAGACCTGGCTTCTATTACTAGTTCTGGCACAAATCCTTAAGTGGTCATTTAAGTTATGATTCTGCCATGTCTGATTACCCATGTATTGTCAAGCCTGCAAATAAGACATGACTTATTGCACATGCTTTGGGAAGTGGGGATTTTATTCCACAAAACATGTGATTCAATATAAAATTTTGTTAAAACATATTTTAATAGTCTTTTCTACTTGCTAATCTTTAGCCTTTCAGAATAAATTTAGGATTTAGCTAAAGTTGTGAAGAAACTATAAACTGCATAAATTTATAAAAAGTTAGATAATTACTATGTGGATGCTATAGACCAATAGGAAACCAAAAGGAAAAATACTTTAAAACCTAATAGGCAATTCACAGAAAAAAAATTGAATAAACCTATAAAAAGATGTTTGACATCACTATTAACCAAAGATATGCATATTAAAACAAGATTAAAACAAGATGTTGGTTTCTACTTAAACAAATTGGCAAACATCTAAAAAACTGATAACATTCAGTGTTGACAATGGGACTGTAACAAGCCTTTTAGAGGACAAACTAACAATGCCTATCAAAATTCAAATGTGCGGGGTCTTCCCTGGTGGTGCAGTGGTTAAGAATCCGCCTGCCAATGCAGGGAACACGGGTTTGAGCCCTGGTCTGGGAAGATCCCACGTGCTGCAGAGCAACTAAGTCCATGCACCACAACTACTGAGCCTGCACGCCACAACTACTGAAGCCCATGTGCCTAGAGCCCGTGCTCCAAAAGAGAAGCCATCACAATGAGAAGCCTGCGCACCGCAATGAAGACTAGCCCCCACCCACTGAAACTAGAGAAAGCCCAGGCGCAGCAACAAAGACCCAATGCAGCCCTAAAAAAATAAATAAATAAATTTATATATATATAAAAAAATTTCAAATGTGCATACCCTTTGACCCAACAACTCCACATCTAGAAACATCAAGAAGGCAACCTTTCAAAAATTCTTACACAAGCAAATGAAGGTATATATACAAGTATGTTCACTGAAGCATGTTTTGTAATTGTGAAAAATTAGAAACAACTTAAATGCCCAACAAATAGGGATGCACAAATTGATATGGCAGATCCATACACTAGGATATCAGGCAGCTGCTGAAAATGAGAAAAATAGAGCTATATGTATGGATATGAAAAAGTACCCTTGATATACAGCCTTAAGTGAAAAAAGTGAGACTGAACTAGTATGAACAGAATGATTCCATTCTTATAAAACACATATGCACAACAAACTATTAATAGTCATCACTTCTGTGGGAGTGGGGAGGTATGAGAAAGAGGAGGTGGGGTCTTTTATTTCAATTTTTACAATTATATATTGTTTAAACATTTTTTTTACCAATTCAATAAATTCATTTAAAAAAATCGATAATACTGTAGAAGCGCCCGATAACTTTCTGCATGTAGGTCAAATATCATGTGATTTCCTGACATTTAATCTTTCCAAGCCTTATGAACATGTTTGGTCTTTTATTTGAGAGAACAGGGCTAGTGGGGAGATAGGAGGCTGGGTTCCAGCTCCAGTTCATCTTTTCAGGTATGAACGTCAACACCTGTGGAACATGGAGAAGGACTATCTGCTGTGCCCTGGAATGCAAGGCTGGAATGCACGCTTAGTGAGGCCATGCAGCGTGAAAGTGCCCTTCAAGTGTACAAACCACCACATAAATGTGAAATCCTTGCATTAATATCTTGCGGGTGAGAGGACCTGTGGAGAAGCACCTAAGGGCTGGAAAGAGAAGGCTCCTATTCATGGGCCAAATAGGACTTAACTTCTCTGAGGAACCCAGACAAGGAAACAGCCACCAAAGTGGCTTTATTGGCTCTGTACATTTTCCAACTCTCTTTCTCCTTGATCTATTAGGATTCTGGAGATAAGCAGACACTCAGCTCCTCAAAGAACTCCATGAACAGACGGCGCTCACGTGCAAGGAGGGATTCAGAGGGCTCTGAGTTACACAGCACTGATCAGAGTGCTGGCATCTCCTAAGCAACTCTGAATCCAGAATTGAAAATGATAATTCTTTATGAGAAAATGTTTTGAAAAATGTGCAAAAGATTGTCGTTTTCACAGACTGATTCAAAGAATTCTATTAACCAGTGCTTCTATAAAATGGAATCAATCACAGTTGACTTGTCTTTATCGAAAGAACCCCAAACACATTAAAAGGCACCATGAAATTCACAAAACCTAAGGGTTCTGACTTAATATTCCTTTCCCATTGCTTAATCTACTGATACAGGAAGACAGACAGATACAAGTATAGATGTATGTTTATGTACTCAATTGCATGTATAATTACAGGGCAGAATGATCTTTTTATTACTCACCTTTCTAAAATATGATTATTTTCAGCAAGTTCTTTAACTACCCCTTCCATTTCTTCCTTTAATTTCTTCATACTATATTCAAAATAAAGATAAAAGTACCTGTGCTCAAAAAAAGTATTCAAGTGTTTTACAGATATATTTATATATAGTATGTTTAGTTCTCTAGATTGATCTAAGTCATTAAATAATATTAGCAAATGTATTCATAACAAATATAAACATTTCAAAATAAAAGAGCAAGATCACAAAATGAAATAAAAACAAATGGAAACACTACAGTTACCAAATAATAAATTTCTTACCCAAGAGTCATTTCTACTAATGTGTTAGAACATGGATAAATTGGGGTCATGGTATGTTTGATTCCACTGGAGGCTGCAAACATTTTCTGTGGCAAAGTTTCTTGTAACTAAAACATCAAAAACAAACAAACAAAAAAACCATATCAATCACAGAACAGAATACTTACTACAGATCTTATATCAAATGTTACAGGTTTTAATAAGTCCTTTAAAGCTTTAAGTTTTAATTTCAAAACCATCAATGAGATAATACTTAAAACTTTTTAAGAAAAACTTTGCTTATAGATGATTTAAAAAAATGGTCTATCAGATGTTTTTCACTGTAAAACATCTTAAAACTTGGCTCAAAATACATACCACAAGTGGGCAAGCAGAGCTGAATATAGGCATATTATACCCTATTTCCCTCTTCTCAATCATTATCAGATATAAACTTAGAAGAATTTTATTTTTCCTAGTAGGAAAAAGCCTTTTTTTTTCTAGATAATTTTGAAGCTATACCTCATTAGTATAGTCTTGATACTTTGATACTTCTTCTTCAATATCAAAACACTGATTAGTTAGGGATAATAACTGTTTCCTAAGATGAAGCATCTTTCTGAAAACCAAAAAGAACCAATTAATAAGCAGTCTAATATTATTTTTACTTAAAATATATAATATACATTAAATTATATATTGTGCAGACAACCACTAATCACCCCCCAGAAAGTTTACTTACCTCATCCAGTCTTCTGACTTATCCAAAAAAGCCTCATACTTTTTAACACATTCATCTGTAAAGTGGGTCATAGCTTTTGTTGCATGATAATACAGTTTTTGCCTGTAATTTAGAAATAATCAGAGGCTTAAACCAATGTCACTGTTTCTATTTCCAATATTAAAGAATTTTCAAATATATGAAATTTATTTCCTCTAATGACTGTTGTGGGTTTAGAATATTTATGGTAGAAAGCCTAAGGTTTCCAAGACAGACATTATAGCAGCAAGAGGAGAAAAAGAAAGTTGATAGTAGAGAATGGTCAAAAACTATTTATCAAATGAGGTTAAGGTTAAGGAGGTGGTTAAGTCTGCCCTTGCCTATGTTCTCCATTATCTGTCCTTCTGCAATCAGAGCACAGAAGGCAGAAGAAGACTGCCCTCTTACTCTCCCATCTCAGTAACCTCTCAACCAGGGGCCAGATGAGTGGGCCTCAAATATGTGCACATACAGTAACAATTCTATAAAGCCAAGAATAAAATGTATTTTTTATTATGATTAATTCCAACGTTAAGAAGAAACATAACCAAAAATAATTATTAAACATAATCTGGACACTTACTTATCAAATTTGTGGATTTGTTCTTCATTATAAGCTAGTCCTAAAAATAAGAATATGTATTACTCTTGTAAATGTAGAATCATAAAATCACATGCAATTTTTTTTTGAGATTATTACTTCATAAAGGCTAAGAGTTTAAAGCAGATGTCACAAACTTCTGACCCATGGGTAGATACTGCCCACAAATGCTTTTATTTGGTCTGTACAGTGCTAATGTTAAAAAAAAAATTAACTGCCAACATTTTAAAATCAGGATATTTCTAATAAAGTCTATTTCTAGCTTCTCTTGAGGCCTAGGAACACTGGAAAAACAATCAGGTGAATCTGACTAGTGGCTCTCCCCTTCACATGGGGGTGGGGGTCCTCCTCTCTAGTCCCCCTCAGTTTCCACGGGCCAATCTCATTCCTTTCCATTACGTGCGTGTACTCTAGAGGTTTCAGAGTTCTGATCCCTGATTTGAAATACTCAAAAGGTTGGTTTTAAGGATAATTTTTAATACATTCAACCTCTTCCCTGACAGAACCAAGTCTCTGAAATAAATAACTTATGTAGACACCCTTACAAATATACCAAATTAATTCAACCGAATTACAACTAGTAGGGCTGACTCAGATTAACAAATGGAAAATTTTACTCACTACGTTCTGCTTTGTCTTTTTTGAACTGATAGTAAATCTCTGTGATGCAGTTTAACAGGACTTGTAGCTTTTCTACACTATTTAAGAAAGAAAAATCCAAATAAATTAACTGAGTCAATGTGAAAAAGGACATTTAATAGTAAGAGCAGAAACTGCCAATGCAGTTATAACCTACTGTCTATCTTTTGGATGAGTGCCTTCTTGATGGGTCCATGTATCTGCCAGCAATCCACCTGGAGATAATTTGCTTTCAATATCCTGAAGACTGGTTTCTATTGTTCCCTGAGAACTGGAAAGCTAAATAAAACCAATTTCAGATCCAGATTACCAAAAATCAGAAATGATCATCACAATGCCAATGGAGCCTAAAGTTTGAATAACATTTCTTTTGTAGATTACTTCAGTTCAAAGTCAGAATAATTATTTTTATCTTTAAATGCAAGGGCAGTTGCTTAGGTTATATTCCACCAAGAGTACAATATGATAATAAAACATGACTATTAATATATTTTATAGGGCTTCCCTGGTGGCACAGTGGTTAAGAATCTGCCTGCCAATGCAGGAGAAATGGGTTCATGCCCTGGTCTGGGAAGATCCCACATGCTGTGGAGCAACTAAGCCCGTGCGCCACAACTACCAAGCCCTGCGCTCTAGAGCCCACGAGCCATAACTACTGAGTCCGCATGCCACAACTACTGACGCACGTGCACCTAGAGCCTGGGATCTGCAACAAGAGAAGCCACTGCAATGAGAAGCCCGTGCACTGCAGTGAAGAGTGGCCCCCACTTGCCACAACTAGAGAAAGCCCACACACAGCAATGAAGACCCAATGCAGCCAAAAATAAATTAATTAAAAAAAATCTTATATAAAATATATTTTATAAAACATTGCTTACATCTAATATTTTTTTTAAAAACATAGAAAATACTTTTTTTTTTTTTGCAGTACGCGGGCCTCTCACTGTTGTGGCCTCTCCCGTTGTGGAGCACAGGCTCCGGACACACAGGCTCAGTGGCCATGGCTCACGGGCCCAGCCGCTCCGCGGCATGTGGGATCTTCCTGGACTGGGGCATGAACCCGTGTCCCCTGCATCTGCAGGCGGACTCTCAACCACTGCGCCACCAGGGAAGCCCTCAAATTAAGTTTTAAGTGGTGGATTATGCTGCTACTAGCAACAAACAAGAGCGCCCTTTGCATTCCGCTCGTGTTAGCACTGGCATTATATATAATTCTTAAAGCCTTGCTAATTTGAAAGACAAAATGGTATCTTACTGTTATAATACGCAATTTTCTATTACTCTTGTGGTTGAACTTTTTTTTCCAAGAGTTTCACTTAGATCTATTCATTTTTAAATCATTTCTAAATGTTCTCTATTTACTGCAGATTTAATGTTTTCCTTATGCATTTGTATGAGCTATTTTCATATATATAAAAAAATCCTTTATCTCATTTTCTCAATTTATTTGTTTTTTAATATTATTTTTTTTAACTTAAGACATCTTGGGAATTCCCTGGTGGTCCAGTGGTTAGGACTCCACACTTTCACTGCCAAGGGCCCAGGTTCAATCCCTGGCTGGGGAACTCAGATCCTACAAGCCGCGTGGTGCGGCCAAAAAGGAAAAAAAAAAAAAAGAAAAAACCAAACCAAAACAAAAAACATATAGAGATCTTAAATTCTTTTTTTTTAATTTATTTTTAAAATTTATTTTATTTATTTATTTTTGGCTGCATTGGATCTTCGTTGCTGCACGCGGGCTTTCTCTACTTGCGGTGAGCGAGGGCTCATCTTCGTTGCAGTATGTGGACTTCTTATTGTGGTGGAGCACGGGCTCTAGGCGCACGGGCTTCAGTAGCTGTGGCACGCAGGCTCAGCAGTTGTGGCTGGTGGGCTCTAGAGCACAGGCTCAGTAGTTGTGTGCACGGGCTTAGCTGTTCCACAGCATGTGGGATCTTCTTGGACCAGGCCTCAAACCTGTGTCCCCTGCATTGGCAGGTGGATTCTTAACCACTGTGTCACCAAGGGAAGCCCCTTAAATTCTTATATAGTCAAATACATATCTTGCTTTTCATGCTTTATGTCTTCTTTAACATTAATGTTAAGAATGTGCTACCTTACACTTCTAAAATATGGAAAATATTTTATGGACAAAGTTATTTTTTACAGCATTACATAAAAGTGTGAGAAGTAGCAAGCAACCTGAAGGACCAACATTAAGGGGGTAATAAGTAAAACTATTAATAAATCAATTGGCTGCAATATCATGTCTATTTAAAAAGTAGTGTTCCTTAAGTTGGGAAAAGGCTGTTCTTTCTCTGGAGATCTTTAGGTACATCATGTTTCTAGGAAAGTTCGGATCTAATCTTGCCAGCAAAGGAACAGATTATGAGCTCACGATTGTCAAAATTTTGTAAATACTCACTCTCAACAGTTTGGTGTGTATGTCTGAAATTTCACCTAACTCTGCTGCTTCTAGGTTGATCTTCATCAACTTTTCATATCTGTATGAAAAACAAGTACAGAAAAATTAAATGAGCATAAAATTTTACATGAGCATAGATTTTAAAAGATGTTTTATAAATTATATTTGAGTTATTATCATAACTATTTAACAATAGAATACTGAATGCAAAGCCTATAAGCAACAGATCCCAAAAAACTTGATGTCTCCGTAAAGAAGGGATTTTATACACTTCTGCTTATAAATTTGCATATTAAGAGATAAACTATAAAAGACAACTTTATTTCAGTCTTATGTCAGGATAATAGTCGAAATACTAGATTTCGGAAATAATGGAGGTCAAGAGTATATACTAGTTTCACTTATTATATTTCCTGTGCAGTACCAATAGTATAGCCTAGGAACAAGGCAGTTTAAAATATCATTGTTTCAAAAAGGCATTCTCAGGGGTAAGATTAATAAGGAAGAGTAAACTAAAAGTAATCTCCAAATTCTAAAAATACTACCCAAATAGGGTTCTAGAATACCTCTTCCTACTTCCTTTGATCACAGGTTTTATATTTTCCTATGCAGAGTTGTCTGCTTTGCAAGGTAAAAAAAATGAGATGTTTCTATTTCAGATTCCTTTTCCTTTTCAAAGGGAAGGAGAAAATGCCACCAAAAAGATGGTACTCATTTCTTACTGAAATGACTGAGTATTTTTGCCCTTATGAGGAAGTGACTTAATCTAAGGTTGTCCCTTAATAGAAAGACTTGCAGAGCATGCTATATCATGCCAAGGATAACTAAACAAACTAAACAGAAATGGAAAATCATTGACATTTTAACCACTATTAGTAAGGAAGTAGTCTACTTACACTTTCACAGTCTTTTCAATGTTTCTGATGCAGAAATCTAATGTGATCACAACTTCCGTCTTTTTGTGAACAGTTTCATTATAATCATCTTTAACTAATTCTCTAAAAAATAATAATATTCCCATTAGTTTATCTAAAGAATTATTTGTTTTCTCTTGCCTTTCACTAATTACACTGCTGTACTACTTTCTGTTCAGACAAACTTCTTAAGTCTTGATTCATTATGAAAGCCAATTCACTTTTTACTACTGAAAGCATCTCTGTGACGCTTTATACCTAACCAGGGTACAAAACCATTACCACTTATCAGGGTAACAGTTTAGAAATCTAAGGCATTAAAATTATATTAAGGAATAAAACTAATCTACAAGCACACAAATAAGCTGAACAGCATTACATTTTATACCACCAGAATTAATTTTTAATGCTCATAGTAGACTACTGTCTGATTTATACTTAAGCAGGATGACACAGTATATAATATAATTGAAGACCTTCTGATCTATATCAAGGGCCAACAAACTAAGGACTGATGCCTGTTTCTGCTAAGAAAGGTATTTACATTTTTAAAGGTTGTAAAAACAAAATGAAAACAGAATTTGCAGTCCACAAAGTCTAACATATTTACTAACTAAAAAAGTTTGCCAACAGTGGTCTACGTGAAAAAGTATTTTCTCATGACTTATTGAACTAAAAGCTAATAAGTAAAAGAAACAAAAGCTTCATGGAGCAGCGACTGGAGTAGATAGCAGCAGCAAGAGAAAACAAGAACTATTAGCAACAATGCTATGAAAATAAATGGAGTCAACACTTAGATTTTTCCAAAAACCATTTAGTAAAAACAAAAAGGCTTCTTAATGGAAAGAGAAAAGCATAGGCTTACAAACTGGATATGTGAACACATAAAAAAAATTATAAGCATAAATTTATGGGTTTAACATAAACGTGATAGAAAAAAAAAAGAGCCTTATACTTTTTTCTTCTTAGAAGCAGCAGCAGAACAACAAGAATGATGAAATGCTTCATATCTGTTTGTTCGAGAACGGAAGGACAGGTGTGAGGTGGGTAACCGTAAACTGTCACAAGCATTAAAGCCTAAGGGCACTGTTGAGTCCATTATTGTGTGTATAAAACTGAAACACTTCAAATGATGTTGTATAGAACTAGAGGCACGATTCTTAAGAGACCATTCATTCTCCATTTCTATCAGACGGAAAGATGACATATTATATATTCATCCACAAAACGTTTCTTAGGGCCACGGGGCCACGGGAGTGAAAGCGCCAAATGCTAACCACTGGACAACCTGGGAAATCCTATATTTTTCTAATTTTTTTTTCTCAATTTTAAAATTCAGATACTATTTGTCCTATCTGTCTCATAAGGTTTTTGTAGGAATCAAATGAAAAAAAAAAAACAAAAAACAGCTGCTAAACGTTTTGTAAACTGAAACAAATGTATTATAATAAAAATCATACACGTGACCCTACCTAGTCTGAAGAGGTAAAGCATCAATGATGGGATGATTACCAGTTATTTAATGAGGCCTATGCGAAGATCAATTTTCAAATTTCAATCCATTACTTACATCAACCATCGTATCCCCTTTCGCATTAATTCCTGATAAAGCAGCAAGGTACTGGCAATTCTACAGGCATAACACACAACTCCTGTTACTGCCTAATGAAGAAATACAAAGTGTCAATATTTGGTGCTCACTGTGGTACAGGGTAAGAAAAACTTTCACATAAAATTTTCAAGCTTTTGTGTTTTTATCATTAAAAACACAGTAAGCTACTAATTTCTAAAAGCTAAAGACAGATATAACCACAATAAAAATTTTAAATAAACATAATGGTAAAAATGCACTGTCTCAATGGAGAAAATTTTCGTATGAGTTCAAGAAAGGATACAAAGAAGAAAGAACACAAAAATTTGTCATGGGTAAAAATCTAAATGAATAATTTCCTAAATTACATAGGTGTATATAAAGATACACCTTTTATTGCTTCTACTATTAATAAGATAATTTTAATTCAAATGTCTATATAGTCATTTAATTAAATACTAACCTTAGCCATGCTGGCATCCCCATCTAAATCATAACGTGGATGTACTTTAGGGAGGGAAACTGAAATAATTAAAATCAGAAATAAAAAATTATGAATTATTTCATCCTTCATACATCAACCTCCAAATTAAACATTAACCTCTAAATTACCTCTAAATTAAATGTTAGTGGTAAAACTCTTTAATGTTCTTTTCCTGGTTAAAGAAAACCACTTGAACAAAATGCTCATTCCTTAACAAATTTCCTGCACTATTTCTAAGGAGTTTCATTTCTTTTTCTTAAATATATTCCAACATAACAAGCTCAATGCTTTTCTTTAAATCTAAATCAAATCCCAAGATCTAAACAGAAATATAAAACTCCAGGTAATTTTTTTTCACCACTAGAATTAGTAATTTAAAAGATTCCAAAATGCAGATCTAATTTTTCTTAAACTTCAAAGCCTGGAAAAGTGTCCTACTCACCCTGGAAACAATAAATATTTGCTGAGATTTATGATACAAAAGGTTATTTTGAGTGTTAGTAAAATACTAAAAGCAGAGAGCTACAGTAAAACATATATGACGAACTATTTTACCATTTTATAAACAAAATATTTAACGTCAAATTTTGTTGCACACAGGGTTTTAAATTTTACTACTACTCTAATTAACTTACAAAATTTTAATATTTATAAAAGTTGTACATTAATGTCATCATCAGTCGACTTTTTGAAGATGACAATCATTTTTACAGTTTTTTTCCTTTTGGCCATGCCGCATGGCTTGTGGGATCTTAGTTCCCTGACCAGGGATTGAACCTGGGCCCTCAGCAGTGAGAGTGTGGAATCCTACCCCTGTACCGCCAGGGAATTCTCAGGGTTTTTTTTGTTTTTTAAATGGCTAGTAAGAACAATACGAAAAATCCCAACTTACTTTTTTCATATATCAATCCTATTGTACTCAGAGGTTCCCGGCTTACTACAAAGATGGGATTTTCATCAGCAGTTTTAGGGAAATGTTGTGCCAGTCTTCCAGGTTCTAGAACTAAACGTCGTCCTTCATATATAAGTTCTTGATTTGAAGAAATAATTTTGGTCTGTTTATACACCAGTTCATGAAATACAGTAGCACTGTGTGAGAAAAATCCAAAAGGACAACATAATTGGGATAAAAAAAGAGGTAAAAAAAATTTTTTTAACGAGGGCCACAACATCTATTTCTCAGTGATACTTTAGATCATGACCAGTCCACAGAAATGCTGCTTTGTTGATGTGGATACTATAAAGTCTATTAAATTCCACATAATCTGCCTATACAGCAATCAATTCTAAAATATTTTTATGTTTGATACCTATATTGGATATGTGCAATACACAGGAGTTTTAATATTTAATAATAGGGAGCCAATATAGCAGAGAGTTTAAGGGCACAGACTCTGGAATCAGAACAGCCAGATTCAAATTCCAGTTCTTCCACTTACCACTTAATTGTTGTATTACCTTCAGTTACTTAACTCCTCTGTGCTGAGGTTCTTCATCTATAAAATGGGAATAACAGTCTCCACCTCACAGAATTGTTGTGAGGACTAAATGATTTAAATATATAAAGAACTGAGAACAATACTTACAACATGACTATGTAATGTTTGTTAAATGAATTAATAAAATCAGGCATTTTCAAAATGATGTTTTGGGGAAAAAGGTAGATTCTCCCTGAACAGATTCATGAAATCAAATAAACATTCCAGCAGCAATGTTGTGATTCCAAACAAAAAAAAAGCCACTTTCAAAAAGCCTCTGCTGTGATTTTTGGCTCAGGCTTGGGTGGGCTTTTTATGTTCATGCACACTCTTAAGATGAAATAGTGGCCAACACCTATGGTACATATCTATTCAGGCTATTAAGCACCAAAATAAAGATGAAAAATATATTTTAACCTAACGTTACATGAATATTATTTTATTCATTATATTTACATTATATTTAATGTTTATAATATTGTTAGATATAGATTAGACAAAAATGTATAAAATATTATTCCATCTAATTGATTTTATTCCTTAATAAATTATCAGAGAAAGTCTCTTTTTGAGTTTTATGAGGCATCAAAACTGCTGAGTCTTGTCAAACAGCAATCAAGGCATATAGAAAGGGTGTAATGTTTTTTTGCCTTTCATTTTAAAAAACATTTTTTTTGAGATCTTTGTAGATTCATGTGCAGTTGAAAGAAATTATAGGGAGAGACACTATATACCTTTTACTCAGTTTCCCCCAATGGTAACATCTTGCATTAGTACAATATTACAATCAGGATCTTGACACTGGTATAATCCACCTATTTTATTCAGATTTCCCTAGTTCCACATGTAAGGATGTGTGTGATTTAATTATGTAGTTTTATCACATGGGTAGATTTTTATCACATGGGTGTAATGTGTTTTTTTAAGATAAAACAAATGGTTATTTCCCTAGTACTCAATAAGGGCTTTATGCCACATATGCAAATAATAACTACACTAACTATCTTTAAGACTTACACTTCAATATTTTTTAAGTGACAGGACAATATTCTTAATAAAACCTGGCCCATTTATTAGTAAATGCTATTTGTAGTTATATGTGATTATGTAATTTGAGAGAAAGCACAGAAAGGAAAATAGTCCTGCAAAACTTGCAATGTAAGAACAAGCTAATTTACCTGTAAATTTTAGAAAATTAGAAAACTAATCCTTTTACTCCAAAGATAAGTGAAAAGGAATTTACTCAGCACTCAAACGTTTTCTAAGCAGAAAGTGGGTACCTCTTGTGAAGCTGGGACATCTTTTCTACTTCCTCTCCTGATTTATGAAGATACGTAATTATTATATAACAAGACATTATACAGTACAGGAAAAAATATAAAGAGGTACTTACGTATTATAGCTATGAATATAAATTTTATGAGCTGTCATTTGTTGTAGCGAAAAAACATGAATTATCATCCGGTGAAGTATATCACTTGTTTCTGCAAAAAACTGGTCAAAACCCCAACACTTTTCCTGATCTGCCTCAAGGATGTTTGCAAGAACAGGGGTAAGTAGAACTTGAAGACCCCTAAAACAGTATTGAAAAAAGTTACATGAAGAGTGAATGTGTTATATTCTGTCTAGGTACAAAATCATAATATTTACCAACAAATCAAAGGAACTATTATTAGATTAGATTAATTTAAAATTATAAAAAATCTGCCAACTTTTCAGAAAGCCAGGTAACCTTGATTTAATATTGCCTGTCAATGAACCAGGGGTTACGGTATTTTTATGTTAGCTTTTACAGATTATTTTCTTTGATTCTCTCCTTCCCAAGTTTCCTCACTTTTCCAAACATATTCTAACATTGTATATACATGCTATCCAGGTGAGATAAGTTGATTGGAACCCTGTGGTCATGAGGATAAGGTAATGGTTTAATTACAGGGTCATTAATGTCCTTTTAATACGTCACTCCAATACGTAATTTTTTATGTTGAATTCATATGCCTTTTGTAGTACACTTCTTTAGGAAGGAAAATTACTACAATCATTTAGCAACCAATGAATGCCAATTCAACTAGGAATAATCTTTGACTAATAAACTTAAACATTAAAAAAGAAAAGAATGGAAGGACCTTTATCCTTTCTCATGCTTTCACTGAATTTTAAAATCTGCTTAAATAGACTCAATTATGGAATTTCAAGTAGTCTTGAAAATATATTCTTGACTACACGACACTGGAATAATTCCTTGCCTGTTAACAGCTTTTAAGGTATGCAGTGGACATTAAAATTTTTGCCTAACAAGTATCTATTCTCCCTCATTTTGTAAGAGAATCCATACCTCTCTACTCTCTAACTCTACTCCCTGTGCATAGATGGGCATGACAGTCAGGTTTGGTGATTATGATTAGTCAGAAGTGGCCAGGTGGTAGCATGTAAGTTGTTAAATAAGAATCAACCCAGAAATCTTTGCTAAACTATCGGGAAAGAAAGTCTGTCTTTCCACTGAGCTTCCAAAGCTGTGAGAATGTGAATCTGGGAATGCCAGCAGCCATCTTGTGGCTGCCAGGAAAGAGCCTGGCTGAAAGTAAACAGAAATCAGAGAAAAGCAGAACTGAGAGACCAAGTCTTGATGACAGTCTGAATCTGAGGATTCCACTGGGCTCTGAGTTACATACACATGTGAACTTTGAATTATAATGTCAATCTATTTTTCACTTAAATCTTGTTTCACTTTAACGAACTGAGTTAGGTTTTTCTCATTGGCTATCCAGTCTTGACTAATTAATGCATATAAGAAAGAGGATGGTTATCTTTTTTCTGTGGTTGTTGCATTTTTGGTAGTTGATTTTATTGCTGATTGGTAGTACTTAAAGTCCTTACTATTAAAAAAAATCATATAATATACTTTCTGATACCTGAGCAATTTTTGTCAAAAAATTTATAACACGGTGTGCTAAAGAATAATTAGATAAATAAGGCCTGTTACCCTCCTGAAATATGCAATATATAGTTCAGATTGTCAAAGTATTGAGTCTGAGTGTCAGCAATATAGTTATTAAACAGCAGGTGCTCATTTCCTGACCCCTTTAAATGTTATGTTTTGCCTGAGATCTCCAAAATGAGTATTTTCCAAATCAAAATTTAACACAGATCACTATTATAATATTAAATTTCTGCTCTCCAATAAAGTGACCTTCTCTTGGTAATTCTAGCTGCATGACACAATTTTATTTTGGAGAGTTTTTTTTTTTTTTTTTTTAATTTATTTTATTTATTTTTGGCTGCATTGGGTCTTCTTTGCTGCGCGCAGGCTTTCTCTAGTCATGGCAAGCGGGGGCTGCTATTTGTTGCAGCTGTGTGGGCTTCTCATTGCAGTGGCTTTGCTTGTTGTGGAGCACGGGTCTAGGTGTTTGGGCTTCAGTAGTTGTGACTCGTGGGCTCTAGGGCACAGGCTCAGTAGTTGAGGCGCACGGGCTTAGCTGTTCCGTGGCATGTGGGATCTTCCAGGACCAGGGATCGAACCTGTGTCCCCTACATTGGCAGGCAGATTCTTAACCACAGTGCCACCAGGGAAGCCCTGGAGACTTTTCTTTAAGTAACACACAAAAATGAAACTGTCAGTGTAGTGGTTTTCAAAAATGATTTCAGCACTGGAACTACCAGTTTAAATGAGTTTTCACAGCAATATATAAAATGATAGGACATATTTTATTAGCTTGTGATATATATATAGTTTAAATAAATATTTTGAATTAATATATTTATTTACTTATATGTTGAAAGTAATACAAAGAGCACCCACAGATTATAAAAGGCATTAAGCCAGTAAATCATAACCTGTGTGTTTTCACTTGTGGATTATACAATTCCTACACTCAGGAAAAATAGAAGTTAATTCAGTAATTACAAATTCTAAATATTGATGAGTGTCTTGGCTTTATTTCTAGAGTAAAATCTAATAATTTACTCTCAAATTAACACAACTTTGTAAATCAAATATACTTCAAAAAAAAGATACAGCAACAGAAAAAAAAATTTACTCTCTACTTTTAATTTCTTTTACCTTAAATCTCTCTTTGTGATAACAGGATTCATATATAATTTGAGTTCTGGCTGCCATAATAAGTAAGACCTATATGAACATTTGAAATGCTAGAAAAAGTAGTAGAAAACTGTTTTTCTTTCTTTTTTTAAAATTTAATTAATTAATCAATTAATTAATTTATGGCTGCATTGGGTCTTTGTTGCTGTGTGCGGGCTTTCTCTAACTGCGGCTCACGGGGGCTACTCTTCGTTGCAGTGCACGGGCTTCTCATTGCGGTGGCTTCTCTTGTTGTGGAGCATGGGCTGGCTCTAGGTGCGCGGGCTTCAGTAGTTGTGGTGCATGGGCTTAGTTGCTCCGCAGCATGTGGGATCTTCCCAGACCAGGGCTCAAACCCGTGTCCCCTGCATTGGCAGGTGGATTCTTAACCACTGTGCCACTAGGGAAGTCCCGAAAACTGTTATTTCTCACCTTCTGAACAATATGATTACTTTTTGAAAATGAGGATAATATTAAACTTCTTGAGTGCTTGTTTTTTAGAACTCTGGTTATTCCTATCTGTGCCACTATTTGTGCTACGTCATTATGAAGGTCAGCACAAGAGATACCAAGGTCCTTAGCTGGATCCCCACATAGCACACAATTCCAAGACCAGTGATTAGCAATCTCAAAGATGTATGTACGCTCTATGTCCTAAAAGAGATCTGGCAAAATTATTTACATAGACCCAAATCGATCTTTATATTGCCAAAGATGAAAATCACGAATCAAGGCATATGGTTTAATAATATCTACTGAAACATTAAACAAAACAAAACAAAACTACGCTTAAGTATTTGTGACTTCAGTCAACAAAGATTTCAAACACCAAAGTGCAAAAGAGAACTGGGTACACTATATTTACCGAGAAAGACTACAAGAAACAGGCATGTCTCCACTCCAGTCAATTGGTCCATTTTCTGCTTTCTGTACTCCAGATATTGCACCAGAAGGCTTTCCAGTAATTATTTTATACCTTGGGGGGAATAAAAGCAGATTAAAATAAGTAGTTTGTTACTGCATAGCCTATCAATGGGCTTTGCAAAAATATTTCCTCAGTTGCACCTACAATTATCTACTAGACGAAACTTTGTGATTGATGTTCACAGGATCCATAAAACAATCAAAATACTTTGAATCTGACTGACTGAAGTAGAATAGTGGCTGTACGATTACTTTACTTATGCCATAATTAATTTTCATTTGGGTTCTCACAGTGCCATAAAACAGCATCTTGATGTTCACAACAAAAATATTAATTTTTCCATCTGAAAAAATTGAGCAAACACAAAAAAAGTTATGTTACAGAATATCTCTAGACCATAAAAAAAAGCATCTAATCCCTCTTACCCAGATTATCCAAAGGCACAGTCAACTGGACCATGAAATTACTGGAGAATGAACAATAGCTTTCTTTAAAAAAAAAAAAAAGATAAAACTACACATAGCACAGTAACAGAAAATTTTTGCATATCGAAAACATATATACACATATAGGAATAGATGTGTGTACCAAAATTAAAAGTCAAAACTTAATCTGCTTCTTGAGGAAGGTGACAAAAATAAAGATGACTTAAAGAAAGAGATGGATGGGGAAGCTAGAGAATACTAATAATGATAGAGGCAAGGCAGCCTTTCAGGTGTCAGCACTTTCCAAAACAAAACCTTAAAGTAGGAGAGGAAAACAAGGTTCATGCCTTCCAGATGAAAATGTAAATCATAACACAGCAGAATCTTACATAAATTTATAAATATTATTTCTGGCATAATTTTTTTGGTTTGTTTAATGTCTACATAAATGTGCCCTGAGCAAATTAATATATTCTTTAAAACAGCAGAAGAAACCAGTACAACTGATTTGGACCGCTTGCTGCTTCTTCAGTAGAGGCAGCCAGGACTTCTGCCTTAAGAGATTTTTCAGAGAAGAAGGAAATTAATGTGAAAAATAAGTTGCATTCATGTGAGAACCATGTGACTGTGGAGAAATAAGCAGAGATATGTGAGATTAATGCAAGAAAAGAGAAGTGAATAGAATGAATGACAGAATTCTTAATCAAGGTAACGCTTATAAATTCTTGAAAAAACTGAACTAATTTTGTTAAGATCCATATACAAATACATTTAGTAACATGTAAATGAGATGCTGAGGGATCATCATGGCTATAATGTGAGATGAATACATCACTCAATAGTAAAGTAAAACAGTCATTATTACTTCTTTAAGCGCTTCTGAACATTCATTAGCATCAGTATTCATAAACAGTTGAGTTTCTGTGCAAATAAAGAAAAAAATTCTTCTAATGGTATTATCTGCCCACATGGTGGTCAGATAAAATCATCAGGTATTCCTAGTTGCTTATAAGTCATGTTTCCTTTATTTAGGGAGCATCACACTTTTATTTAATCCATTTTTAGGGCAGCAAGACATACTGATACTGCTTTAAAACACCTATGACAATAAAAACATGATTAACTGTTGGACACACTTTATGTTTCATGAGGAAAAACAGAAATTGACTCTTAGCCTTCATTAATGAGGAGATTTTATAAAAACGACACTGCTGTAAAGCAGTCTCAAGATGATGCTATACCAAAATCATCAGTACAGTTCCCATGAATTTGTACACTGTCCTTGCTGGAAAACATTTAGATATCCAGGTTTTAGCAAAAGTCATCGTTACCAGTTGAACCGGTTTACTTCCGCAAACAAACAAAACAGAAAATATGCTTCTACTAATTTTCTGAGATGAGATTAGATAAAAGATTGTATTTTTACAGTTGTGATTATTACTTTATCATGTTTGCTTATAAAGGGCAGGGTCAAACATATATATAAAGTTCTGAGAGAAATGTTAAGATCTAAAAGAATGGTTGAACATGTTAGGCTGTCAAGTGAGTTACTTCACTAAACCAAACAATCATAACCTCATAAGTTTTATGTGTACATAGGTTGGCTGTTTCTCATAAGACAAGGTCATTCACTAATTTCTTTTAAAATAAAAAGTGTGGCCAATGTATGGATGAATTTTATAATAGATTTCACATCTAAAAATCCATCCCTCTTTTCTTCCATTATTTGGTTTACAGTAGTGACTCTCTACACAATAATTATTTCCTAATAATTATGTCAGTACATAAATGTATAATGTACTAGTAATATGCCTTCAGGCTTTGGACTGAAACTGCAACACGAAAAAAATGTAATATTACATTAAACGTTATTTTTGAAATGGTTAAAGAAATCAGGTCAGCTCAGGGTAAGAACCGTATTTCTTTTTTTTTTTTTTTGCGGTACACAGACCCCTCACTGCTGCGGCCCCTCCCGCCACGGAGCACAGGCTCCGGACGCGCAGGCCCAGCAGCCATGGCCCACGGGCCCAGCCACTCCGCGGGCATGTGGGATCTTCCCGGACCGGGGCACGAACCCACGTCCCCCGCATCGGCAGGTGGACTCCCAACCACTGCGCCACCAGGGAAGTCCCTGTATTTCTTTTTGATCCGCTAATGGTTCTAGTACTCCACAGAAGTTCTATTTTTTTTTTTTTTTTGGTTACATGGAGGAAAAAGCCTGATAAGGACACAGAAAACTAAATATACAGTGCATTGAAATAAACTCCAGAAAGCAGTGTATTTTTAATACGAATCAAAGACTGGATGCCATTTATGCTTTGTACATAAGATAGTTAAACATGGTATGAAACGGTATGCCTATACACTTTGATAAGGCTGCATTCTTATTAAAAAACCAAATAGCTTAAAATATCAGAAATGATGGCTAGATCAATTTTCAGTAGCGTACCCCTCTAACATGATGAAACAAAATAAGATAGAGATACATTTAAAAAATTATTTATAATTTTAGATGGAGAAACCACTTACATCACTTCCTTATTCCTACGTGGCCCTTCAAATGGTCTAAATGGCAGTGATCCAGTAGCTGCATGGTAAAATGTTACCCCAATGCTCCAAAGATCAACAGTCGCTCCATATTTCTTCTGATGATCTTTTCTCAGCACTGCTCTCTCATACATATCAGGATGCTTTAAAAAGAAAAAAAAAGCTACTAACTTGTGTTCTATAATACATTACACAAAAATGGGTATTCAATGATGCTTGGAAATTCTATTATATTTTCCTAATTATTTCACTTTCCCAATCTGAAGAGGCTATTTCACATCCTGCCCGTTCTCCTCAAACCTCCAACACCGTCTCCTTCGACCCTCAATTTTCATGACCTCACTTCATAATTCAATGAAGAAATGGAAGAAATCAGAGATCAACTCTCCCTTATGTCTGTTTCCAAATACCAACCTACCTGAATCTGTGTCCAGAGCTAAGCCTACTTTCCAGTTATAATGGAACTGCTCCTATCAAAGGCTAACTTTTCCATCTGTATTATGGGGCCCATCATATCATCTCACCAATTCTAGAAATCAATTCCTGTAACTACCACTTTTATTTTATGCATCAATTTCCCTTCGTATGGATCATTCCTTTCAGCTTACACACATGCTTTAATAGCTCCCATTAAAAAAAAAAACCTAAATAGACCCTACATCCCCTTGTAGCTATCACCCAAATCTCTGCTTCCCTCCATAGCAAAACTCAAAATAGCTGTCCACACTTACAACTGCCTTATTTCCTCATCTCCCATTCAAGCCAATGGCATTAAATATTACCTATATCCTTTAACTCCCCAAACTATCTCTTGTCCTGGGCTCTGGATTCATATATCCTACTGTTTTCTTGAATGTCTAAAAGGTAGCTTAAATTTAAGGTATCCAAAATAGATCCTTGGTCTTCCGACTCAAACCTGTTTCCTTCTAATCTTTATCCTTTAAGTAAATGGTACCATCATCTACCCAGTCGCTCATACCCAAAACATATCAGGCAGCCTTGACTCCTCTCCCTCATCTCTCACATGCAATCCAGCTGAGCAAGTCATATAGGCTCTGAGATGAAAATTTAATTTTCTAGAATTAATTCAGAGGACTAGCCTGACTAGGTACACTGGGGGATACAGCAACTGAGACAAGTAGCTGGTCTGATGTTAAACACACGTCCTTAAGCACAGAATACACTATGATACAGTTGTGGAGAACAGGTGGAACTTAGAGGGCATGGCTTAGGAGCTTACAGATCCAGACAGAGACTGTGATGGACATTAAGCTCTGCAGAGGACAACCAGTGGTCATACATGCTTAGCCTCGTGACATTTGTCTTTATGTTAGTTATGCGCTGGAACTTAAAAGATTTTTCGAAGATAAAGCTACAAGAGTGTACTCTCGATCAAAGTAGAGTCATCTCCCAAATGATGCCAAACGAAAACAATGCCTTACGACATTGTGGTATTTGGCAGTGACCCAAGGGACTGGGAACCCATGCAGATAACAGTGCTGGGAGGGTGTTTCTAAATGATGCAGTTTATGAATCTGACTCTCAAAGGGTCACAAGCCCTGGATTATTATTTTTTGGGGGGATGGGTGGCCTCTTTTGGGAAATACATTTTAATGAGAAATCAGAAGAGGTGATAAGCATGAGGAGCTTAAGTGAGTGTCCCAACATGCCTACCAGACACACGGGGGCTGAGTGGTCTTGCTGGTTCTGTGGCAGAGCACCTAAAGCAACTACTGGCCAAAGAAGCGCTGGCCAGACCTTTGACCCAGCAGCCAGTACTTAGTGCATCAAGGTGCTGTGAAGAGGCCAAGAGTACCTGGACATGCCTGATATCTTCTGGAACATGAGGCCGCCAACCTGGGAAGAGGAGATACAGCGATTCTAGAAGGAGACAAAGGGGGATCTCCTCAAACGGTGCAATAATACACTGCCTAATTGGTACAGCTGGAAGGCCTTCCCTGGGCAGTGACGGACTGATTGTGGCCTGACACAGGCTGGTCTGACGTATCTATGCCCAGTGGCTCTCTCGCAAATGTGCTACTTGTACTTGTGTAGGGACCAGTATTACTGGGCCTGGGTGTCTGCATCTGAGATAGGAGCATAAGGACAAACCTACTGCAAGTTCTCAGATATTATTAAGATAGCCATCATATTAAAAATGGCAGAAGAAAAAATGCTGGTGTTTCCTTTGGTCTTTAACACACAAAAAGGAGAAGATTCAACATCTGGTCTGGGAATTCCAAAATGAGAAAAGTTTTCATTTAAATACATAAATATTTCTAGATTGCTGAGCTTCAGGCCATTATGTGTCTCATTTTATAACTGTGGTGTACTGTATTAGAAAACAGGGCTGGGCATAATCTGAAATAGGAAAAATAGATCCGAGTAAAATTTTAGCCAAGAGAACAGCATGGACTTGGAGTAAATTTATTTAATAATTTAAATAATGTTTAAATGTTTCGTTCTTTCCATTTTAAAAGTCTGTTAGAGGCAAAAGCTGACCTGCGGTCCTAGGAGAATATGTGAAAGACTGACAGTTGGTAATAGGGATCAACCTCCTGAACGCTAGTACTGTACTGCTGTTTGGTTTTTTTGGTTATCACAGTAACTGGGAAGGGCTACTGGTATTTAGTGGGCAGAGACCAGAGATGAGAGACATCCTGTCAAATATGAAACAGTTCTGAAAAATAAGCTTCTGACATCTTGCATGACTTTTGAATATCTTGCCGGATATTTGTGCAGGAAAGAGGTTTTATAATGATCTCAGTTTGTTTTATATATAAACAATGTATTTTTGTACATAAAGTAAACAAAGTATTTTTGCAGCTACAGGAATGCAGTACATGTAAATCTACTTTGTTTAGTTAGAAACTTTATCAAGAATTATTCACTGCTTTGGAAAATCATGTCAGTGACAACACAACACCTGTGATATGTGACTCACCAATACAACATACAAGTTATCACTGCACGTGCACTGGAGGTGTTATTACATACAGGTGAAAGCGTCCGATTACTTACGTTTTCTGCCAGTGAAGGTGCTCCTAAACTTTTACATATTAACTATCTATGATTTTATTATATTTTCCTTTATATTATTATTAAGATACTATGCTATTCTTTTAATTAGGTATGCAGGTGATTATATTATCTAAGAATTTCATTTTAAGATACTGAAAAGAACATTGTAAAACATTTATTATAAAAAGGGGGCGATCATACACGGTAAAACCACTAGCCTGTATGCCCTGGCTGCCTTCTGCTTACTTCTCCAATTCCAACTCCTACCACCTGCCTCTTCACTCACTAAACTGCAGCTATTCTGTCATCCTCTCTGTTTCTCAAACATCCAAGGTCATTCTTATTTCTAGGCCTTTGCAGTTGCTTGTAATGCTTTTCCCCCAAATCTCTGCATGGCTTGCTTCTTTTTATCATTTAAGTGTCAGTTCACTTAGGACTGAAAGGAGGCTTCCCCCAGCTATCTTCTTCCTGCTAGTCACTATTTTATTACCTAATATTGTCTTTCCAACACTTTAATTATCTGAATTTATCTTATTTACTTGTCTGTTGTCCTCACTAGATTGTGGGTTCCATAAGAGCAGAAATCATGTACATTTGGTTCATCACAGAAGTCCCAGTTCCTAGAACAGTGCCTGGTACCTAAATAACTGTTGGATGAATGTAATCCATTTTTAGGTATTCTTAATAAAGACTACCAAAATATAATAGATTAATTTGGGGAGATATATTGATAGAACAAGACATCTTAATTCATGCCAGACTTAGTATAATCTGAATAAAGCTATGGGGCCAGGTAGACTTTATTCATGTTATAAGATTACAATGGCAGAATCCAGTTGGAAAAAAAGTCACAGATTCTAAGACTTTTAAAACAAAACCCAGAGCCATGAGCAATTAGTGATAGCTGTATATTATAAACTTCCTGATTACATGTTAAATATACTTATTTTTCAGTGTCTTTTCTTAAGTGTTTCAAATGTTTACTAACTTCACACAAACACACCTACATAATCTGTTTCAACCACAGAGCTTTTCTAGTTTTCTAGCATCTCAAATTAGATCTTTTAGAGGCATTCAATTTTATGTGTGTTTCTAACAACTATTCTTTTTGTCTTTCAATAACCAACCTCCCTGAAGAGAATCTTCTGCTTCAGAATTATAATGAAGTTTCCTCTACAGGGAAGAGTACTATAACAAGTTTGTAATGTATTAACTGCTCTGTTCCAAATAAGGAAGCCTTTACTAGTTAGATGTTTCTGGAGTGTACAGACAGTTCTTTCTTTTAATATAGATGAATAACATTAGTAAAATTATTTAAGATTATTATAAAACTTGTAAGAATTTTTAACAGAAATAACCCCCTGAGAAACCGATATTTAATACCTCATTACAAACCATATTCATTAGAATAGAAAATTTAATTTTTGCCATAAAAGTTGACATTTCATAGTGAACTGGTTGACCAATTATCCATATTTACAATATATCCAACTTCTTTAAATAAAATTATTAGTGATACATGACTTACCAAATATTCTTCTGTGCCATACAGAGAAACAAACTGCTCATCATCTTCTAATTCTCTAGCTGCACCAAAATCTGTGA
This sequence comes from Neophocaena asiaeorientalis asiaeorientalis, assembly GCF_003031525.2. Lineage (NCBI taxonomy): Eukaryota > Metazoa > Chordata > Mammalia > Artiodactyla > Phocoenidae > Neophocaena > Neophocaena asiaeorientalis. The sequence goes on from NW_020185339.1 coordinate 17,642,020, forward strand.
GTTTGTACACAGACTGTCCGTCTTCCCCTATTACACGCATGATATTTCCTGGCTTAATATCACGGTGAACTATGCCATTTTCTCGGAGATGATTCATTCCACCCACTTCAACAATAAATATAAAACACAGGAAATCATAATGTAGGTATCTATGCATATGTATGCGTGCATCACTCACTAATATTAATATTAATATTAATTTATATTCACTCAGTGTAAGTTTTTACATAAGTTGGTCCAAAGTCATTTTAATCAAAGAAGTAACAGATTATACTTATATTTTGTATTCCATGTTTGAGTAATGAGGAGTTTTAGAATGATAAGGACCAATATGGTCTAAGGAAGAGTCCAATCTCTCTTAAACACTATCAAGAAAATGGAACACAACAGTCTTAAGCCTATGACCTCCAGAATTACTTTTGGTTATATACCTGTGGGCCATCTGCTTAAACTTAAGAATGAAGATTCCCAAGAAAGATAATCTTTCACCACAATTATACATTTTTACCTTGGGAAAAAATTCCACAAAAGAGTAAACTGGACTCGATACATAATATAGTAAAAAAAAAAGTAATAGAAGGAGGCAAAGTGTCAGACTTGTTTCCACAAAAATATATTTCTCATATGCTTAGTGCTCTTCTAAAAATGCCATTTTCTTTTCTTTCTTTTTTTTTTAAGGACAAAGGTGGCAAAACTGCTGAAATTAAGCTGTTTGGGCTAACTGACATGCAATGTCACAGAGTGATAGTCTGAAACATTTGTTTGACAGCTGATAGATGAGTGCCCAAGCATGACATATAAAAATAAGTTTAGGGGTATCAACATTCAATTACGAAAGCTCAGAACTACCAGTACACTTAGGAAGGCATCAATCATCTATAACTTCTATTTGATTTTCTAGGCTGTAGCACATATTGCTTCTTTTTCATTTTACCCTCACCTAAGTAGTCTCTACTGCTTCCAGTGTCAAGTTCAAGAATTCCCACTAACCTCATACTTTATCACTGGGCTTTTCCTATTCTTCAAATATTGATTCATTTCCTTCCAAGAAGATATTATTCCCTTTGGTTGCCATATATATTTTTTAATAACAGCTTTGTTGAGATAAAATTTACATATCATAAAACTCATTTTTTAAAGTAGTTAAGAGTCACGGAGTGTACAACCATCACCACCAATTTCAGAACATTTCCATTACGCCAAAAAGAACCCCACGTCTATTAGCAGTCACTCCTCGACTCCACCCTCCCCTCAAGGCCCTGACCACCATTACTCTGCTTTCTGTCTCTATGGATCTGCCTATTCCGGACATTTCACGTAAATGGAATCATACAAATATTGTGGCCTTTTGTGTCTGGCATTTTTCAAGTTATATCCATATTATAGCATGTATCACTACTTCACTCTTGTAATGAACAAATAATATTCCATTGTATGGATATACCACATTTTGTTTACCTATTCATCAGTTGATGGATACTGGGCTACTTCCTTTTTTTTGTTGTTATTATAAATACTGGTGTACAAGTTTTTGTGTGGATTTTAAATTCTTTTAGATAAATACCTACTAGCGGAATTGCTAAGTCATATGGTAATTCTGTTTATTAACCTTTTGAGGAACTGTCAGACTGTTGTCCAAAGAGGCTGCACATTTTTACACCACCACCAACGGTATATGAGGGGTTCAATTTCTCCACAGCCTCGTCAACACTTGGTTCTGTTTTGTCTTCTTGATTTTAGCCATCCTAGTGGGTGTGTAGTGGCAGCTCTTAATTGTTTTGACTGGTATTTCTCTAACGACTAATGACCTTTCTATATACTTGCTGGCCATTTGTATATCTTGTTTGGAGAAATGTCTATCAAATCCTTTGCCCATTTTTAAACTGGGTTGTCTTTTTATTGTTTTGTTGGGATAAAAATTCCTCATCAGACGTACGGTTTGCAAATATTTTCTCTCATTTTATGGGTTGTCTTTTTACTTGATGTTGTCCTTTGAAACACAAAAGTTTTTAATGTTGATTAAACTTATCTTTTTTCTTTTTGTACTTGCGCTTTTGGTGTCATATCTAAGAAAGCACTCCATAAAGGTCTTTGGCTTTGAATGTAAGAAATTTATTTTAAAAAATTCTTATGTCATTAAGTTATATATACACACATATATAATCATATAAATAAACAAACATACCCACATCTCGCAAAACAATTAAAAATTCAGACTCTGGTAGTCCATAGGCATTACATGGTTCTTCTAAAACAGTGTATAAACTTCCACATGGACAAAATTCCATAATAAGTACTTTATGCCTCGTTGTTACCTGAAAAAAAAAAAATCACTGATTGGGGCTCAATATAAAAAATAAATTTTTATTATATGCCAATACTTACCTGATTTCATTTAAAAGTTGGATTTACTACAATAATGAAGGCACTTTGAATTGCTTTTTACCTGGGGTTTGTTAAATATTTGTTGACTGTACAGATGAGAATTAACATCTTCTAAATTCGTATTAAAATTGGATTTGTCAGGCTTCCCTGGTGGTGCAGTGGTTAAGAATCTGCCAATGCAGGGGACACGGGTTCGAGCCCTGGTCCGGGAAGATCCCACATGCCACAGAGCAACTAAGACCGTGCACCACAACTACTGAGCCTGTGCTCTACACCCCAAAAGCCACAACTACTGAGGCTGCATGCCACAACTACTGAAGCCCGTGCTCCTACAGCCTGTGCTCTGCAACAAGAAAAGCCACCGCAATGAGAAGCCCACGCACCGCAACACAAGGTAGCCCCTGATCGCCGCAACTAGAGAAAGCCCGCACACAGCAACAAAGACCCAACGCAGCCAAAAATAAATAAATTAAAAAAAAACAAACTGGGTTTGTCTTTGAAGACAAACCACAGCAAGTCTAATTTGAAAATCACTGCTACAATGTTATAATGATTCTTTCAAAATTATGTTTAATTTCTAATACATAACGTACATTTATTTAGGATATTTGTTCTTCTAACAAATCTCTTAAACTTGAAATTCTTCCTGTGACAAGCACTTTTACTTCAAAGAATGGAGTTCTAGACCTTTTTTTGGCCACGCCTTGCAGCCTGCGGGATCTTAGTTCCCCGACCAGAGATCGAACCCGTGCCCCCTACAGTGGAAGCGTGAAGCCCTAACCACTGCACTGCCAAGGAGTTCCCAGAGTTCTAGCCTTAAAAATAAATAGGTGGCAGAATAGTTGAGTCGTCCTCTTGCAGCAAAGTTCTAGTCTGCTCATATGAATCTGAGCTGCTGATTTGTTTTAAACCTTAATTTTAATGTACCACTGAATATAAGATACATCATCAATTTAATAACAGCTTTATAGAGAAAAAGAAGTATTACCAAATTACAAATACACATTGATTATAAGATACATGCTCATTTCAGAAACTCAAAAATATGAATGAGACTTAAATCCAGTATTCATCTCCAACTTTCAATTCTTCCTTCCTTTTATAATTCTTTCTACATATCCCCAATATATACCCATAAAATATTTTAAATTTCTCTACGATTGAGTAGTATAAAAGAAATATTTTTTTAAAAAACTGTTGTTTTGAAAAAATGAAATAACTGAATGCTGATGAATTGAAAATTTGAGAAATACCCATAATCCCATCACCCAGAGATAATTATGTTAATATTTTGGTATGTTTCCTTTCAGTCTTTTTTCTATGCATCAAATCATATTACAGACACATTAACACTTTGTATACCATACTGTATATATCAAGATCACACTGCAGGGCTTCCCTGGTGGTACAGTGGTTGAGAATCTGCCTGCTAATGCAGGGGACACGGGTTCGAGCCCTGGTCTGGGAAGATCCCACCTGCTGCGGAGCAACTGGGCCCGTGAGCCACAACTACTGAGCCTGCGCGTCTGGAGCCTGTGCTCCGCAACAAGAGAGGCCCCGATAGTGAGAGGCCTGCACACCGCGATGAAGAGTGGCCCCCGCTTGCCACAACTAGAGAAAGCCCTTGCACAGAAACGCAGACCCAACACAGCCCAAGATAAATAAATTAATTAATAAATTAATTTTAAAAATTAAAAAAAGAAAAAGATCACACTGCATATATATTTTTAATACTGATTTTCTCACAGAACATTATACACAAGCATGCTCCCAGGTGATTGAAATTTGTTAAATATCTCTCTTTATTACTGCTTAACTACTGTGTAGTAAAGAATTAATTTTAGCCAGAGAGGTCTGGTCATTGCCCTTGGCTACTGGGAGGTGATTTGCTAGGCTTCTAGAATGTCCTATCTGCTAGAAGTGTCTTTGTCTGTGGGTTTTGGCCATGTGACAGTCTAACAATGTGATTTATGATGGGGATTTTGGACATGCACATCCGTTCCAACTTCCAGAGGAAATGGAGGCTAAAAGTATCATCAGAACCTATGGGAAGGGCTGACTACAGGTCAGCCATGCAGGCAGTATGTGATTGAGCCCCAATAAAAACTCTGCACACCAAAGGCTCAGGTGAGCTTCCAGGGTTGGCAATACTCTGTGCGTATTGCCATACATCAATGCCAAGAGGATAATGTATCCCTGAGGATAAGGAAGATTCATGTTTGGAACCCTCCTATATTCTGCCCTATGGCCCTATGGATCTCTTCCTTTGGCTAGTTCTGATTTATATCTTTTTGCTATACTAAAATATAAATTATAATGTAAGTACAGTTGACCCTTGAACAAAGCAGGGGTTGGGGTGCTGACCCTCTGCACAGTCGAAAATCTACACATAACTTTACTGTATCTGTGGTTCCGTACCTACAGATTCAATCAACCTCGGATTGTGTAGTACTGTAGTACAGATTTAGTGGAAAAAACGCCCATTTTTAAGTGGACCCAGGCAGCTCAAACCTGTGCTGTTCAAGAATCAACTGTACAGTGCTTACCTGAGTTCTGTGAGTCATTCAACATTCTAGCAAATTATCAAATCTGAGGGCAGTCGTGGGAAGCCCCGACTGGGTAGCCAGTTGGTCTTAAGGGAAGATAGCCCTGGTGACTCCTGAACCTGCAGCTCGTGTCTCAATGTGCAGTCTGGTGGGGACTTCTCTATCTACCTGCATGGTTTGCCAAACTCCTCTGCAGCTTGCATCAGAAGTTTTGAACAGACTTGGCAGTCTGGAGGGCTATGCTCTTAACCTCGAGTGTAGCTAACTCTGGGTGACTAGCCAAACATTCTAACTTTTATTTAACCATTCTTTATTATAAACAGGGCAGCAATGAACATTTTTGTGCATAAAATTATAATTTACACTTCTGATTACTTCCTAAGAAGTAATCACTAAAAATGAAATCAGTGGGGCTTCCCTGGTGACGCAGTGGTTGAGAGTCCGCCTGCTGATGCAGGGGACACGGGTTCGTGATCCGGTCCAGGAAGATCCCACATGCCACGGAGTGGCTGGGCCCGTGAGCCATGGCCGCTGAGCCTGCGCGTCCGGAGCCTGTGCTCCGCAACGGGAGAGGCCACAGCAGTGAGAGGCCCGCGTACCGCAAAAAAAAAAAAAAAGAAATCACTGGTATGAGGAGTATAAGCTGCCAAACTGTTTTTCAAAAGGTGTAATTTTATCGATTACCCACGCTAACAGAATTTATATTTTTCTAATGACATTTTTATTTTCACTGTTTCCCACTAAAATCAATTCTGTCTTTTACAACTGGACTTCATATATCACTCTCTGGATTCCAAGGATTTTTATTCTTTATAAAGCCTTCTTTGTACTGTTTGACTTTCTTCTTGATCCTTATATAATTATTTCAATTTAACTTTAGCTTTTGTTTTTAGTAATAATACCAGTAACCATATTCTATATTCTTTTATTTCTTATACTACTTTTTCTGATTCCATGAGACTTCATTTCCATTGTTATAGCTATTCAAGAATCTTTGAGAATAAATATTTGGTGGTATAAGCCCTAATTTTCACCATTAAAAAGCCCACTGTTTATAGAACAATTTTTATATTAGATTATTTCTCCCGAATCATAATAACTACAATAAACATGACACCGTTAATTAAAGCTTGACTACTTACCTCCTCTTCAATAGCAAATAATTTGACAATATTTTTGTGATTGAGTTTTTTTAACACTTCAAATTCTCTCATTTGAACATCCACTGGACGAAGAAAGCTTATGTTATTAAATACTTTGATAGCAAATAAGTCACCAGTTTTCTAAGAAAAAGAGAGAAAGGGTTTATTTATTTATAATATTATAAAGAAGATACAAAAGGTAGCATTAGCACTAGATACGGCAATTTATCTTTTTTATAGAACACCCTGAATATTTTTAAGCATTAGGCAATTTGTACTAGGACTCCTGACCTTTTTATTTTAAGCTGAAATAAATCAATCAACTGTTCAGTATTTCTTTCAAATTGAATGCTTTGGAATGTAGAAAAGGCTATTTTTTTTCATATTATAAATAAAGCTTCCTCTCTCTATGTATATTTATATATATATAAATAAAGCTTCCTTTATTTATATATTTCATATCATAAAGCTTCCTTATGATACACGTGGCAAAGATAGTCATTTACATATCAGAAGAGCTCTAACAGTACCAAATGTGAATGTGTATTTTGAATAAGAAATAGAAAGTGAAACTCACAAGGGTTTCTCCAGGGCCTAACAATTTTAAACTAATCAATGTAGGAAATGAAAGATTAAAAATTATATTCCACATATGCAATTTTTAGTAAGAATCTCAAAGTAAGGCAACTAACTTTAAGATCCCCTAGCTGGGGGCTTCCCTGGTGGCGCAGTGGTTGAGAGTCCGCCTGCTGATGCAGGGGACATGGGTTCATGTCCCGGTCCGGGAAGATCCCACATGCTGCAGAGCGGCTGGGCCCGACTGGGATTTGAGAATAAGGTTAAAGCAGACCATCCTCATTGGACTGCACCACTGCTGCCTCGGGTAACCTTCTGCAACTTCACCTAGAGGACTAGGGCAGATTGTTGCTTAGCAGATCATTTCTAAAGGATCAGAGACACTTCCTTTCCTCTACCAAAGCTCCGGCAGCACCCCAACTCTCACTCTCTCATGGCATACTGAAGTAGATTAAACACAGAATTACAATGCAGCCATAGTTGGGAGGGAATCCTAGAGGTACAAAATACATGCTAAATTTCAGGTAAACATTACATTGTCATGGTCTTCATTTAATTAACCTTTCTTTGAGGCTCTCTTCCAGACCCTCCCACCTCTTTCCAACCACTCAGGCCAGATTCTCTGAATTTAACCTTACTTTTCACACAATCCAAGGTTGAACTTGCCTGGAGTTAGTGGAGAGACTATTCGTTTCTCCTATGAGCTCGGGGTTCAAGCATGCCCTGCATAAAGATGTTTCATGGGTCTCTGTCTTTTAGGACCTCTGTGCTCTTCCTGCTTTGAAGCCCTCTCTACAGCTTCTCACACAGATTCACCACCTACAGCCATCACCCTCTTGCCCTCACCTCAGAATTTCATAATCTTCTTCTTAAAACCATTTAGCTGCATCACAGTCTCACTCTTCAAGATCCCTCTTTGGAGACCACCACCTGTGTTATGTGATCACTCCCCACTCTCTCCCCTGCTCCCCCCACACCAAGTACCCATATATTCTTTCCAGAGGAGAAGACCCATTGACTGTTTTCAGACAGTATGAAAATGGAACAACTTAACTAGAGCTCAACTACACTGTTTTCCCATTTGATCAGCCAGGGTAAGGACACTGCCAAATCTATACCACGCAACAGAGAGATTTTTCTTGAGGACACCTGTCTCAAACTTAGTCTGAAATTAGGAGAATCCTAACAGAGGAGCAAGCAGGGAAAAGAACACAATGTTGCAATGTACCCACTATGACCCAGGCCAGTATTTTCCCGCCTTTTGTAGTCTACATCATACCTGTGAGATCACTGGGATATGTGTGGGAATGTCCCATTGTCCCTCTATTCAACTGCACAGTCACCTATCGGTCACTGTCTCTTAAGTCAAAGCATGATGAATAATATTTAGAGATGCACGTGTACATATATATACAACGTGCAGGTCAACATGTCCTTCCTACAGCTCTCTCCCCTTTAACTTCACCTCAGTCATAACACACGTATACACCCGTCCACACACAGTAGCAGCTCAAGGCAAATTAATGAAAAAGAGACAGATTAAGTAAGTAATATACTTTGAATAACAAATAGTAAACTTAGGGACCGGGTCACTCTGAGCAGTAACATAAAAGGGTTTAGCTAATATAGTTAAAGATGCTTGAACAAACAGTTATTAAGGGCAAGTAGGATTTGGGGGGTATAGTCCTAAACCCTTGAAATTGATGTCACTGAGAACAAACATGGTTTCTCAAAACACATCCCAGGGAAGACTGCTAGGGACTGAATACTAAACTGGGTGTTAGCAATACTTTAAGTCAGTTCTTATGCCTCTCAAATCCTTATTCGAAGCTTTCAAACTATAGTGGATAAAGAACAGTTTTACTTCCTTTGAAGAAGAACTTCAGGACAGTAGTCTACTCTGTCCTCATTCATTCATTTATTCTTTCAGTCAACAAGCATTTACAGAGTGCCTGCTAAGTGTAGGCACTTACATGAAGGACACTGGATATCTACGTAAGGAAAGAGGATCAGAAAATGTGAGATATTTACTAGTGCCAGGCACTTTATGCCTCCCTCAATTCCTATCACTACTGACTACCTGGCACTCCATCAGTTTCTAATTTACGTTCCTTCCAATACCACCTTGCTACTAAACCCAACACTCTTCGTGGGCAGGTACCATTATCTGTAGCTCAAATCACTAGGTCCATCATAGTGTCTGACACATACCAAGTGATTACTAAAGTCTGTTAAGTTAACCAGGGTCACAGGAACACAGACGGTCAGGTGCGTCTCACTGCTAAACCCAGAGGTGCCACGCCACCCGTTTTCTCTTCTTGGCACAGTGCACAAAACAAAAACAATTTCTAGGACAGGAATATCCAAGGCTGATCACTATGAATCTGACCAAGGACTGGAACCTGCGGACAATGCTAGAATTGGAGGTGAAAAAAAGCTAAAAACTGTACGACACTACTTCTGATTCACTCTCTAAGAGCCAGAGGAAACAGCATGCATCTATGAATGTTCATCTCATTGCCACAGACAGAACTGACTGGTGGCCTCAAGGTTACAGAAAAATATAAGGAAACTCCTCCTTCCTAAAATGTTTAGAGCTCCTGTGCTGAATTCACAGTGCTGAGAAACTAGTGAATGATTATTTGCATTATAAAAGGATGTTTTTGTTCCATTATTTTTCCAGCTTCCTTCCCAGAATAGAAACTTGAATGATCTTAAATCTCTTCATTTTAAATGACTTTAATTACCTTTCACTTCATCCTCCAATACAGAATCTGACACAAAGTCCTTTTGATTCTTGAAATGCCTCTGGGATTTAGCCCTTTTATTTTATTCTCACTTGCACTAACAAGTTCTGACTACCGGGATATATAGTCTTTTAAATCTGGGCTCCTTGATGATAACCTCACTTTACTCCCATCTACTCTGTAGAATGTTTTACTCTGGGGGCATGAAGCCTTACTACAGCACAGCAGAATCATCTGTGGGTTTCCCTCAAAAATGCCCATCTGCTCCTCACCATGCCTCCCTCTATTACCTCCTATCCCAAATCACTGCTGCACTGAACTCGGTCAGTGAGATCACTCACTCACGTAGGAGGATTAGGTCGAGGAAAAAACCAAACGGCACAACACTAATCTTCCCCAGTTCCTTTTTTCAAACAACCTTCTGTTTTTCTCCATTCCCCAACACATGACCTCTGCCACCACTGGGTAGATATTACTGCCTTTGACACAAGCTATACCTTAAGCAACCACAAAAACACATACTCTCTCTAGACAAATTAATCAAAACCACCAAGTCTCACTTTAGTACAAGTGTGCATCTCAGAAAACTACATATATGCTGCTTTCACAGTATTCTCTGTACCAACCTTATGTCTTCCACGAAAGACATTTGCAGTAGCTCCTTGGCCTAAAATATCAGATAAAAGCCACAGATGATTAGAAGTGCTCTGCATCTCGGCGTGGTTAGGTGATCCTCTCGCTATACTAAGAGAAAAGGAAAAAAAATTGTATGTTTGTTTTAAGGGAATAATACATGTAAGAAACAAATGTTAGCTATTTTTACTCTCAAGAAAGATCACCTATTATTTATTACTAAATCAAAGTGCATAAACAGTCCAAAAAAATCTAACTTTCCAGCAATATTAAAGACTAAAATGCTGCATGGGCTCTGAAAAAACATCAACCAATAACATCTTATATATTCAATTTAATTCACTTATTCACAGCGCTGAAAAAACATCAACTTCCCTTCTAATTTTGTCTCTGTCAATGAGAGTGATATTGGCCATTTACCTCCTTAAAATGTTTTGAAAGATTAATCAATGATAAATCATATTATAAAGTGTTTTAAAATAAAGTAATAAGGTAAAATACAACAGAAATATAGAAAAAAATTACTTTGTTTCCTTCCAGGGCAGGGCAACACTAATGAAAACAACTGTTGCCACAGCCTAACACTTCTATAACTTAAAATTTCACCTACACAAAGCCTGACAATCAGGAAGAAAAGGTGACCTTTCAGCAATAAATTTTGAAATTAACTTAAGGATAGTTTCTTCGACCTCCAAGTATATAAATATACACATACTGAATGTGTATTAGCAAGTCTTAAAAAATAAGCAAGGGGAGGCTCAGCATGTATGGGGGGGGTAGGAGGTATATGGAAAACCTCTGCACCTTCTTCTCAATTTTGCTGTGAACTTGAAACTGCTCTAAAAAATAAAGTCTATTAAAAAAAAAGCACCACCCCTAGCCTTGTTCTTCAATATTGAAAAGCTGTAAAAGTATATTGTAAATATTTGAGCTCCATGTTGGAATAAAAATGAGGTATGCTAAATAGCATAAACACTTGTCCCACCATGCCACCTTAAACCTGATGTAATGTCAGGTTGAATCAAAACAGATCTTGCTCTCCCTTCACAGTAAGTTAGAATGGACTAGGTATTCAGTGATGAATTAACGACTGCCAATATTCCAAGTAGGGTTAAGTACACAAAGAATGGCCAGGGGTCCAAATTTCACCAATCTTTGATATACTCAGAGAGATGTATATAATTTTACCACCCATCTAATTCAGATAAGGGAATTTTACATACAGCAACTTACTGGAAATAAGCAATAAAAATACGATTCCTTTTTCAAAATATGAAATACACATTTGTCAGCTACTGAGATAATAATAAACTTCTCAAATATCTTTTCAATAATATTTTCAAATACTTCTCAATATGAAAAGCTTTGCTCATTAACGTAACTGTTGCTTGAGATAACTATAATTGGCAAATAATATCATTAAGTATCTATCTATACCTAGTGGGTAATATAAAACACATTTATCAGCTAAGATATCTGCTCTCTATATGCAGAAATTAAACTATGGTGTCACAATGATCTGGGAAATGTCTTTTGAAATTATCTTCCAATAACCCCACAATAACCGCATACTAAAACGTGACTCAGCACACCCAGAAGGTACTTGCTATATAAATCGTTCCAAAATTTGGACACAATATAGGCAGGCACTCAACAAGTATGAGACTGATAACCCTGTCTTAAGTCTACTTCCTTATACTGTCCAAAATGAAAGTTACCATCTGTCCATAGATGAAAACAGGCTTGGTGACGCTGCATATGGACAAAGTTCCAGGATTTCCAAACCCTACCACTAAGTGAATCTTTATTAAACAGATATTATATTCAGCGTTCCTCAGGGAAAAAAGTCGGTCTTTGGTTATGCATTTGACAATTACTGGGTAGAACTTGTTCTGAGGCCACCTACTAAAAATGCCTGGGAAACGGATTGGAAATTACACTCATAAGCCACGTCCCAAAGGAAAGGTTTGGGCATTTGCATTATACGTGTGTACATTAAAAACGCCTTTGGCTTCTGGCTCCCGGCGAGTCAACCCCCGCTTCACTAAAACACGTCTCTTTTTAATCGTCTGAAAAAAAAATCAAACGATTTAAACACTGCCAATAGCGTCCACGCTCGGAAAGAGGGGTAGAAAGCGGCCAGCCTAACTCCAAGGAAAAGGGGCATCCGCCTGTCCCGGCGGCCAGGGCCCAATCCCGGTAACAGACACATCCTCTTTCTCGGTTGCCCAGCGCCACCAGACCAGGGAGGGTCCGGGTCAGACAGCCGGCCGTAGGACGAGGAGTCCAGACGCAGCGGACGGGCCCGCGCGACCATTCCGGCCGGCTTCGCACGCTCCGGACACCCGGGAGGCGGTGTCAGCCCAACCAGAGTCGGGGAGGGCTCGGCCTGGGGTCCCGCTGTGCTCCTCCGGTTGCCCGCCCCGCCCCCGCCCTGACTCAGCATCCCAGTTTCCCACTGGGGGTGGGAGCGCTCCGTGAGGGCCGTGCCCGGCTCGGCAGCCCGTACCCCACGCGCCTTCGGCCTCTCCGCCCCCGCCCGCACCGCTTACCTCGCCCGGTCTCCGCCGCGCCACCGCCAGCGGGCTCCGGCGGCCTCCTTGTGCCTCAGGCCACTTCCGGCTTCGCGAGCACGGGCCGGGGGTCACGTGACCGACGGCCGGCGTGCGGGTGCGGATGCGCGTGCGCACTTCCGGCGCACCGATCTGGGCCTCGGCCTCAGTTGCCAACGCTCCTCCCTCGCCCGGCTCTCCGAGGCCTCTGTGGCGAGGGGCCGAGAGGCTGTGGGGCGTTTGGACCTCGTCCACACCCTCTGCCTGTCCCCTCTTATTCTGAGGGTGAAGCCGGAGAGCCCTGCGCAGTGAGCGCAAGGATTCAGATTCCAACTGCGAATCCCGCCCCGTCCCCGACAGCCAAAGGCGGAGTGAGGTGATATTGGGACAGACGGTGGACGGGTGATTACAAACATGCAAATAATCACGGGTGTGCAGAATGCTGGACACATGAGGGGACATCGCTGGAGGATCATACTCTGCAGGGATAGATTCGTATGTATCTTAAAGACCACATTGGCTGCAGGGGAGCCAGATTATCGGCTGCGAGTAATTCGGACGTGAGATTCTTAATGTAAATAAGCTCATTTAATTCCCTCTTTTTAGACGGTATTTTGGAAAATGGCAATACTGGAGAATCTAGGGACTAAAATCAGGTCCCCTGCAGTATTCGTGCCGCTAGGATCTCAAGCAGCTATTCCCGAGTGATCCTTGTTGCCCACTGACAGAACTGCAGCCTTTCTCAGCTTAACGAGAGGCAGAGAGGCCGAAGAGACCTCTGCAGATAAGGGCTAAATTTCTGAGTGAGGGAGGCGGAAGCAGGGAGTTCTTCCCAGATGAGAACTATAGGAGCCGGCAGTGAAATAGGAAGCTATGGCAGAGTGGTTAAGAGCAGAGGCTTTTGAATGGAATAGACCTAGGGTTGCAGTCCCAGCTCTCCCTGCCAAATACTGACTTTGTCATTTTTAAAAAAACCTCTGTAAGCCTGTTTAATCACATATCATATATACAGTGGAGATAAGACCACTGTAATGCTTGTTACAAAGGAATTTATTAAACCTTTAAACAATGTTTAAGTGATGGAATCATTCTACTGTAACAACAATCTATTCACTGCTTACATTCCCACCAATTTTAGTTGTCCCCTATCTAATGCCAAGAAGAGAACCTGTCCAAGTTCCTTATAACTCACATCTCAAAGGTGAATGGGAGAAAATGTGATTAGCTGAAGGCCTTGATTCACATGTTTACCACATGAGTGAGGAACACTGAAATACATTTTCTTAAAGATCAAGCCGTTTGTGAACCAATTAATATTAGTATTTAAGATTTAAATAAACTGTTAGGCACAGAACTATACCAGGCCTCATAAAACTCTCGTAGTTCCATAGTTAAGTCATACAAATCGCTCAGTCTTACTGCCTCAATGAGGCTGTTAACAGATGAGATTCACCCTTGAGACAATTATTTGGGTGTTTGCTTTTGGAGACTAAGAACAATACAGAAAAGGTAATTCATGGTGGAACAGTTTCCTAATTGCTATGGTACTCCCTAAGTAAAGTGCGCTAGGCAACTTCGGGGAAGGAAGGTGGGAATTATTACACATGATTAGATAACATGAAGTTTTAATTTCTGTTACAGACTCTTAATTCCCACGTTTTGATTTCTCTTAGCTCTGAAAACTTGTTAATCTCCTGAAGGGCTTTAAAGAACCAGGGGAAAAGGAGGTGTTGCCTTTACATATTCGGAATAAACAGTACAATAACAATAGCTATTATCAAGCCTTCATTTGCAGATGCTGTAGTAAGCTCTTTTCATGTTTAACTTACTGAATTCTTAGTTATGAGGTAGTTACCATTATTTCCCCCACTTTACAGATGGGGAAACTGGGGCAGGGAGAAGTTATTTAACCTGCTCAAGGTTCTGAAACCAATTACTGGCAGCACTGCTATTTGAACCTACTTAATCTGGATCCTGAGCCTGTCTAAGCTCTGCAATTCAGTATACTTTGGACAATTAGTTCAAAGATCACTGCAATAGATGCAATGATCTCTCCCACTGTAAAAGAAACAATTAGCTCTCACTCATCTATTTTTAAAACCATTTTTATTTAAGTACAGTCATCCCTCAGTATCCACAGGGAACTGGTTCCAGGACCTCCACAGATACCAAAATCCTTGGGTGCTCGTTTCTTATATAAAATAGCACAGTATTTGCATGTAATCCGCGCACATCCTCCCATATACTTTAAATTATCTCTAGAATACTTATAATACCTAACACAACGTAAATGCTATGTAAATGGTTCCCAAGTGCAACAAATTCAAGTTTTGCTTTTTGGAGCTTTCTGGAAGTTTTTTTTCCCAAGTATTTTTGATCTAAGGTTGGTTGAAACTATGGATGTGGAACCTGCACCTACAGAGGGCTGACTGTATAATATACATTCCACTGATCTATTTTTATAATTAACTGTCAACTTAGTTTAGTACCTTTATTCTATGATGTAAGGAAAATATTTATAATCTCTTCTGGAATTAACACCAGGAAAAGATTTATGTGCAAAATTTTGAATACAATTTTAGGGAATTTAGAAGACCACTGAAGCCCATCCATGAAACCTCTAGGGACCACATGGGCCAAAGGTTAAAAAAAACCCTCAACCACCCTAAAACCTTACTTGGGCTTTTAAAATTTAAACTTAAATGATGGCTACAGTAAGTGTGCTGCTCAGTTTTGTCCACCGTTTCTTAATTTTCCAATACTACTACTGATATTATTTGTCTTCTTGGTTTCCTGCATAGTCATGAATAAAAATGGGGGAAGGCAGGGGAACTAAACGGGCAGCTACTACTTACAAGCATCATAAACACATAGGTATATTGTGCCCTAAGTAAATCTAGTAAGATGGAAAATATTAGATTTTTAATTCTATCAACATACTGACACAGGCTTTTTCTAGTTCATTTAAAAAAAGGATTCTGAATTATTTAATAGAACTAAGTCACATGTAATCTTTTAGGAGCATAATTAAATAAATCATCCATACAGTTATATGTGCAATCCTTTAAATGGGAAATCAGGGAGAGATGAGAAAATAAGACTCCAGTATTTATAATAATTCCAAAGAAGACTCAGTAGATTTCACTACGTAAAATTTATTTCCTTTTTTTTTATAAAAAATGTATAACACCAGCACCTACTCTTCAATCAGTTAATTTATGAAACCATTCTCTTTTGTAGAATACACATTGGCATTGAAACGGTTTAAAGAAATGTAATGGCTATCTACAAAAAATTAGTTTTGATTTGTTGTATTTCCCCCATATTTGATGAGTCTGCACACATAAAAGAAAATTAAAATTTTCAAACATTTTATATTCAGCAATTAAAAAAAAAGTACACTGTTTTCCTGCTATGGTCTTTATAAAGGACTTAAATTTTCAAGTTAAAAAAAAAAGGTACTAGGATAACTGCTGTATCTTATAACAGCATTTTTATATAGAACGATTTGAATTGGCATGCAAGCAACTTCTCTAGTTGTCACATACCAGTAATTTAGGGAAAATTACACCCATTTTACAGAAAAATCCCAATGCATATACTGCAATAAGCTCAAAGCAGTGTTAAAAAGACCAGTGTGAATGGCACACAACAATTGTTTCTTTATAAATTATTAACTGGAATTCTGATCATGAAGTAGGCACAGGGAGATCCAGTCCTTAGGGCTTTGCTCTCTGGAAAAACACCTGTAAATAAAGTATTAGTACAATTAGTACTGATGTCAGAAGATTATCACCTTTACCTGAAGAATGGCTCTAGGTTACTGGGTGCTAGTCACTCTTTTGTAAAATACAATAGATTATGTAAAACATTTAATATACTCCATAAATCCACACATAATGCAAGTCAGGAACTTTCTCTTCTGGACAACTTGATAAGGTCTAGAGATAACTTACGTTGCCATTTACTAGTGAAAATATGGTATCACCTCCAATGCCGTGAGATTCAAGCAGTCAGAGGAAAAGACGCTCTTGACACCTTTTTGCTGATTGGCACTACTGTCAAAGTTAATGCTAGGAAATTAAATTTTGAGGAAGAAACAAACAAGTCAAAGCTAAAGACAGCAGTTGCTATCTCTTAACTATTTATTTATTTGATTATGAAAAAATACTTCCAATTCAACACTTGAGACTATGAACGAGTAGGCTAGAGGCTGTGCTAGGCACTGGCTCAGTATTACTACCTTCCATAGTTGGGTACATGTTAAGTGAGTATTCGAAAGAATAAATAGTAGGCAGTAAGCTCATTATGGATAAGGACCACATTCGTCATTATATCGCTAACACCTAGTAGGTCAGACGTTCACTTAACAATTATTAACTGTCTGTTGACTAAGTGGAGAGAAAAGAATCATCAATATATGAGCAAAAAATAGCCCTACAAAGAGGCCATGCTTGAGATAAGCCTAGAAGAATGGGCAGAATTCATAAAGACGAAGCATGCTAATAAGGCAGAATTCTTGAAGAACAGCAAGAATAGTAAAGACTGTTCCTGCAAGAGAAACCGGAAAGGTAGTCTGAGATCAGAATCTGAAAAAAAAAAAAAACACCTAAACTAAGAAATATGTACTTTTAATCCAGCCGCTCCGCGGCATGTGGGATCCTCCCGGACCGGGACACGAACCCGCGTCCCCTGCATCGGCAGGCGGACTCTCAACCACTGCGCCACCAGGGAAGCCCAATATGTACTTTTTAGTCAATAAGTTATGAAGATTATGAGGAAGAGGAAGGAATTTCAGAGGACTGTTCAATGTTTTCAAACAGATCAGCTTGGATAGAACAATGGAAGGGAAATCAGAGTGAGATAAGAAGCCTACACCAGAGTGGCAGCAGTAGAGACAGAAAGGAAGTTAGCAAGGAGGAAACAATCAGCAAGATCTAAGGATCAATCAGATAGGAACAGAGTAGGCACAAAAGAAGGAACTTCATTTTTTCCAACTAGAAGAATAACGCTATCACTGAAGAGAAGCTGGGCTGGGGAGGAAGACTTTATAAATGCTGTTTGGATGAATATGTTTGGGGCACAAGCCTGCTACAATGTACGCACATCTGCTATAACAGATACCTCTAACAGAGAGTTACAATGTTTTTAGTCCTTTAATCCAGTGTGATTGATCTCTTACTTAACAGAGGTTACCTCCACAGGCACTTTGCTTTTATGGGGAAATGGGAGAGGGGAGGGTTCTCAATGACAGACAGTAACTCTATCTTCTCACAAACTCTTTTGTCAGTTTAAGCTGACAAACTACTACTAGAGGAAAAACTTGCAAGGGAAGATGTTAGCACCAAAGTCAAAGGATAGCACATTTATTTATCAGCAAAGCCCCTTGACTTGAATGCCATGGGCAAAAGAACGAGGGAGCCATTAAGTTACCTGCCCCTAAGAAATTTAACACAGTGCTTTACCCTCAAATTTGCTGAATGAAGATAATAAATAAAAATAAAGAATAGTTCCTCATCCTGTCACACTGTAACTTTATTTCTAGACCATGAGCTCCTTGAGGGCAAGGAAAGTCACTCATACTGGTATTTGCAGCAGTTAGCATAGTCTGTGTTACATAAAAAGCAGTCATGGAGTACTGAATGACTGACTACCCAGGTGAAAGCAAGATACCTGCTTCATGGATTTAACTGTAAAAATGAATACCAAATACATATTTGGTACTTCTTGCCAACTTGGAGGTTGATTGGTTGGTTTGTTTTAATTTGGTGATTTTATGAATGTAAAAATAGCCTTAATGGCCAAATCTGAGGATTCTACTTTTTGTCCATTTTGCAATTCAAAAGTTTCAAGATAGGGTATAACCAAGTAATTCATACTTGTTTCTTTATTTTTAGCTCCTTCCTTTCAACTCAATATGGGCAGCTGTTCATAAAGATTACTTGTTCTCCCAGTCCTCTAGTTCCTGTTTAATTACATCACAAAACTTAAAGGAAACTTACATTTTCATACCAACATGCTCAGGCACATACACATTCGGTTTGCTTATCTAACTTTCTATATCTTTTGTAGGAGCTCAGTTGAAAGGGGCTTCACAGAAAACTCTGAAGTGTAACATCTGTTAACCATGGATTCTTAGAAGCAGGTTTTAGAGCAAAGAGATCCCCAAATATGTAACTGTTGATCAAACTACAGTATGACACAGTATCCTGTAATATGTATTCTCTCTTGGCTCTGAAACATCACCTAATTGTATGAAGATATGTAAGTTTTTCCAAATACCTACCTTTAAGTAGTTTTTAAAAACTTTAGCATCAGGCTGCTGAAGCGCTTGGCAAAACTCCTGGGGGGGCCAGGAGGGGAGGAGAGAGAAAAGAATGAGTCTATTTGTATTAAATTCATCATAATTCAAAACCACAGTATTCTTTTTAAATTATGATTAAAAAAATAAAATCGACCATCTTAACCATTTTTATGTGTATAGTACCAGCAGTGTTAACTATAGGCAACTGTCATGCAATAGATCTCTAGAATTTTTTCATCTTGCAAAACTGAAACTCTATACCCATTGAACAACTCCCCCTTTTCCCCTTTTTCCAGCCCCCATCCCCTGGCCACCACCATTCTGCTTTCTGTTTCTATGAGTGTGACCACTTTAGATACTTCATAGTAAGTGGAATCATGCAGCATCTCTTTTTGTGACTGGCTTATTTCATTTAGCATAACATCCTCAAGGTTCATCCATGTTGTAGCATATGACAGAATTTCCTTTTTTTTTTTTTTAAGACCCAATTGTATTCCATTGTATGTATATACCACATTTTACTCATCCATTCACCCATCAATGAGCATTTAGGCTGCTTCAAATCTCTAGGATTCATATTATAATTTATCAATTAATTAACCTGAACAGTTCCTCACCAAAAAGGTTATATGACATTTTCAAATGTAATACTTGTCAGACAGGCTGCTTTCACTTTTGAGAACATGGCCTCCTGGGCAAGATTGACTCTTGCCTCAGAAGGGTGGGTGGGACAAAAACCACATGGCTATGGCTGTTTTCATCTAGTAAGAGGGTAACTGAGCGAAGCCAGACTGAGAGAAAAAGAGAAAATTCTCTTCAATAGAGTTGTGCAGGGACTTCCCTGGTGGTCCAGTGGCCAAGACTCCCTCCTCCCAATGCAGGGGGCCTGGGTTCGATCCCTGGTCAGGGAACTAGATTCCACATGCTGCAACTAAGAGTTTGCATGCTGCAACCAAAGATCCCACAGGTGGCAGCTAAAAGATCCTGCATGCCACAACTAAGACCTGGCACAGCCAAAAAAAAAAAAAAAGGATTGTGCAAATAGTGCTGTCAGAAGGCATATGAAAAAGGGAAAACTGGGAACCATTATCTTTTATAAGCAAATTATTAGATAGAAATATAATACGCAGAAAGACAAATATCATATATTGCTTATATGTGGAGTCTAAAAAGAGGGTACAAATGAACACATTTACAAGACAGAAACAGACTCCAAAAACAAACTTATGGTTACCAAAGGGGAAATGTGTATGTGTGTGGGAGGGATAAATTGGGAGATTGGGACTGACATATACACACTACTATATATAAAATAGATAACTCATAAGAACCTACTGTATAGCACAGGGAACTCTACTCAATACTTTATAATAGCCTATATGGGAAAAGAATCTAAAAAAGAGTGGATATACGTATACGTATAACTGATTCACTTTGCTGTACATCTGAAACTAACACAACACTGTAGTCAACTAAACTCCAATAAAAAGAAAAAAAGAAAAAATGATTTTGCTTCATTTAGCAATCTGGGAAACTACTGATATTATTCAAAATTGAATGGTATATTTCTATTTTTGAGGTGCACTAAGATCATACGAGTAATTAATAATGTATTGTTTTCATAAAATACTAATTTACTTGTGTAACAAATGATAACTGAGAAAATTAATACCAAGTTAAAGATATGTCATAAAATAAGAGATCATAAATTCACTAAAAATGTTTTATGATTACTCTTATGTGAGATCTGTTTCTACCTCATTAGAATTATGTGCTATTGGGCAACAGGTCTGGATAACTATGCATCCAGAAAACAATCGAATGCCATCATAAAAATCACTCTGAAAGAGTGCAAAAATGTAAGATAGCTTTCCAGGCACTTACCTCAAAATACAGTTTCTGATTCACAAATTAAGCACTGGTGAGCTTGGCCTGTGTAAAATGAACTACCTGGCACAAACTTTCAGAGCAGAGGTTCGTGTGCCACAGCCCCCTCTGGCAGTCTGGGGGAGCCTGCTGGACTTCTTGCAGAATGTTTTAAAAAACATACTTGTGACACATGGGGTTACAAAGGAAGCTAATTCAATGAATTATGGTTATCAAATGTATTTGTGACATGTGGTAGAAGAAGAAGACATTGATTTAGATAACAAGGTCTAGTGGCATATTCTAATAACTCATAATTTCAAAAAGATGAATATAAATAATATTTCGAGATCTGTGGAACAACTAATGCGATATAAAAATATCTGTGATTTCTACGGGTGACAACATCACAGGCAATGCAAATACTACTGTGATTTGTCCCCTACACAATGGTAGGAAATTAAATTTCTGTTAAAGGTAGTGAAAATAAAAAGTTTTTTTCTCATTCAATTTCATAGGCCCCCTGACATTTGGACTTTTGCTATCCTATACATAGTAAATCAAGGAGAATGTAGTTTGGCTTCCTTGAATCAAAATTTAGATTGAATTACATAGCTCTATTTCTTTAATTAAGAGGAAAATCCACTAGGACAGATCTTACCTGAATTATCTCTGGAGCTACTTGCAAGGAAGGCAGGTATTCTTGTTGAAGATACTGAACACATTCTGGGCCCTGAAAATTAAATTGGAACAACATATGTATACTTTAAACACAAAATGGTATTGTGATTAAGAACACAGACTCGGGAGCCAGATTGCTTTGGTTTGAATCCTGGCTCTGGCAAATTTCTAGTAACTTGTGCAAGTTATTTAACCTCTCTGAGCCTCAGTTTCCCCACCTGAAAAATGGAGTTATTGTGAGGCTTGGATGAGTTAAGAAACCTAAAGCTGTTAGAATAGCACTTAGCACTGAGGACACGTTCACATTACTTAGTGCTAGTTATGCAGTGCTAAAGATTAAACAAATACTCTTCTAAATGCAGGAAGTCACAATGCCAAAGCCTGGTTCCATGCACTGAAAGGAGAAAGCAAAGAGAGGGGCTTCTGGTTCAATCTACCATTGGGTGGACTATAGGGTGTCTATGGGTGTGCAAGGGGAAGCCTGTGGGTAGTGCCAGGATAATGAACATCTTTAGAAACTAAAATACAAGCAAGAAAGAACAAAATGCTATGTCGGGAGATAACAGCAATAAAAGTACACCCCTCCCCCTTCCAGTTCAATAAACTAGGAAACAGGAATTTAGTAGCCAGGTAAGGAAACCAATACCCAGAAAGATAGGGTGATTTGGCTAATTTGCTGTTAATTAAGTCTGTACTAAGTAAAAAGCAGGTCACCTGACTTCTAAAACCATTGCTCTTCATTGCCAACTGCTGGTACTGCTAGATGCTAAAACTCTAATAGTTTTCTGGGTTTTTAAGGGTAAACTTGGTAGAGGGAAGGGAGAATTCCACAAACTAACCCCTAAGCCCTACACCTTCTCAACAGCTACAAAGGAACTTAAGATACAATTTGAAAACGGTTTTCCTATAGCAATTTGTTTCTGAGACGGTGGCCTCGACCAAATGCAATAAATCCAATACTTAAAAAAAAAAAAAAAGAAGGAAAAACAAAAAACCCAGCTAATTTCACTTTCAAACTTGAATCTGACTTAAAGGCTTTAATACGTTAATGACTCCAATCTAGTCCAACTGAAAGTAACAGTTATCAAAATGAAATCAATCCAACTCTCCTCAATGTACTTCCCCCTGCATTAATATCTCACCTTTTTCTTTAGTCTACTCTCCCTACACTTACTGCCCATTCACTGCTCATCATTGCATATAACCCCCCTGTTACCACTTAAAAATGGAGTATACTTTTTTATTTTAATGAGGAAAAGTAAACTTAGACCTCAAGAGGAAGTCAGTCAGGTAGATAAATGAGAAAACAGAACAAGGAAGCAAAACGTTTTCTAATATGTTCCATTTGATTCAATTCTCTGTGTGTCTAAATAACAGCTCTAAGGACAAGATAAATACTTCTGCATTGTAAACATCATTCTTACTGTTTGTTATTCCTCATCCTCCTTGACTCTCTAGCATCCAAAATGTCAACTAGTCTCCTCTTTCATGACTCTCTTCCCTTAACTTTCATTCCTTTGATTCTACTTCTAGCTTTCTCTTGACTCTTGCTTTAGCCAAAGTTCTTTCTATCCTGGTCTTAGAAAGGCTCATTCATTCCTACTACTTCATCTTAGCAAACTACAACCTGAGGACTCCAAAATCAGTATTTAGTTCTAACTGCTCTAGACCCGTATATCAAAGTGCCCTGTGAACATTTTTTCCACTTAGCTCTCCTAAATTCAACCCCAATGACTACTGACTTACCAACTTTTCACATGTAACACACACCTAGTTCCGTTTTGGTTTTTAGCTATTCTACCTCCATGCTTTAGCTAAACGGGATAACACTATTTTCTACCAAGTCTACCATGTGACATCTGATCTGTCTTCATACACCCACCGCATAACTTTGCCCAGAGTGCCAGCTCCTCCTGGTCAGCCCGATGAATGTACATTTGTTTCAAGGTCTATCAGAAAAACAGAAAAATACCCCCTCTTTTCAATGGCTGTCTTAGACTGCCCTCATAGGCAAAGCTGCTCATTCATCTTTAGTCCCACCATGTTACATTTAATACAAATGTATTAGTTTAATATACCTCTGTTAAAGTACTTACTTAACCCATCCAATTGAGTTTTTAGGTACTGGTCTCCCCTGATTCTAAGCTCCAACAATATTGGGGCACTTTTTATTCATCTTTATACAGGTCTCCTGCAGCCCCAAAATGCATACCCCTCACCCTAGCACATAGAGAAAATGTCTGATTGAAAACTCTTCAAATCTCTTTTGGAATCAAAAATTCAAGTTCAAACGAAGAGGGGGCTATACGGAGACTCTGAACAAGACGTCATGCTTTTATTTTAGGCAACTGAGGGAAGACTCATCAGATGACTGCAACTGTGTGGGAATGCTAGTCCTGTGTTGGCATCCTAGCTTTGTGAAGTTGGAGACAGAAATTTTTGTTTAAAAAAAAAAAAAAGCTACCTGATTTTCAAATATTGGCAGTCAACTCATTATTATTTAAAATACTGTATAAAGCAAACAACACACCAGATAGATTCAGCCCAGAATCGCTTATAATTTATACAAATGGTTAAACTGACAAGGACAGTACAACATTCTGAAGTAGTAAAGTGTTCTAACCAATCTGTAATACTAAGAAGTTGGACAAATCTGTGAAGAACCACGAGGTAGTGAAATCTAGATTGTGAAATTCTGGTTAAAATTTTTCTCACTCTTTGTCAAACCAAACAAACATACATTTTAACCTTCCTGTTACCCCAAACATGAAAGACAATAAAGGATACTACTATTTTCATTCGACCCGCCCCTCACATCCAAAAAAGTCAGAACTGAAGTTAACTTTTATAAAAGATATAGCTTTCAAGAACAAGACATACTCAAAACTACAAAAAATAAGGGACTTCCCTGGTGGCGCAGTGGTTAAGAATCCGGCTGCCAATGCAGGGGACATGGGTTTGAGACCGGGTCTAGGAAGATCCCACATGCTGCAGAACAACAAAGCCCATGCGCCACAACTACCGAAGCCCATGCGCCTAGAGCCTGTGCTCCACAACAAGAGAAGCCACCGCAATGAGAAGCCCACCAAAATAAATAAATAAATAAATTAATTAAGGAAAAAAAACTATAACAATAAGCATGTGAGCTGAAAACGAAGGGGCAGGGAGTACAAAGCTTACCCGTTTGAGATGAATTGTTTTCAGCGTCACTGCACACTCAGATAAAGCCTGTGAGAAACAAGTTTAAGAATTTTAATATAGTCAATTCTTGGTTACTGTTACAACTTTTCTTTTTATTTCCCTGGCCACTGCTCATTAACATTTACCTCCAAAGAAGGGATGGAATGATTTCCTGGGTGGCTCAGTGGTTAAGTATCCACCTGCCAATACAGGGGACATGGGTTCAATCCCTGGTCCAGGAAGATCCCACATGCCATGGAGCAACTAAGCCTGTGTGCCACAACTACTGAGCCTGCGCTCTAGAGCCCGCAAGCTGCAACTACAGAGCCAGTGTGCCACAACTACTGAAGCTTGCATGCCTAGAGCCTGTGCTCTGCAATGAGAAGCCACCACAATAAGAAGCCCACGCACTGCAACAAAGAGTAGCCCCCGCTTGCCTCAACTAGAGAAAGCCTGTGTGCAGCAACAAAGACCCAATGCAGCCAAAAATAGATTAAAAAAATAAAACAAATTTACAAAAAAAAAAGTGATGGAGAAAGGAAAGGTAACAGGCAGGCAGATGGAACAAATGGGTTAGATAGAAAATTTTAAAAATAGAAAAATACAAAAATGCTGTCTTAATGCAGTACATGATAATTAAGAAATCTAGCTTTTACTAGGTCCTGGGTAAGTGAGTAAAGGGCAACTGCTTGACATTAAGCATTCTGAAGATGAGATTTGGGGAAACTATCAAATGAGGAAGAGAAAGTTACTCTTAATAATTAGGAAAAAAACCATTAAGCCAAGTTTTAGAATGAAAGTAGAGGCAGGAAACTAATAACTCAATCAAGCTTTAAAAAATGTTTGTATCATGTACCCTTTCATGGTCCTAGAAAAAGAGTTTTGGCTGTTAAAGTTGGAGGAGTTGGATTTTATACATTCAACTTTAACATCAAGATTTAGTTAAGAATCAAAAGGTCCAAAAGGTATCTATTTTTAAAAAATGAATTCTAATTTGAAATTTTTTTTGTTTTAAAAAGGCATTGAAATCTAATATAACCAACCTGGCATTAAAAAAGAAATTGTGAGTTAGAACACATGAGATGTACACAAAGTAAATAGAGACTCCTAGGTGCTTACCAATACTGTTTGTGCATCTGCCAGGTCAAAGGTTTGTTTTAAAGGTGCTAAGAAACATGCGGGGACAATGTGCTTATAAACAAAATCAGCAAATCCCACTGGTCCGTCTTTACCTCCTGTCAAGAGAATTCAGATTTTCATCTTGTATAAAAAGAAAGTCATTTAATTTACCACTGGTGAAAATCAACTCCCAGCTCCTGTCTATGTTAGGGCCAGGATCCCATTTCATCTCTCTTGTCTTAGGAAACAGGTTGGGGAATAAAGTTTTTTTTTTTTCTAAATCATCTTACCCCAGAGTTCTACCAACTTGGAAAGGATGATAAAACACGTTTTCTGGGCAATTGGATCTGGATATTCGACTGCTCCTTGAATAACAGTTACCAACACTCGTTCTACATTCTCTGCACCTGAAAAGAAAAAAAAAACTGAGTTCAATCTCATAAAGAACTAGAAAGGCAACCTGAAGCTCTTACTTCATATACAGTAACATAACAAAAACAATTACAGAGTTGCTAAGATCCTCAGTTTTTATTAACGTGGCTCCTAAATTTTAAGCATAAAACATTGAAAAATTACTATTCCCTTATTATCTTGCCCTCTGGATTTCCACATAGCAAAATATTCTATGTTGATCTATATAGTCTCATTTATTTTTTTTATTTTTTTTATTTTTTAGTCTCATTTATTTTAAATTTCAAAACAGCAAAGTGGCCAGTAAGATTTAATTGTCAGGTCAATTCTAGCAAGTAGCTATCACACTATTTATACTATGAAGGAACCAATTAATACAGCTTTAGGCACGCATGGATCATTCTCTAGGATAGACCACATACTAGAACACAAAACAAGCCTCAACAAATTTAAGAGGATAGAAATTATTTCAAGCATCTTTTCTGACCACAACGGCATGAAACTAGAAATCAACCACAGAAGAAAAACAAAAAACCCCCAACTACATGCAGACTAAACAACATGCTACTAAAAAAAAAGGAGGAAATCAAAAAATACCAAAATGCTAATGAAAACACAACCATATGAAAATCTATAGAATGCAGCAAAAGTAGTCATAGGAGGGAAGTTTATAGAGATTCAGGCCTTCCTCAAAAAACAACTTAACCTACCAGCTAAAAGAATTAGAAAAAGAACACGCAAAATCTGAAGTCAACAGAAGGAAGGAAATAAAGATCAGAGAGGAACTAAACAGAGATTTTAAAAAAAAACAGAAAAAGTCAATAAAACCAAGAGCTGGGGGACTTCCCTGGTGGCACAGTGGTTAAGAAACTGCCTGCCAATGCAGGGGACATGGGTTCAATCCCTAGTCTAGGAAGATCCCACATACTGCAGAGCAACTAAGCCTGCACACCACAACTACTGAGCCTGTGCTCTAGAGCCTGCGCGCCACAACTACTGAGCCCGTGGGCCACAACTACTGAAGCCTGTGTGCCCTAGAGCCTGTGCGCTGCAACTACTGAGCCCACGCACTCTAGGGCACACATGCTGCAACTACTGAAGCCCGTGTGCCTAGAGCCCGTGCTCCACAAGAGAAGCCACTGCAATGAGAAGCTCGTGTACTACAACGAAGAGTAGCCCCCACTCACCACACCTAGAGAAAGCCTGTGCGCAGCAACGAAGCAGCCAAAAAAAAAAAGTGCTTTATTTAAATAAATGAACAAACAAGTAAGTAAATCATAGCAATATTTTCTTATATCAGTCTCCCAAGGCAAAAGAAATAAAAGCAAAAATAAACAAATGGGACCTAGTCAAACTTATAAGCTTTTGCACCACAAAGGAAACCATAAATGAAACGAAAAGACAACCTATGGACTGGAAGAAAATATTTGCAAGTGATGAGACCGACAAAGGCTTAATTTCCAAAATATACAAATAGCTCATACTACTCAATAACAACAACAAAAAAGCCAACCCTGTCAAAAAACGGGCAGAAAACCTAAATAGACATTTCTCCAAAGACAGATGGCCAACATGCACATGGAAAGATGCTCAACATTGCTAATTATTAGAGAAATGCAAAACTATGATGAGGTATCACCTCACACTGGTCAGAATGGCCCTCATCAAAAACTATCCAAATAATAAATGCTGGAGAGGGTGTAGAGAAAAGGAAACCCTCCTACACTGTTGGTGGCAATGTAGATTGGTGCACCCGCTATGGAGGACAGTTCCTTAAAAAACTGGCGGTTCCTTAAAAAAACTAAAAGTGGAGTTACCATATGATCCAGCAATCCCACTCCTGGGTATATACCCGGAAAACATGAAAACTCTAATTATAAAAGATACATGCACACCAATGTTCACAGCAGCACTATTTACAACAGCCGAAACATGGAAGCAACCTAAATGTCCATCAGCAAATGAATGGATAAAGAAGACGTGGGGTATATATACAATGGAATATTACTCAGCTATAAAAAAGAATGAAATATTTCAATTTGCAGCAACATGGATGGACCTAGAAATTATCATACTAAGTGAAGTAAGTCAGACAGAGAAAGACAAATATTGTATGATATCATTTATACGTGGAATCTAAAACATGACACAAGTGAACTTATTTATAAAACAGAAACAGACTCACAGACATAGAAAACAAACTTATGGTTACAAAGGGGAAGGTAGGGAGGGATAAATTAGGAGTATGAAATTAACACATACATACTACTATATATAAAACTGATAAACAACAAGGATTTACTTATAACACAGGGAACTGTATTCAATATGCTGTAATAACCTATAACAGAAAAGAATCTGAAAAAGGATATGTATATACATGTATAACTGAATCACTTCACTGTATACCTGAAACCAACACAAAATTGTAAATCAATTTGAAAAAAAAAAAAAGGAATACTGCTTTAGGAAAATGGGAACTGAATACAAGTTAATTTTAAGGTCCTCTATGTGAAAATGATTCCCACCCTGATGGTAATAAAATGTCATCTTTGGGGCCAACATAGAACTACTTCAAAAGTTTAGTGTTTACTCCAGCTAGCTCTTGCTCATATAGATATACAACTGTGACAAGTACTTAGACAATTTAGGCACTGCATGCATCCCCACCTTGATTTGCTATGACTTCGCTCATTCCACTGCCTGTGACTGTTTGCAGGAAAGCAAAGTAACTCCTGCGCAACATCTGCTTCTCTAAAGCAGCAGACTGGTCGTTTTCTTCTGCTGGTCGGAGCAAAACTTCAAAAATTGCATGAAGAAGAGGCATAAACATTTGTTGTAAAAATGGGGATACCTGTATCTGAAGAGATGAAACAACTATTACTATTTCAGAAATAAGAAAATTAGTAATACGAAACTTAGAAAAAACATGTTTTACATAAAGCCTTTTTCTAGAGATTCTAGTTAGGACACATATTTACATAATTTGGTTAGCAAATATCAATGTTAAAACAAAAATCTATAGAGCATAACAGTATTGAAAGCCTCAAGATCGTTAAGTTCAACCCTTTTCCTACAGTTCAAGATTCAGGTTCAAATAACATGGAGTCAGACATATTTCACAATCAAATATTGCCATGGATTATTTTCAAATTTAAATTCTCAATAAATGAATTCTACTGCTAAATTATAAATGAATTTATATGATTGACTCTCAGGCTTTACATGCCCTTGAGCAAATTGCTTGACTTCTGTGTCTCAGTCTCTTCATCCTTAAAACAACAATACTTAACTTCTAGGGTTGTTACAAAGATCAAATGAATGTATAAGAAAATGCTCTGAACAGATTCTGAACACAGAAAACACTATGTAAGTGTTAGTAATTTTCATTAGCCAACTTATGCTTAGGTTACATTTCCTTGTACATAAAACTGACACTGAATTATTTTTAAACTACTTGGGCACCCAAATTACAGGGCTTAAAATTTATTCTTTAGGCATTTATTATTCAATGCTGTTTTATTTGCTTTTCTAAAATACCAGACTAATAGCTTTCTTCTGCTGCATAGAACAGAAAAGGTCTGTTCTTATTAAAACATCTTTTAAGCATTTCCTATGTGTCAGACAGGGTTGTAGACATTGGGGATGATAAAAATACCTATGATCCATGCCCCCAAGAAACTCATAAAAAAAAAAAAGAGCAAGGGTCAAATGCTAAAATATACCTAAAGATGAATACATCTAATCTTGAAGTCAGGAGATCTTAAAGTCAGGAAATTCTCTGAGCTCTGAAGGTTTGTGGTACCTTAAATTTGGCTGTAATCTGGTTGATAAGAGGAATGAATTCCTGGAGGTCTTTTGCTTCACAATCTTTGAGCATGTGTTCTGAAGCAGATGGAATGAACGGAAGGACTTCTTCCTCCAGGCAAATAATCATGCGATGAAGGAACGTGCGAACCCCACTTCTGAGAATATCCTTTTGTAAGGGACAACTGAGGGCTGGCAAGAACGTCTGTAAACAGTCCAGATAAACTTCGGAACAGCCACACTGTTTCACAGTCTGCTTGTTGCTGAAAGCTTTGCTGGTTCGACTATATAAACAATTATCAGGTAACTAGTTTTAAGTTTATTCTTCAAATGTTTTATGGAGTAGTCAAAAACAACACACAACAAATTACAAAACTGACAAAACAAAGAAGCCATTTCTTTATTTTCCATGTCACAGCTACGTCTATCTTTAGCTGATATGGTTATTTGTAAACTATTGCTTCCAGTTACCATTCCAGAAAGAGCTCAAGTTAAATGAATGAATGAAATGTAATTAATACAATCTCTCAAATGTGAGTCCACCTAAATGTTTTACTAAAATCCTGCTGACAACTTATGCAGAAAAGAGAAAAAAATCTATTTATTATAAATAAGCTATACTACACAATCTGTAAACTACCAATTTATATTTAAAACAATCTTAGAATCAAGTTATTTATACAACATCTTTAACATAAGCTTTTGCACTAAAGTCTTCTGCAGAGCAATTTCTCTGTGTAGCTTCTAATTAGCAATCACTATAACTTTCATGCTGTTATTATTTGCCAATAAACAGAGAGAAAGAAAGGGCAGCTTGGGTGGTCTTCAGGACACAATGTAACAACTAAAAGGAAGCCTCAGCACCTTCTCTTTAAGGTTCCAAAACTGATCCCCTGATGTCATTGGTATATAAACACTTAGACTAATCTCCTTAAATACGTAATCAATTTATAACAAAGAAATCAGAGGAGTTAAGGATTTAGATAACTGTCAAGTCAGAAATGCAGAATGTTACATGACCTAATTCCTTCTTCAGTTAAATCTAATTCAATGAATTTAGAAAAGAAACAATTTAGACAATTCTCTGGACAATCTAGTTTTGGAAACATAGATATGCATGCCCAATTAGAAAAATCCAAGCAAATGATTCTGTGTATGTTGAAAAAATCACTTCACAAATTTAAATGCAGTCACTCACCTGGCAAATCCAACAGCGTGGTTGAGACAGTCTGCAAGAGATGCCTGCCTTTCTTCGTCCTGCGCCAGCATCAATTTTTCTAACAGAATTTTAAACTTCTCCATGAGTGGAGTCAACAGATTCCTCATTAATGCCTGCTTCCGTTCTGCTGGGTACTCACTATTAACAATCAGCACTCCAGCTGTCTCATAAATAAATAATTGATCATCGCTGCTCAACAAAGACTGGTAACCATTCTCCTAAAATGAAATTTAGTCTTATTGAAGTTTTTCTTTGTTCAGTTCCTCTCATTTAAATGAGAATAAGTACAAGAGGGACAGGAGATTTAATCTATCACATCAACTCATTATTAAAAAGAAGACTGAGTACTTATAAAATTTTTCCCAGGATCATATAATGGAAAACAAATGGAATTAGAGGTCAAAAGATCATGGGTCTAATTCTACCCCTAACAAGTCTTCATAAATGGTCATATAATGTAACTGTTAGTTTTCTAACTTGTTTTCTTTTGTAAAACGTATTTATTATTAGGAGGCTAACAATCAGGTATACAACGTGCTTTGAATGTTAGGACAAAGGCCACACAAGTTAATACTTTCAAGAGTGTTTAAGAGCAATAAACACCACACAATAAACACACACATACACAACAGTTGTTACTTTAGAACATCTGAAAATAAGACTGCAAGTGAAAAAAAAAGATCTCATTCAAGCATAAGCAAACATCTATATATTGATTCATTTTTATTAATGAGTTTGTTATTTATTTTTATTTATTTATTTTTTTGGTGGTACACGGGCCTCTCACTGTTGTGCCCTCTCCCGTTGCGGAGCACAGGCTCCGGACGCGCAGGCTCAGCAGCCATGGCTCACGGGCCCAGCCGCTCCGCGGCCTGTGGGATCTTCCCAGACCGGGGCATGAACCCGTGTCCCCTGCATCGGCAGGCAGACTCTCAACCACTGCGCCACCAGGGAAGCCCGAGTTTGTTATTTTTCACATTTATGCAGTCTGAGAGGCCAGGAGGAGGGGGAAAATATCAGAGGCCTCTCTAGCTCTAACATTAAAGCTCCCTGTTAAGAAATTATTTAAAAGCCTAGTCTTGAAACAGATAAATTATGTGGCAGTCTTATTATTAAAAAAAAAGACCTCATCTTTTAAAAGAGAATGTCCCTATTTATTTATTTATTTATTTATTTTTGTGGTACGTGGGCCTCTCACTGTTGTGGCCTCTCCCGTTGCGGAGCACAGGCTCCAGACGCGCAGGCTCAGCGGCCATGGCTCACGGGCCCAGCTGCTCTGCGGCATGTGGGATCTTCCTGGACCGGGGCACGAACCCGCGTCCCCTGCATCGGCAGGTGGACTCTCAACCACTGCGCCACCAGGGAAGCCCCCTATTTATTTTTTATATAAATTTATTTATTTAGGCTGCACTGGGTCTTAGTTGTGGCACACGGGATCTTTCAGTTGCGGCATACAGACTTGTAGTTGCAGTTTGCGGGCTCTTAGATGCGGCATGTGGACTCTTAGTTGCAGCATGCGTGCAGGATCTAGTTCCCCAACCAGGGATTGAAACTGGGCCCCCTGCAATGGGAGTGTGGAGTCTTACGTACTGGACCACCAGGGGAAGTCCCATGAAGTATTTTAATATATATGTTGCTTTAATACGTAGGCAAAGATAATTTAACCATATAATGTACTAGTAACCTTTCATGCAATGAAATTATATACCTTTGTATCCTGAATACTGGTATTTATTTTTTAAAAACCCAAAATATTATTTTATGTTTAACACTTTTCAAATGGCAGCTCTAGTAATGATTTTCATCAAAATGAAAAAAAAATGTCAAGGTCAGTATTTTGCTTTACACAAAAACATGTATCAGTCAAAATGTGCTTACAAAGTATCTCAACTTAAATCTGTCTAGTGAAATAAACACCGAAATATACAGATCAACCAGCATTTAAATTTTACCCCAAGCCAGAAGTTTCACAGAAAAACTTCAGTCTACCAGTAGCAGTCACTGAGAATGGCTAATGTGATCACAGTACTAAACAGAGAATAATTTAGAAACTGAATTTTCCTTCTCCAAAAAACACTTCACTGGCATTTAACAGTACAGAGAGCAGACCATATCTCACACTGCTAAATCTATCAGTCAAATTTTGATTCCTTTCTATTTCTATTACTATGTTTTGTTTACTGTATCTCAACAGAGTTTTGGTAAACAAAACTAACCCTTGCACACCCTCCATCCACACTTTAAAAAACAAAACCAAAAACAAAACAAAACAAAAAAACACCCAAAGGCATTAACAGTAAAGGCTAAAGGGATATGTAGCCTCAATATTGGGGAAAACTTATCACTCAGAAGGATAGATACTTACAGGTGGAGAAAGTTCTAATAAATCTTGTATTCTATTCAGAATATCCTCAATGAAAGGATTCATTTGTTTACTGAATAAAGGCAAAAAGGAAAACCACAATTACATAAATAACAGTGCTTGGCAAAGTGCGGAAATGCCAAATCCCTCTTTAAGGCAGAACTAAAAAAAAAAGTTCAGTGCTAAGGTAGTCACATGTGATCATTCAGACTAGCTATGATTTTTTTAAACTACAATTTTATAAGCCTAAGAATAAGTAGTTTTCATACCAAAAGCTGGTACTAGTAAAGAACAATACAATATAAAACAGATTAAGTTCAAAATGTATTTCCAAGGAATATCATCTTTAGAATTTCACAGAAGCCATAGTTATCTACAGCAGTAAAACTGTTAAGTAACTAATGTCATTAGTGATGACAGGTGTTACATACAAAAATATTCAAACAAATCACTGTTTAATGATGAACAAAGTACCTGGCTAAAGAGAAGGAAAAGAAATCGTAACATCATGATACAAAAAGGAACACCAAAATTTTACAAAAGCCTTAGGACGAAAAGACCAAATCTACCACAGGCTCTTAGAAAATAATTTACATCTTACTTAACAATCTTAAAAACAAGAATTAAACATTATAGATGAAATCTTGTACTTACTTCAGAGATTTGACAAATCTAGAAAACAGGTAAGCAGTTCTGCTCCGTACTTTTGCACTAGAGTGCCGCAGACCCCTGTGATCTAAGAAAGCCATCTAAAGAAACAGAGACACTTTTACTATTTCTGTACTTATTTAAGGCTTTTATTGCTATTGTCATGACACATTTTTGTTCATACCAAATTCTACTTTTTAGCTCTAGAAGGGAAGAACTAGGTACATATAAAAAGTAAGCCTACACTACACACAAACAGGCCCTTGAGTATTTGTTTTAAATAACTGACTAGACACAAACTCCATTTTAAAGGAATGGAGGAGGGGTTAGTGTCAGTGTGTTGAAGAGTTTTGGAGAGCTTCTGGCTCTGGAAAAAGTAATAAAAGAAAGATAGAATACTATCTGCTCATTAGCTGAAACACACGGAAAATAAAAGTTGAGAGTAAAGTGTATACTTACTAGTACACATGGAATGTGTTGAGGTTCAACTGTGAAAAACTTTTCGTATCTAACAACAGTTTCGAAGAACTCCAATGTCACAGATGTGTGCTGGTAGGAACTAACTCCTGATGTTACCAACTGGAGCAGGAAAAAGTTAAGAAATCTATCCTTATTTACTGCAACATCAAAATGTCCCAGTATTAACATATATTAAGCTCTAACTATTAAGGAACTCACATTAGCTTATATGAAAACAGAAAATTAAGTTCAAAATAAATTATCTTTAGTATACTTACAGTTCGCATCATATCCTGCAAAGCACTAGCTTTTGAAACATCACCTGAGAAGTGAGCACCATGAGATACTGGAAGAGCTTCTGCCAACATATACAGCAATCTTATTGCCACTTCAACTTCCATAAACCTTGTAGTCTGCCAATTCCTACCAAGGTATATAATATGTCAGTGAAATCTGAATATAAACTTTCTATACAACTAGTGATGCACGGGATAAAAAGACACCAACCGAAGCCTCTTTAATTATTAAACAGTCACAGCAATTGTTAATTTTGCCAGGCAACATAATTCATATCACAAAAGTATACAAAACTAATGAAATCCATTTTATTGACATTCCAAAGAGCAGTATTTCCCCCCAAGAATCAAGATAAATCAGAGGCAAGTGCATTGTTTCAGAGATACACATAAGATCTTCATAAGTAACATAAATTAATAAGTCACGTGAATCACTTATGGTAGACCATCATCAGGGAGAAAAGGAAAGAGGTGACTTGTTAGAAACAGCATAACAAACTTACTGCAGGGTAGAACTAAAAACTCTGCGAACAGAAGCCAGCAGTAACTCGGGTGAAACTTGAGCAAGCCTGTCCAACAATAACTTCAGTTGTTTTCTGTATTCTACAAACATGGCTTCGTCTTCACCCTATGATATTTTTAAAATTCCATTAAAAAACATAAAAGATCTTAAAACACATAAAATGGTGAGTTCTCACTAGTTTTTGTATTTACAAATTTAATACACTTTTATTTTTTCATTAATATTTATTTATGTAGGAAAATGTACTATGCTCAATAGCCTTTCCCCTCCTGCTCACAAATAATTATTTCTGAACACAGCCCTAGACCATGAAAGCCTAGAGCCAGAAATAGCATAGGGAGGACGTTAAAAACAAAAGTCTAACAGGAAAGAGTTATTGAGGGACAATTAAGCAAAGGACAGATAATGCAAGGCTTTGGGGAAAAAACAAAAACAAGTCTAAGCCAGGATGGGTTCATGTAGGGCTCTGTGAGAACTCTGGCACCTTATTTATACTCCTTGTATCTCACTGTCCACTTTAAGAACTGCAATAATATCACATGATTGAAGATATTATATGTAACGAGCCTAGCACTTCATAAGTGCATGGTGTGTTGGTGATCATCACCATTATTCTTTTACAGTTAGAAGTTTTTGAATGCCTGAAGTGGGTAACAGAACACGTTAGCACACAACTAGACAGTACACGCCATCATTGAGTTGCTAGAAAGCACCGATGACCCTTGTGATTGATGAGAAGCTGACTCACTGACAACCCTGGACAAGCCTTTAACCAGAACAAGTCCAGAGACGGTTAAGTACCTCATTCCTACTCTCCCACAGACAATTATGATCTGATGTCCATCAACTGGGCTTCAATTGATCACTCTTACTAAATATAAAGTGAAATATGATCACCAATAATACTGTCAATATTTATGAAGTTCAATGCTACAAAGTGTTTTTAAAAGGGTCATTTTAAAGAGGGACAAAATACAAAAAAATGAAGGAATATGAAAGTTTCCATTAATTTCACCTAAGTAGAGGTCAATATAAACAAGACTAGGGACTTCCCTGGTGGTGCAGTGGTTAAGAATCCACCTGCCAATGCAGGGGACACGGGTTTAAGCCCTGGTCCGGGAAGATCCCACATGCCGTGGAGCAACTAAGCCCATGCGCCACAGCTACTGAGCCTGTGCTCTAGAGCTCGTGAACCACAACTACTGAGCCTGTGTGCTGCAACTACTGAAGCCTGCACGCCTAGAGCCTGTGCTCCGCAACAAGAGAAGCCACCGCAATGAGAAGCCCATGCACCGCAAAGAAGAGTAGCCCCCACTCGCCACAACTAGAGAGAAAGCCCGTGAGCTGCAATGAAGACCCAATGCAGTCAAAAAACAAAAACAAAACCCCAAGACTAATTTTTTAAGATAATCAAAACTTGGAATATTAATTTGATGTAAGTAAACAAAATTAAAACTGATTTCTCCTCAATGCAAAATTCTTACCTCATTTTCAAAGTTATATTCTTCATCATAGGTTAATTTTTTCATAACGGCCAACATGATTGCCTAAAATTAAGAACAAAATACCTTTTGTCAGTCTCCTTAATTTCATATAATTTGAAATTAAGCTACATTTCAAGGCAGACTGCAGATGTAGATTCTATTATTGGTTTAAAAGAAACAAAAAGAAGTCAATTACCTCTACATTAGCTTTTTGCTGATCAGAGAGCACTGTAAGCTGTTGAAAGAAAGCAATCATTTATTAGCTTTCCTAAAGTTATACTTGCTTATCAGAATATTTTTCTGATCAGTTAAGATCTTTTCAAACATGCACACAGCTTTTCTGGAGGGCAGTTTGACAGTACATTTCTATATATGAAATGTACCTAACCTAAGATCTATCAATTTCACTTCTAGTAAGTAACTTGACATGTAGGCAAAGACATGTAGATGAATTTGATTTTAAAAGACACTTATAAATGTATTCAGCAAAGAAGCAGATTATAGAACAGCAAAGTATGATCTCACTTTGTTTTTAAACACGGCCAAAAAAGCCTAGAAATCCATTATGAGATACACAGTGGGACTATCAATACTGATACCAATTTTAACTTTCTTCATACCTTTCCACATTGCCTAAAATTTCTTATAATATGCATGTAGAAACATATTAGATTTATAACAGAAGCTAAACTCAGTTTGGAAAAAAATTATTTTAAGCTTGACTCAATTCAACTAATTCAATGTAAATATCAATAAAATAGGAATGGCTCTCACCTAATGTCATAATGAGAAATCACTAATTCTTTAAAAGGCTACATGCTATCAATATAATATGGGAGATTCATACCTTCTACATTTTAAGGTCTATTATTGGAAGCAACTCTCTAGGGGGAAACTTTTCATCGTAAAAAAAAATTGTTTATAAGAAATGATGCATATGTAATTAAAATAACGAACCACGGGGACTTCCCTGGTGGTGCAGTGGTTAAGAATCCGCCTGCCAATGAAGGGGACACGGGTGTGAACCCTGGTCCAGGAAGATCCCACATGCCATGGAGCAACTAAGCCCGCTCGCCACAACTACTGACCCCGCATGCTGCAACTACTGAAGCCTGCATGCCTAGAGCCTGGGCTCCACAACAAGAGAAGCCACCAGAATGAGAAGCCCACGCACTGCAATGAAGAGTAGTCCCCGCTCGCCACAACTAAAGAAAGCCCGCATACAGCAACGAAGACCCAACGCAGCCAAAAATAAATAAATTAAATAATTAAATAAAAAAAAAAAAAGAACCATATTTAACAAAATTTCTACTGTATTTAGAAATAAACAGAGGGGGCTTCCCTGGCGGTCCAGTGGTTAAGACTCTGCGCTCCCAGTGCAGGGGGCATGGATTCAATCCCTGGTCAGGGAACTGAGACCCTACATGGCACACAGCCAAAAAAATAAATAAATAAAAATAAACATTCATGGAGTTCCCTGGTGGTCTAGTGATTAGGATTTGGCACTTTCACTGCTGGGGCCCAGGTTCAACCCCTGGTCGGGGAACTGAGATCCCGTAAGCCGTGCAAAGCAGCCAAGATTTAAAAAAAGAAAAAGAAATAAACACAGATTCAAAATAAAAGAAACCCCTAAACCTATAACTAATTCTGAAGCTTTTTAGTCTAGTGAATTTTAGAACCTGGCCATTTCTGTTTTTTGGCTAAGAAGTTTAAAGAAAAAAAAAAAAAGATGAAAATACATTAATAATTAACAGTAAATGTCATTAGAGTGTAGAATTATGAGTATTTTCTTGTTTTCATTTTTCCTGTATTTTCCAATTCTCTATTGCTTTTCTATATTATCTAGTGGACAAAAAGATTAAAATAAGGACTTACCTGTTTCAAAATATGAAGATAATCATAACAAAATCCAATAATGTTAGAAGAGATGTCATCATCCTCATGAACTAGGAGCTGCAACATCAGTGCCACCTTTGTTTCAATAGCTTGTAGTGCCTCTTGAGCATTCTTGATATCCCCATTCTTAATTAATTTAGTCCAGCTAACTATCAATGACTGTCCCATTCCATTTACCAGTTTAGAAAATCTGGCCAGGAAGTCAACATCTTCTTCCTACAAATGATCAATACTTCAATTTAAAACCAACCACCTAAGAGGGAAAACTCTAAACTTAGGTATGGGTCAAATACCAATCACAGGAGTCATTTTTATTTTATTTATTTATTTTTTATTTTTGGCTGCGTTGGGTCTTCGTTGCCGCGCACCAGCTTTCTCTAGCTGCAGCGAGCTGGGGCTACTCTTCGTTGCGGTGCGTGGGCTTCTCACTGCAGTGCTCTAGGCACGCGGGCTTCAGCAGTTGTGGCGTTGTGGCTCATGGGCTCTAGAGCACAGGCTCAGTAGTTGTGGCGCATGGGCTTAGCTGCTCCACAGCATGTGGGATCTTCCCGGACCACGGCTTGAACCCATGTCCCCTGCATTGGCAGGCAGATTCTTAACCACTGTGCCACCAGGGAAGTCCCAGGAGTCATTTTTAAACTAACATTAGACACTAACAATTCTACCATTTTGACTGGGAAATCTTAAGAATTTGAATTCTTCTACTATTATTATCCATTAGTACTAACTCTTCAAAGCAACTTTTTTTAATGATTATAGTCATGTAGACATTGCCAACTTATAAAAGCTTAAAAAAAAGAGATCTGGGCTTCCCTGGTGGTGTAGTGGTTGAGAGTCCGCCTGCCGATGCAGGGGACACGGGTTCGTGCCCCGATCCAGGAGGATCACACATGCCGCGGAGCAGCTGGGCCCGTGAGCCATGGCCGCTGATCCTGCGCGTCTGGAGCCTGTGCTCCGCAACGGGAGAGGCCACAACAGTGAGAGGCCCGCGTACCACAAAAAGAAAAAAAGAGATCTGTGGTTTCAAAACCTTCTCTCTAAACCACTGAATTTAGTAAACATGCTCTAATAAATTTAATGCTGCCATATTATACTATGTATAAGAATTTACAACAGCCCTTTCTGATACTATTTAATTTGAACCTCAACTGCACTACAGAGAGATAAAACTGCTATTATAATAATCTGCCTAAGGTCACATCAGCACTAACTCTAGAACTTAAAATTAGGTTATTTTCATTAATTATCCTTATGATGTTTCCTACAGAAAGAGATTTTTACCTTCACCATTTTAAATCTTTTACCAGGGACTAAATAAGACAATTATCAGCAGTGTAAGAAAACACTACTATTTGTCAGCTAGGAAAATACCAGAGGTGTTGTACTCCTGACATATCAACAATACAAAGACTTCTCAGTAATTCTTTACCAATATCACAGGTAAAATTAAAAATAAAAACCTTCAAATTCAGTTTCTAAATTACTAATTTACCACACTCAGCCCTAATTCTGCTGAGGCTAAACTTTAACAGCTCAGATGAATGTGATGAAAATATAACATTTATAATTAAGTCTAATTTAGGTCAAAATGCATTGCCATGCTTCTTAAAGTGTGGTCCATGAATCAGCAGTATCACAGTATCACCTGAGAGTTTGTTAGAAACGCACAATTGTAAGTACCATCCCAGATCTTCAAGTTGAAGTCTGGTATAATCTATTGTTCAAGGCAAACGTTACAGATAACGTTATGGCTTTCTAGATACAATGTTTCATTATTATAATGTCAAGGAAGTTTCCAGCATTTAAAGACAAAACAAAAAGAAAAGGAAAGCATATTTAAATTACTGCCTATCCTAATTTGTTCTAACATTTTCAAAACCTTATACATAAATTTACTGACCTGGTCAATGCTGAAAAACCCAGCAGACTGTAATACTCGACACAAAGATTCTACTAGTTTCATTTTATCAACAGGATCCATTCCTTTATTTACAATTTCAAATAAACAATCACATGCTTCTTCCCGTAGAACTTCTATTGACATATGACCTAGCAGCATATTTATAAACCTGGCAATGGTGAAATAAAATTGTTACAATATTTTCAAATTCATGAGTTTTACATACTGTATTTTGTAGGTTTATATTTTTAAAATATAGGTTAACTTACCTATCATTGGCTATAAGGGATAAGTCTATCCAAGAGACATAAGCCCCAACTACTTCAAGGCACTGACATGTTACTTCTGAATTAGTATACTGATAGTTTTGTAGGATTTGGTACCATGATTCCACCAAGTTTGGAATGCACTGTTCCCTCATGGTATCTTTTATGAGAGTATTCCTACGAGCCTCCTAAAAGACAAAACAAAGTACCATATACACAATTAAAGTAGATTACCTCCCAAAATAATGTTTAACATCTGAATAATAGTTGCACACAGTAATTTCCTCACCACTAAACTTCCAGACTTGTTAACACATTCGCTGCCGCTATTTCCTATTTATCTGCTCTAAAATCATAACCCATGATTCTAATTCCTCCTTCCATTCTACTCATTTCCTCAGACACAATTTCTTATTAAACACAAACTATAAATAAACATTGCTTAGAAATCTTAACCATGTGATAAAAGTTATTTCTCAATATTATACAAATACTTAAAATTACTTAAGAGAATAGCAATTACTTAAATGTTACAAACATATTTGACATACAATGACCTCAAATTATC
This sequence comes from Neophocaena asiaeorientalis asiaeorientalis, assembly GCF_003031525.2. Lineage (NCBI taxonomy): Eukaryota > Metazoa > Chordata > Mammalia > Artiodactyla > Phocoenidae > Neophocaena > Neophocaena asiaeorientalis. Next base: position 17,683,590 of record NW_020185339.1, read on the forward strand.
ATACACATTTGAATTAAGCTATTTCCATTGTGTTCTTTAAGAAAAAGGAGAAAGTTATATTGGGTAATACAGAAATAGAGAAAGACTAAGGTGATGGGCTATGCGACTAACTGAGAATACAGAAGAACCCAGCACTGATTCATAAGCAATGCTTTTTCCTCACTCGGTGACTATAAAGCAGTAGTAAATATAGGCCACATTTGTCTACAGATTCATAGGAAAAAATCAGTTTGTGTATTTCTCTAGAGAAAGTTCTTGCCTGGTTAAAAAAAAATCTGAATACTCTTAATTTCACCCTACACCTGGAAAAAAACCCCAAGTTTAAATTCCTTTGTAAAACAAAATTCAAAATGTTGAGTAAATTTATAAGTATTCTTAATAAAGTTTTATCTCAAAAAAAAAATAAAAAACTCTTCTTGATCCTTTTATTATATGCCCACCACCTCCTACAATATCTACATTAAAAACTTAAAATTAATAGGAAGTTACTTGCCTCTGATGTATGCACCACATCACGATCCACCAACTCTGAATCAATAGCCATGAGAATTCGGAGGTACAGATCTACTCCCCTTGGATTTAGGTCCACTACTGAGAGAATGTCAAAAAAAAACTTGGGCCATTTAGTGAGATATTCTGTAACAAAAAGCAAGGCGAAGACTTGGGCTGCTTTATTTCGTATAAAGGTCTTCTCTGGTTGGGGATTCAGCATCTGACAAACAGGGAAATAGTTCATAAAATCAAATGTAAATGGAAAAGACTCAAACGTTGTTTTCCTATTTATCATTAATAGGCTAAACCCCACCAAACTTCACTAGGCTCTAGAACAGCTGTGCAACAAATATGCTTGAGAATTACCAAAGTTCTGAGGTGACTAGCCAGATGGAGAACAATCAAATGAACAAAGGTGCTAACCGTTACACCTCTCTCGCACTTTCAGAGAAAAGTTTCATGGGCAGAGCGTTAGTAGTTCCTATAATTTTTTCTAAGAAGAAAAAAAATTCAATGATTTTTCTTCTAGCTGCTTGCTCTTTAAGGAAAATAAACATCCTAGCTACACAACTGCTTTAATACGTTAAGATTAGCTAAAATTAATGAAAAAGAATGTAGTGAATAAAGAACTCTATTGGCTCCTTTGAAAAGGGCTCTTTGGTAAGAGGCTGTCCAGGAGAGCTCACCTTAAGCGTGAACAGCAAAGCCACTCTTGTCAAATAGTTAAAAAAATATTACCTTTTAAAACCAAAGTTTCCACCATGTGTCATGGACAGAATGACAGCTTCAATTATCAATATAATTTAAAGTTATTGCTAAGTTTTCATCTACCCGTGAGCTTCAAAAACAACTTTCTAAAAGAGCTACATGATGAAATGGAGGATAAATGAGTGACATTTTTGAGGTGAAGCTGCAAACTCTTGCAAAAATAAAAATTTAAATATCTGGCAATTTGAGGCACTAAATATAACAACTACTATTTTACCTGAGCTTGAAGCCAAGATATGAGTGTCTCCCTAATCAGCTGTTGTTGAACAGTAGTTAGTTCTGAATATCTGTTCAAAATAGGGAAGAAAAATAACAATGATAATGTTTAGTGTCTGTGGTTTTAAAAAAGTAACAGCCTCTTATAAATTTGAATGAGAAAATTTGTACAGCACTTGACTATCTAAAATTCCCTAAAACAAATTGGTAATACCTCTCATTACTGCTTTAAAGACAAGGGTGGGAGAGGCAGGTGGGGTATCAATACTGATCTCTGTTTTGTGGTTCAGTTCATGTTAAAACAAAATGGCAGCCACACAATTTTTCAGGCGAAAATACACCCATGGTCTCAGGTCTGTGGTTTACAGAATAAATCAGTAGGCAAACTAAGGATCCCGAGAGCAGCAATTCACTGTTTTTACTTAAATTAGGCAGGGGTTCTAAATGCAAGTGCCCACACTGCCACTCAACTCTAACAGAGAGTCATCATTCAGAGAAACAGGCTCAGTATTGCTAGATTTTCTAATTTTTTCCAGAGAAGCTGGAAATCTACTTTTTTCCTGTGAAATGACTGGATTTTTATGCGTAACCAATGAACTCAGTATTTTTAAAACACTTTTTGGGATAAATCAAAATACATCTATGAGCTGGATATGACATATACCATCAATTTACAACCTATGTTATGGTGTCCCCAAAGAGGGAAAAACTAATTTAAAAAATGGCCTCTCGGGACTGCCCTGGTGGCGCAGCGGTTAAGAATCCGCCTGCCAATGCAGGGGTCACAGGTTCAATCTCTGGTGCAGGAAGATCCCACAAGTCACAGAGCAACTAAACCCATACACAACTACTGAAGCCCGTGCGCCTAGAGCCTGTGCTCTGCAACGAGAAGCCATCGCAATGAAAAGCCCAGGCACCACAACGAAGAGTAGCCCCTGCTCGCTGCAACTAGAGAAAGCCTGACTGCAGCAACAAAGACCCAACGTAGTCAAAAAGAAATTAATTAATTAATTATTTTAAAAGTTAAAAAAAAAAAGCCCTCTCCCCACAAATCTCAGGGAGAAAAGCCTTACTTGTATTTAACTTGATGTTCTAGTACTTGAAAGCAGAAAAATTTAATGTGATCATCACTGAAAAAGAAAAAAAAAGAAAAATTAGATAAGCAGAATATGAATTAGGGAAAACAAATCAAAGGTAAAACAGTAATGAATAAACTACAGTTGAAAAGTTTCTCAAACTAGACCTTTGGCTCATTGATCTCAAGTTTTACATTCACATCCATTTGTTTAAAAAGCTAAGAGAACTTTTTATGTTATACAATATTCAATGGAAATCTGGCAAACGGAATAAGCAAAAAAATTTAAGCCGCACTTTAAGTACATACAGTGCTTTTGCAAACAGAAGGCACTCCCCCTAAGTTCCAGAGGTTAGGATTCCCAGGACAACTCCTCCGTTTTACAGTAGAAAGGCAAATGGTAGGACAGCCAGAGACTGAGTCAAACCAGAAATGGTCATCAAAGTCATACTTAAAAGTTCTACTGCAGTCAAATCCAAAGCAAGCAGAGTCACCCGGACTGGCAGTCCAGCCCCCAAAATTCATACAGAAAACCAGGTTACCAATATATTGCCCTTATAAAAGGGGAGTAAAAACCAACACCCACCCATCATCCACTTCCAACTGTGTCTCTAGGGGTGACGGCAGAGCTGCAGTGAACCAGCGACAAACTCTGACCAAGTCCCGTTAGTGAACAACCATCTGTTCATCTTAATACAGTTGGTCGAGGCCAGGCTTAGTCATGGGACAATTTTTCATATACAAAGCTAACTAGTCAATACAAGAATGGAGATGTTATCTTCATTTAGACTACATCAATTAACCAAAAAATAATAAAAATTTCACACTTAAGAAAATGAAACTTAATTTTTTAAAGTTTTTAAAAAAGTTACGTTTAATTTGCATCTCTTCTAAGACCCTAGGGTTTCTAATCTTATCATGGATGGCACTGAAGCTTTAACTAATTATGTGACTTAGATCTTCCACTCAAAATATAAACTATAGGGAGCCTTTAATTAAAAGCCAGCCCTTATTTACTCTAAGACATATATTCTCAAAACCAACTTTCACTAAACTGGAGCACTTCCTTTTGGCTATAAAATGTAGTGACTGATATCCACAGCATGCCAAGAACTCTAGCTAGGAGTCATCACTGACCCCTATAAACTTCTACTCCCACTAGTAGAGTTGTTTATTTACAACTAGTCAGCTGTGTTTCCCCAAGCCTCACTATGTGCGTTGTACTTCTTTTGTATGTAAGTAACTTAATTATTATATAAACTAATGAAATGAGTATGATGACAGTTTATATTTTCATAAAAATTAAGTTGAATACTTTAGAAAGAGTTCATAGGAAGTCACACTGCACGGGGAAAACCTTGGACCTATGTGATGTGAGACAGATAACTTGGAGAGATAGGAACAAATAAATAAAAAGTTTAGAAATCTGTACTCACTGTTCCTCAATCCACTACAGGGACCCAAAGTGGAAATTACAGAGGATCAATTATGGGTGTGATCAACGTTGAGAATGATGAAGTGAATGTTAGTGGCATATACGCAAAGAAAAGTCCTTGGTCCAATATCAAAAGATTAGTAACTAAGTGTTTATATACTTTAAATTAAAATTAAAAATTAAGATATATACAATTTTTGATTACCTCCTTTACCAACTTTTTAGAAAACCAACTATCCCTTCCCATCATAAGAAGATAAGGAAGTTTCTACTGTATAGAAACCATATGCCGCTTGGGATCTACTGCCAGGTACTCAGAATAAGGCAAAGGATATTTTAATGAGAAGTCAATTCTGGAATGGCCAAATTATTAGTTTACTATTTTTCTCATTTCTACACTGAATAGTTTTCCGAAATATAAGTCATAAAATGTTTTTATGAAAACATTTTCCAAACAGGTAAATGTAACAATCCTGTCAAGTTCACAAAAATTTAAATTCTCCTACAAAGCACGCAAATTTTGTTTTAGTCACCTGTACGTCCTCTGGGCCAGAGCTTCTGCACACACCTGCCAGGCATCTGGGGAAATCTTTAACTGCTCAAAATAGGCCAGGGCCTGTAAGATTGCAAAGCAGAAAATGCATTTGGAATAGTCAATCTCAATTCTCTGCCAATACTCGATAAAGTTTTCTGGGAGTAGCAAACTAACAACAAAAAAGTGACTAAATAAAAAATAGCTAAACATTGAATTCAGGCTTCTGAGTATGTGCAACTTAGTGATCATTCCTAGGAAAAAAGGTTAAGTAAAAACCAAATTCCATCAGTTGGATACTCCAACCTGTTTCTTTACAGGAAAGGAGACAACACAAAAATGCCCTGCAGGTATCTATGAATTATTAGGAAGATCAAAGAGCAAACATGCTATTAAAGAGGTGATTATAAAAGATAAAACATACTCTGTATGTCATTTGATCTACTGTTTAACAGAAAAGGAGAGTTATTTAAAATCTTCAGCTATATCATGTAAGTTTCCTAAAAAGTGAGATTAAAGTCGGAGTTCAAGTGCTTGATATGAAGTTTGCAGAAGTACCAAATAACTGAAATGGTCAAAGTTTTAGGAAATGTGTTTCTCATCCCTGTATTCACGAATTCTGGGGCCTGTCATAAGAACAAGTATACTCTAGACTGGATGCAGCACCAAGTCCATATGCTCTCTACCACTGTTGGGAAAATGGGAGTGACTTCTGCCACTTTTCCATTAGTATGTTGCAACTGGAATCAATGACAGATGCAGGTTTCACACATGACAATGGACAAGCAGTAATCTCACCAACTTGTAAAAAATATCTCAGTCAGGAAAATAACACATAATCTCTAGAAACACTGCTAAATGATTTTAAAGCAATTACATACTGATATAAACCCTGAAATTAGTTAGAAACAATATTAAGCCTTAGAGGAACCTAATTTCAATTAGCCAGTATATATTTTTTAAATGTGGTTTGTGCCCCATCCATGATGAAGACAATTTTATTGGTCTTGATCAGCAATTTTTAAAATGAAACAATACAGATATCAGACTGCACTGCACCTAGCAAGAATAACTATTATTTTGTGTAACTTGTCTTAGTCATGTGTGTATACGTCATATATTCATGTGTATATGTGTCTATGTTTACATATATATATATATATATATACATACATACACACACACATATACTGTCAAGATATAAAATTATTTTTTCCTTTCAGATAGAGGTTAAAAAATAATAAGCAGCAAAAAATCCACTGTAGTTAGGTGATAGTTTCCTGTGTTATGTAACTGTATGAATGAGGGAATGGGTTTTCAGACGTGGTCTCAGTAGCTGCTCCCACTGACAGAGGACCAGATAAATGAACGTGAGCAGATGAAGAAGATCACCAAATACTATCTTAAGTGTAAGTAACAGCTACCTTTAGAAATTAAGAATATAGGAACCCAAGCAGCTGCAAAATAATCTAGTTCAGGTGTCTAACAACATCTATTCCATGAAACCTAGAGTTTCCTTTAGGAATACCCCAGGGGCCAGGGCAGGGGACAATGCTGAAGTCAATCGTATACTGCATTACCACCTAATATTTCACTTACCAAACGAGGTGGGGGAGGTGTGATTCAGCTGCTAGAATTGTCACTGACATACCATTTTCTTTCCTTTTTTTTTTTTTTTTTGGTACGAGGGCCTCTCACTGTTGTGGCCTCTCCCGTTGCAGAGCACAGGCTCCGGACGCGCAGGCTCAGCGGCCATGGCTCACGGGCCCAGCCGCTCCGCGGCATGTGGGATCTTCCCGGACTGGGGCATGAACCCGTGTCCCCTGCATCGACAGGCAGACTCTCAACCACTGCGCCACCAGGGAAGCCCCATTTTCTTTAAATAATGGCAAGTTTTAAACCAAAGACAGATATTCTATTTTTTTAAGTGATAATAACTTGAAAATTTTCAGTTTTAGCTAGTCTTTGCATTCTGAATCCATGTGATACTAGCATCAAAAAAAGACTGGGGCAATGACGAACAAGTCAAAGCTTTTATCACCCAGTTCTCTCTCGTACCTTCTTTCTAACGCTCCACTGTCTCTAAGTGGCAACAGAGTCAGTTCAGCTACTTACTGCCCATGTAGAAAACAGAGAACTACAGACAGACAATTGGGAACCAGGGTTAGGTAGTCATTTATCTTATTACGAAACTGAATTAAGTTCCCACTACTCCTGAACTCCAATATCAGGACTATCAGAACTCAGTTTTCCTTAAGATTCCTTGTTTTTCATCCTAATTGTTATGCAGGCTGGCCTAATGGGATATCAAATTAAGCCTGCACTAGGATGCCTAACATAAGCCTGTGACTGATAGAACCCATTTTTATTGATTAAAAACCTAACTTCTATATTAAAACCACTGCCAGTGTACTAGTTTTACTTTTCTGAAAAAGAAAATCATGGCACATTTTAAAAAAAAAAACCTGTCGGATGGTGGAATTTAATTATAAAACAAAGGATTTCAAAAAAGGAACGTAAAAAATAACAGAAGTTTATTTAATAACTAAACAAATAGTCAAAGATTTTAGTTATAATAACTATGTAGTACCAAGCCAGACTAAAGGTACAGGTCTGTGATGCTTCGACTATGTGACTAAGGGTTTGAAGGCAGGTAGCTTATACTCCCATGAAAAGAAATATTTGTCCATACACAGAAGACATGGACTTTCAATGACTTTTCATGTCCTAACCAGTTTGATAGGTATCTTGTAAATAGCTATTTAAATCTCAATTCTTATTATTTACCTCCATCTGGAGGGCTGGTTATTTCTTTTAACAGCAGAGACATGCACATGATACTATGCTGGAAACCCCTGGAAATTTTTTACTACTTAAAAGCAGAAAAATTGCTATTTTTTGTGAAATTGTTAAATTGCTATTTTTTGTGACACTGTTAACCTCGTTTAGCTCATTTATAAAAAACATTCTTTGGGGCTTCCCTGGTGGCGCAGTGGTTGAGAGTCCGCCTGCCGATGCAGGGGACACGGGTTCGTGCCCTGGTCTGGGAAGATCCCGCATGCCATGGAGCAGCTGGGCCCGTGAGCCATGGCCTCTGAGCCTGCGCGTCCAGAGCCTGTGCTCCGCAGCAGGAGAGGCCACAGCAGTGGGAGGCCTGCGTACCACTAAAAAAAAAATAAAATAAAATAAATTCTTTGTTATGAGAAGTAGAAAGAAGAAAATGACTCTCCATCCACTTACCTTATACTTCAAACCACCCATGTATCTTTAAAAAATTTAATTATAGGCTTGTTCTTTAGATTCTTCTATCATTCAGCCATAGTCATGATTACAGGTGTAGGCTAAATTACGTTTAATTGTTTATACTTACCCAAATATCCCAGCACCTCATAATGGATTCTTTGTCATGTGATCATTTTACATAACCTGATGGCATATCATAACTGCTTACTTACATGTCTAAATAACAAGGATGTTAACTATCACTAACATGAGGGTTAAGCAACTTGTTTAGACCAAACCAAGCGATGGGAAAATATAATATGCACACCGGCTACTATGGAAAGTCCCTTGAACAATCCTTTGCATTACAACTTTTAAATAATTAGAAATAGTGATGTGACATAAAGACCTGCCTTGAATTACATGAGATTTTAATACTTTTAAGCCAACTTAAGAGAAAATAAATCACAATCACTCACTGTTTCTGTATTCAGAATATAGTCAAATACCTCAAATTTGTTTCTCTATTCACTTCCACCCAAATTAGACCTTTATCAGATGTATATTTTTGATTCAAGTCCTCTAATGCAAATATTTCCGTAACATGCTTTAAAAAATAATTAAGCCGACTTAACTTACCCTTTGCCTGAAGTCTGAATCAGCATTTGGATTTAGCCCTAAAAGAGCCTGTTCATCCATCCCTGCTGCTATACTTGGAGTTTTCTGATTACGATAGGCGTGCCCTCTGATCCCACAGAAGAATCCACAAACATCTGCACACACACACACACACAAAGTTGAAAGAAAACAATACTTGATAAACAAAATAGATGCTTATCCAGAATATAACAAGCGGTAACATTATGCAAAGAAGTTTAAGAGTTAAAAGAACTTCTTTTGAACCTATCCAAATTACAACTAAAGGAGCCTAAGTCTCAGAAGATTGGGTCTGCTAAATACTCCGCTAATGTGTAATTTCTAAAAATCTAAGGTATGCCATTAAGGTTCTCAAATGTTTTTCTTCAAGATCATCAATAAAGTACAGAAAGTCATTCTTTTTTTTGAAATAGAAGTATCTAATTTATGTTATTACCATCTCCAGTAAAGTGCAATTGTGCAACTACATTAAGTTAAAAAAAAGACAAATCTAGATCATCTTATTACACTAATACTTGCTTACTGCCATTTATCAATATCACAATCCTTTAAAAAAAAATTAGAATGGCTGACTAAATACGGATCTCAGAGTGCCTTTCTGGAGAGTCTACCAAGTACTTCAGGAGAAGTCAAATGAAAAAGGAGCTAAAGAGTGAAAAACAAGTCATTTAGCTTTTGAAAAATGGGCTAGCTCTGCCTTTTACAGATCTCTGCTCTTGCCAGCCCAATTCCAGAAATGTATTTCAAAAACTGTTTTCTAACAGTAGCTATAAAAATTGACAACACTGATTTTTCTTATTTAAGAACTTCTTTTAGTCTCCGGAAAATACTGCATTTTTTCACAATATAGGGTCTAACATTCTCAAGTAAGAACATGACCAGCCCTAAAGGCAACTTGGTTTCTGATAAACTGTTTATTTATCTGCAGAAACAAAGAACAAACTCTACCTGAGGTAGGGAGACCAGATCTTACTACTCCTATTAAAAGGTTGTAAGGCTTTTTAAAAAAAAATTATCATAACCAATTGGACCATAACTGATCTAACCAAAGAGATCAGAGCCTAAAGGGGTCAAGTACCTAAATGGGGGATGTGGTGTGGAAGGGGTCACAGCCTTTCGGGAATGGTAAGACCAGGATCAGATCCAGGTTAGAAGACTCCTACTACAACATGCTTTTCTGTCTCCCTGGCTCTGCCTGAATCAAATGATAAATCAGGATATGTGCTGAGAGCCTTGGAGAAGAAAGCTTGACCCCTTCTCTTACGATTACCATCATACTTGCAGACTACAGAGGGGCAGTGTAACTCCCCACTGCCCTCAGGATTAAGATCCAAACACTTTTCAACGACTCCTCACCATTCTGTACCCTAACCCAGCAAGGCCAGTGGTATTCTGCCTTTCATCTTCTTCGGACACATTGCTCTTTCCTTGTTACTTAGTTAACCTCTGCTTGTTCTTCAGAATTCAGCCTAGAGGCCACCTCTTTCAAAAACGCTTCTTTGACCTCTATTGTTCAACTCTCCCAAACTGGATTAGATGCCCCACCTAAATGCTGATACATTGTCACTGTCTGCTTACTACTTTTCTCTCATTAACCTTAAAGGGAAGGAGGGACTGTCTGAGTATTTGTCATTGTGTCCCTAGGACATAATATAACATACATTTTGGATTTGGAAAGACCTGTATTGGTACTCTGATCTTGTCATTTTCAAACTAGGGCCACATAGACAACTACCAAACCTGAGAGAGCGAGCCGTTTCTATGAAATGGGAAAAAGAGCATCTGACTCATAAAGTTGCAAAGACTTCAATGAGATAAGGTATGTAAAAGCGTGCCTGGCACCTAGTGGGTCCTCAATAGCTTATCTATCATTCAGAGCTAGGCACACGGGGGAATGGGAACTACTTGGAGTAATCTAGATTTCTTTCTTTCTTTCTTTCTTTTTTTGCCGTACGCGGGCCTCTCACTGCTGTGGCCTCTCCCGCTGTGGAGCACAGGCTCCGGACGCACAGGCTCCGGACGCACAGGCTCAGCGGCCATGGCTCACGGACCCAGCCGCTCCGCGGCATGTGGGATCTTCCCGGACCGGGGCACGAACTTGTGTCTCCTGTATCGGCAGGCGGACCCCCAACCACTGCGCCACCAGGGAAGCCCTAGATTTCTTATACTAGTAAACTGGCATTTTGAACAGATGGAAAACCAAAAAGCTACTGTTGAAAATTTGACGACAATTCCCCTGAAAAATGCACACACAGAAAGAAAAGACAATCTGAATTTCTATGAATCCCAGATTAAGTCCTATAAAAGATTCCTTGAATTTGGCATGGCTTTAGGGAAAATTGCGTAAACTTGGTCACTCCGATTCTACCAAGGGAAACAGCAAGTGGTCCTAAGTAAAAACATCGGAAACAAAACAACTTAAGGAAACAAAACTTGTTACAGTTGTCAGCACAGAAAGAATCCCCCACGGAGAAGGCACTTGGATAATAATCAACATGCAATGGTAAATTACTTACATGTATGCAAAAAACGGAAAAGTTACAACCTCTGCAAAAAGGTGACAATTTTCCCAGTAAAAGGTTGCGCATAATGTTCTAACACCGCATAGCGGTGCAGGCGTAAACATTTGTTACAATGTGATAAACACTTCAATTACGCATCTAGCAAATGTTCCGGGGGAAGGCGAGCAACATACTCGAAATATCCAGCCCTAACTCTCCCATGTATAGCCATTAAATCAAGAATCAAAACAATCTGGAAAAATTCCTCTATACCTACTGAAGACTGATCAAAGACCAGGACTGAATCTTTCCAGCCTTTTAACACCACTCTGACAAGTCGCTTTAATAAAACGTAACTTCCCTTAGTAACAACTAGCACTTTCAAACAGTGCTAGTTGTTACAATTAGCACTTTCAAAAGGTACTCCTTTTTTCGGGTTACAGGGAAACATCACGCTTCTCTACTCCTGCAGAATTGTGAGGAAGGGAAAAGCAAAAATGGCGTGCCGTGCTGGCAAATTACTACACAGAAATAATACTTTTTTTTGTCCTGGGACGGGGGTCGGGGGTGGGGTGGGAGGAATCAAGTCTGAGGTCTCTGCAGTTGAAACTGGTGGGACACGCTACAAGTATTACAAACGGGCTCGGCCACTTTTACTATATCGGGGGCCACAGGCAATGGGGGCCCTCCTCGACCGGCCTTGGCCCCTTCCTTCCCCCGGATCCCTCCCCTAAAGGGAGCCTCGTGGCAATTCGGGTGATGAAACACCCGGCAACGAGCGGCCACGCACTAGGGACGCGCTCAGTCTCGGCGGCCGCAGCTTGTACCCACCCCCACCCAGTCCGCCTAGCCTCTGGGAGCATCGCCATGCAGGGCCCGACCCGCACCACTCCCCGACATGGGGGATCCCCGGGCCAGTCCTCCCGGCCAACTTCCCCGCAGCCTCGCGTGGACCGAGTCGGGTCCGAGTCCCGCCCCGAGCCCCGAGTCACCTTCCCTATCACTCCATCCCGCCTCCCAGCCTGCACTCCCGAGGGCCGGTCAGCAGAGCGGAGCGGCGCCGCAAGCAGGGAGCAGGGAGAGCGGCCCTCGCCCTTGTCACCGTCGTCCTCCGCTACGGCCGCAGCGCTAACCCCGGAGACAGAGCTGGCCGGGGCCGCGCGCCTCTCGCCGCTCCGCGTCCCCTGGCGCCTTCTATTGCGTGGCGCCGGGCAGGCAAGCTAGCAAGCTGGCAGGCGGGATCGGCGCCCCAGGAAGGGAAAGAGCGCGAGGGCCAGCTAACGCTGCCGCCGCCGTCGCCGCTGAGTCAGCGCGAAGCGCGCTCCCCGCGTCGGAGCCGCGCGGACCAAAGCCTGCAGCCTCACGGAGAGTGCGGACTACGGCCCGCGAACCTGGACCGAGAGCCTACAACTCCCAGCATGCAATGTGCAGGCGACACTTCCGGGCAATGGGGCGCACGCGCTCGCCGGGCGCTCGCCAGGAGACGTGGTCGCCGGGGTCTCTGGTGCGTGCTGGGGTGGGGGTTCGTGGGAATCTCTCCCGGCTGTAGAGTCACTTGCTGTTTCTGCGCCAGGACAGAGACCCAGGGTTGGGTTTGCTTAGCACGTTCCATAAAGGCTTTGGTAGGTAGTCGGCAGGTTAGAGTATGGAGCCCCGGAGAGCCTCACCACGTGGTCCAAACCACGTGTGAGTCAGTTGTTTAATTATTCTCTTCTGTGGTCCCACGTGTTCCCCCGCGTGAGGATCCTCCGAGGAAAGCTGAAAATTAAAAATTTTCTTTTTAAACGTACCAGTATTTGTCATTCGTGAAAAGAAGGAGCGCTTTCTTAGGAAGTCCTATTCGTAGGTTCCTTCTATGATACTGTTACTTCGTTTATTCATTCACCGATTAGTTTGTTAATACTGAGTAGAGGTAGTGTGGGCACAAGCTGCGTAGATTTGGATCACAGCTCGCCCTACTTCCGTCACCAACCACCCCGCTCACTAGTTGTTAACCTCAGTTTCAGGCGCGTTACATAATCTATCTGTACTTAAGTTTACTCATCAGTGAAACGGTGGATGATAATCATATTGACCTCAAAGTGTTGTTGGCAGGATTAAATTAATACATGTGTTTGGCATACAATAAGTGCTCGTTATTTAGGTTTCATTGTTGATTGTTAAGTATGTACTGAATACAGACTAGGTTGCCCTCACTGGAACTACAGTGAAAAACAAAACTTGGGGGAGGGGAATGGAAGGAAAAGTAGAATAAAATTAATGTAACCATTTAACAGCTACATTTATTTAGTGACCGGCCATGTGCAAGACACTGCACCAGGCATTTCATATATAAAGAATCTCGAATCACTTTTGCATCACGCTTGTAATTTACTCGTTTAAAATGTCAGGCTAGGATTCCTGTGCTATTACAGTGTATCCCTAGCGTCTAATACCATGCCAGCCTGTAGTTACAATTCAATAAGTGAACAATATGGAGGCCTAATGCTAATCGTGGTCTAAGTGGCTCCAAAGTCTGTCATATGTTCAGTGTATTCCACTGTATCATCCTAAAGACCCTCAAAATACAGTCTATTGTATTGTTACCATCTATATTTGCCTTTTTCATTTGTAAATTTATTTTGTGGATACTTCATATGGGGAAGTTTATCTACAGCTTATCTAGTATCTATAGCTTATCTACAGTTTATCTAATAACACTGGCCCTTTATGGTAGTTCAAATGCCTAGGATTGTAAAAAACCTCTGAATTTTGTAAATTCATGTTATTTCGTAACAAATAAGGAAACTACTTGGAATCTACCTGAAGAGGATCTGAGAGGGATATTAAATTTGACCATTCCGTATTCTGGTTCCCCCATCCATAAAGGGATGGACAGTTTCCCATCTCAGACTAACATAAAATGCCAGTTATCAAAATGTTGACAAAGAGCTGTGATTATTTTAACTTAAAGCATGTGTGCTTGCATATGGCAATGCTTGTATGTACTAATTGGCAACATTTTGGAGCATTTATTATGTGCCAGAAACAGTCCTGAATGTTCAGATGTTAATCCACACAACAAGGTACTATCATTACGCCCATTTTATAGATGAGGAAACAGCAGTGCATAAAAGTTAAGTAGCAGAACTGGGATTCAAACGCGCATAGTCTGGCCCTAGAGTCTGTGCTTCTAACCCCTGTCTCTCAAATGAAGGTCCACTAAACGGTGATGACACTGTAGAACTATTGTGCTAAGTCAATTTTTCTTCCTATAAATATGGTGAGGCACCTCTCTTATAAAAATAAAACATTGTTCCTGTCCCATATTTCCCTTTTTTTTCAATTGCCAGAGTACTTGAAAGAATTAGGGTAGATAACATTTATATATTTCATTATGGTTTACAATATGTCTCCATATAACTTTTCTAATTTGTTCCTCTTAACCTTGTAGGGATGGAGCAGATATCATGATCATGATCATCATTTTTAATTTACAGAAAAGGAAACAGGGGCTTCCTTGGTGGCGCAGTGGTTAAGAATCTGCCTGCCAGTGCAGGGGACATGGGTTCGAGCCCTGGTCTCGGAAAATCCCACATGCCGCGGAGCAACTAAGCCCGTGCGCCACAACTACTGAGCCTGTGCTCTAGAGCCAATGAGCCACAACTACTGAGCTCGCGCGCCACAACTACTGAAGCCCGTGCACCTAGAGCCTGTGCTCTGCAACAAGAAAAGCCACCGGAATGAGAAGCCCGCGCACCAAAACAGAGTAGCCCCCACTCGCCGCAACTAGAGAAAGCCCATGCGCAGCAACGAAGACCCAATGCAGCCAAAAATAAATAAATTAATTAATTAATTAAAAAAAACAGGTGGATCTATTTTAAGTAACTTATCCACATAGCTAGTAAATGGTGGGCTAGAACCCTAGATTCTTGATTCTAGATTTCCTGTCTTCAGGACACCATATATGTTGCCTACACTTAATCTTCCAGTCTCTCACTTATTGTAATCTGTTTTCTGTTCCCAAATCACTCTACTAAAACTCTTACAAATGATCCAACCCTGTGACCATTTTTATTAATTTATTTCAACTTTTCTGTTGACTATCTCCTTCCTCCTTGAAATTCCTCTCTTGACTCTGACCCTGTGTTATCCTCAAAATCCTTTTATTTTTTTTGATGACTACTCTGTCTTCACTGCACTCCTACTTTTGTTCTCTTTACCATGTCTTCCCCAAAGTTGCCTTCTTAGCCACCTGGCTTTCTGTTTTCTGCACTTGCTCTCAGTAATTATTTCCATGGCTTCAACACTCATTTCTATGAAGATAATCTCCCATTCTCTACTTCTGGTTCTAAGATTCTGTACTCCTAACGTGTTACAAGACACCTACACATCTCACCAGTATGTCAACTCTTAACATGTCCAGAACCAAAGTCGTGATCTTACCCACAAAATACATCTCCCTCCTGATGTGGCTATTTATACCAATGCATTCAACTCCTCAACATAACTCAGTGCTCTTAGGGTCAGTTTGTTGCTTTCATGTTCAGTGATCCAGTTCAATTTCAGCATAGTGCTGTCACATCTATCTTTTCTGTTCCTTTCCTTATTTCCTCTACCTTACATTAGGCTTTCAAAGCTTCTCTCATGGACTTACTAAAGGAAACTTATCCATTTCTTGAAAGTTATCTTTAGGTTGTGAGACTGCAGGTGATTTTTGTTATCTTCCTTGTACCTTTTTGGATTTAAAAAAAAATTCACAGTGAACATGTAGTCCATTCATTAAAAAAAATTTTTTTAAACTGACTATAATAAAAGGAAAAAAAGAAAGTTTCATTCACTCTTTGAGAATTTATTGAATGCTACCTCCCTCAAGAAGTGTTTCCACATTTCCATAACCAGGCTTATTTGATCATTTCTTTGATGTTGTGCTTTTTTTCTCATACCTCTCATGTCATTAATATATTTTAATATGTTTTTGTTTTGTATTAAATTTGTGTGGTTGTCTTACCTATTAATCAATTCTTGAAGACTGAAAATAAGTTTTATCCTGATTCTGTTTATGGGTAGTAATTTCTCTGTAAATATCTGTGAAATGTATTGAATTGAACCCAAATAATATAATATGAGCTGATAACCACTGAGTTCTGTGTCAGATTCTCTTATTTGTCTCAAAGCTTATTAAGCCTAGTGTCATTGTCACCAAAAGCTCATTCATGATGGGTTTCCTGGCCTGGCCGAGAAAGAAGTCGGAAAATAGGTAGGGTGAGCTGTCTTTATTGGGTTCTAGTCCAATCATTGGTTTCTTTTAGAGTAAGTGGGTGTGAAGCAGGAAGCCTGAGGCAGAACAGAGCACTGGGGCATTATTTAGTAAAAGAAAAAGTTGTTTGTTTTAATCCAAGGCATTTGCATGTTTCCTTAGACTTTATCATAATGATACCTCCTCTTCTCTATATGTCAGTTGACTGCTAATGTTGTAGATATTTAAATGGTCAGTATCCATTAATACTAAGTAGAAATACCAAGGGATTCCTAATTCAGACACCTTTAAAAGTGCAGGTTCTATTTACCTACTACAGGCTTCAAGTATCTCTCTATACATACTGTCTTTAGTTTCACGCTGGGAGATGGGAACACTTGGGATCCCTAGACCCACTGAAGGG
Organism: Neophocaena asiaeorientalis asiaeorientalis; assembly: GCF_003031525.2. Lineage (NCBI taxonomy): Eukaryota > Metazoa > Chordata > Mammalia > Artiodactyla > Phocoenidae > Neophocaena > Neophocaena asiaeorientalis. The sequence goes on from NW_020185339.1 coordinate 17,700,130, forward strand.
TACTTCTAGTTTGAAATCCTTACAGGATTCTTACGACCTATGGCCCACTGCTCATTTCTCCACCAAAAATGCAACTAAAAAAAAAAAAAAGGTAAAAATGCCATTCTTTTGTTTGTATATTTGTGCATGTAGATTAGATGTTGTCTTGAGCCTTAATCTAAAGTTTAAAAAGTTAGGCTAGCACCCAACAAGGAAGAGTTTAATATTACTACTTTGTATATGGGGAACTAAATGACCATATATGTACCAGGAAATCACATAGTTGTTCAATTTATTTTTAAAACACTTACACATTGTCGCTCTGTTCTAGGTACCTGTTCTAAGTACTTAGAAACATTGCTAATCCTCATAATAACTCTATGGGGTTGGTACTATTACCCCATTTCACAGATCAGGAAACTGGGGCACTGAGCAATTAAGGTAAGTTGTCCAGGAACTCCCTGGCAGTCCAGTGGTTAAGACTCCATACTCTCCCTGCCGAGGGCCCAGGTTTGATCACTGGTTGGGGAACTAGGATCCCGCATGCCGTGCAGTGTGGCCAAATAAATAAAGTTGTACAATGTAATTTTTTTTTTTTTTTTTTTTTTTTTTTTTTTTTTTTACTCAACCACTGCGCCACCGGGGAAGCCCCAATGTAATTTTTTAAACTACTGAGTGGGACCTGGAATTTGAACCACGTCATCTGGCTCAACACTACTGTCCTCTCATCCTTAGACCTAAGGCTATTCTGTTCTTCTGGTTAAGGAGAGTGCCTTTGGGTATTAGTTCCAGGTAAGTAATGTTCCATTCCTTTGGATAGTTTTATCAAGAAACATCTCTTAAGTGCTTGATTGCATAGGATCTGTACCAAATGCTTCCTGAGTTTGGATGGATTTAGAAGATAAGGAATAAATGCTTATGTAGGGTGTATTTATGTTAACTATCCTCATAAAGCTTACCAAAAGATAAGGGAATATGGATACTTTGCATGTCTGTAGTGCTTTCAGAACTCATAAGTCATTGCCTTTGCTCCTCACATCAGCTCTTTGGTTAGTAGGGCATAAATTAGTACTAGTTTCATTTTACGAATGGTCAAATGAGGCTCAAAAAGGTGAAGTGACTTTCCAAAAATCTCAGATACTGAGCAACAGGATTAGTGCTCTAATCCAGTTCTCCTGACTCCAAATCCAGGGATCTTTCTCCTATATGAAACCCCTTTCCTGTGATCCGAACTTTGCTGTTACACTGGCAACAGTATAGAAAAACAAGTGACTGGAAACCAAGATACTGCCTTCTCTGTGTGCCACAAAGTTAAAATTTTAACTGAGCTCACCTTAACCACCAGACCCTTTGTTAAATTCCCTTCTTCATGTGCAACATTTGTTAAGCCTAGTACCCTTATCACCAAAAGCTCATTTATGGTGGGATTCCTGACAGAGCAGATATGCTGTCTTTTCCGGTCCTGATCCAGTAATTCTGTTTCTTAGTCCCAGGAAGTGGGTATGGAACAGGGAGCCCAAGAGACACGAAATAGCAGTCTGGACTGATGCCTTTCCCCACTTTCCTCACATTCCACCTCTGCAGTAGCCATTTACTTTTCTTCTTTTTTTTTTTTAACATCTTTATTGGGGTAAAATTGCTTTACAAATGGTGTGTTAGTTTCTGCTTTATAACAAAGTGAATCAGTTATACATATACATATGTTCCCATATCTCTTCCCTCTTGCGTCTCCCTCCCTCCCACCCTCCCTATCCCACCCCTCCAGGCGGTCACAAAGCACTAAGCGATATCCCTGTGCCACGAGGCTGCTTCCCACTAGCTATCTACCTTACGTTTGTTAGTGTATATATGTCCATGCCTCTCTCTCGCCCTGTCACAGTTCACGCTTCCCCCTCCCCATATCCTCAAGTCTGTTCTCCAGTAGGTCTGCGTCTTTATTCCTGTCTTACCCCTAGGTTCTTTTCAACCACTCTTGTGAGGTGTGGTTATTTGGCAAAGCTGAAGGGCCTTTGCCTTCTGTTGGTTTGAGGCAACAAATTCTAGAATGGGTTACATAGCGAATAGTCTTTATTTCAGAGGAAATAGCCATGCCTCTGGGGCTCCAGGTATGAAGTTATGAAGAGTCAGATGTATGATCAGATTCCAAGAAAACTTGAAATGCTAGGTCATTTAAAATTTTGTCAGCAGGTGGCTCTTCTCTCCTTATTCACCAAATACATTCTCGCCAAAAAAAGAAATATTGTTTCTACTTCTTTGCTGCTATCGAGTTCCTCAGACTTCTTTAGTCACATCCAAACATTTCTTCTCAGTTCCCTTTTGCAGCGATTTAGTCTACAATAAGTTTATGCATTTTAATTTATTTATACTCTCCACAAAGGATTTGAAATTGCTTACAACATACAGTATGCCATAGTAAAATATGAGGAAAAGGAGAATATAAAATGCAATAAAGAATATGTAATTCGATTCTGGGTTGCAGGTAGCTGGAGCAAATCAAACAAAATATAAATATATGGTTTGCATTACCAGGTCTCTGGGTGAGTGAGCAGGAAGGGAGAATGACTTTTCTAGGATTTGAAATTAAAATGAAAGTTCTCACCTAGAGTTATTGGAGGCAAGTTTCTGTTGCTGTGTCCTTCTCATCTCTCTAACCTAATTTATAATAAGTTATTCATGGTCTGTAAAAACTAAGCAGTACTTTTACTACCCTGCAGTCTCAAGGCTGCACGATCAGCATTTCTCAACCTCTAAGCTTCAATTTGTTCAAGATGCAGGCTTCACCCATTCATTCATCCTACACAGATTGAGTTCCGACTGCCTACAGGGCATTGTCCTGGGCACTGGGAACAGAAACATATCCATTAGGTAGGCTTGGGTGTGCTCAAAACAATTTATAAGATTTTCTTCTGTCTGATTTTATGTCGTTGGAGAAAGAAAAGCTACGTTTCTACTCATAAAAATTAGAGAGCTATGCCATTCAGTGTTATAATCGAATGATAAACCTGTGTGATTGATCTTAATAGGGCTCTAGGATTGTTCTGTTTAAAAATAAATCTATTTTAAAATATTTAATAAATAAATCGGTAAATTACATGTCATTCAAGTTTCTAATAGAAAACCTGACTAAAACCGAGGCTTCCACACGGTTTGTAATAAATGGCTTGGTCTGCAACAGCTGGAGTAGGCGAGGGTAGGGGGCCGGGGTGAGAGGAGGGCCCAGGATGCTTGCCAGCAAGGAACCTGGGGGACCGGCGTCGCGGCCCGCCCACTGTTGTCTGGGGTTGAGGCCAGGATGGGGGGAGGGCTGCGCGGAGGCGTCCACCACTCTCAGCCCTCGGCCCTGCAGCGGGCGCCCCGCATGGCCAGCCCCGCGCGGGCCGGTTTCCCCGCGCGTAAGAACAGCCGCCTGGACGCGTTCCTGCGGAGGCATCTGCCGGCCCGAGGTCTACGACGCCATCCGCGCCTACGAGCAGTGCATCGTGGTGTCCGACACGGGGAAACACACCTTAAAGTACGTGCTGCTCAGTGACCGGCTCATCTACCTGACCGAGAACCCGCTCCAGTCCATCCGGCGAGTCGTGGCGCTCCGGAACATCGCGGCCATTGACCTGGTGAGGCGCGCGGGCGGGCTCGCGAGAATCCCCCTTCTTGGGGGGGGTTCTGTATGCACTCTGAATAAAGATGCTTTTACCGTTCTCATCTTCTGTACCGGTCATCCCCTGTCCCCTCAAATACAGATTTGGAGAACATAGCCCCCTATCAGAAGTACGCTTTGAGGTCATTCCTAAGTTCATTAAGCATCTAGCCTTGCCAAGCACTGTCTAGACACTGAGGATGCAAAAGTGAAATAGGGCGCCATCCCAGAAGCTGCTATGGGAGAGACAGAAAGCCAACACCAGGACAAATAAATGCCATGTGATAAATGCTATTATGCCTTGTTTATTTTTTTATTTTTAGGGCTTAGAGCGTGTTAGGTGCTCGATATGAGTTAAGTGAATAAATGAATTAATGAATGAATGCATGCATGCATTAATGAGATGCGCATGGGATGCCTGGCAATCTCAGGCGGATCATTCATCCAAACTGGGCTCAGGCCATGCTGGGAAAACTTCCTGGAAGGAGTGTCATAAGAGCGGAGCCTTGAAGGAGATACAATCTGTCCCAGTTTTTAGTGTGCTGCTACTGTATCCCTTTCGTCCAGGAATAGATTTACCTTATAAATCAGCAACAGCTTGAAGCAGTCTCTCTCCAATTACTGTTTTTCCCCCTTGGCTCCCTTTGTCTGAGCTGCTCTTCAGGTGTGTTCTTCCTTTTTCCATTGGGGACAGGTGTCTAGCCTCGTTTTTCTTTCCTTTGCCCTAGTCTCTGTGTCCCTCAAGGGAGAGGTTGGCGAGACTCTTGATAGAGCTGTTTTTTTATTTTTATTTATTTATTTATTTATTTATTTTATTTTTGCGGTACGCGGACCTCTCACTGCTGTGGCCTCTCCCGTTGCGGAGCACAGGCTCCGGACGCGCAGGCTCAGCGGCCATGGCTCACGGGCCCAGCCGCTCTGCGGCACGTGGGATCTTCCCGGACCGGGGCATGAACCCGTGTCCCCTGCATCGGCAGGCGGACTCTCAACCACTGCGCCACCAGGGAAGCCCTGATAGAGCTGTTTTGCCAAGAAAATCATAGCTTGTTTGGAACATGTCTGTAAGAAAATAATAAAATTAAATGAAAAAAGTAGGGCTTCCCTGGTGGCACAGTAGTTAAGAATCCGCCTGCTAATGCAGGGGACATGGGTTTGAGCCCTGGTCCGGGAAGATCCCACATGCCGCGGAGCAGCTAAGCCCATGCACCACAACTCCGGAGCCTGCGCTCTAGAACCTGCGAGCCACAACTACTGAAACTCGGGTGCCTAGAGCCCGTGCTCCGCAACAAGCCACTGCAATGAGAAGCCCGTGCACTGCACCGCGGCTAGAGAAAGCCTGCACGCAGCAATGAAGACCCAATGTAGAGAAAAATAAAAGAATGAATAAAATAAATAAATTAAAAATAAATAAATAAATGAAAAAAGTAAATGCTTTCTTTTTCTACTTAAAATACTGCCGTGGGCTGATATCACTATGCTAATTTCTTTGCTTTATTTGAGCCAAAGCTGGAAGTAAAACTGCCTTTTCCTCACTGCTACTGTTTGCATTCTCTTGAACTAAAATTTAAAAAAAATTAAATTTCTGACCAAATGTTTTAGAAAACATTAAACACTCAACTTCTTCTAGTGTCTGCAGTGTAAACATGTATTCTTTTAACAGAAAATAGTGATTTTAGGATATTGTTACTCTCCCCAAAAAGAGACAGTATACATATTTCAGTAGTTGTTATATGTATTTCTTTCTAAGCTGTCAGAATCTGAAAAGTACAGTAAAGCTCCCTAGGCCTCCCAAGCCAAGAATATTACAAAAAGGCATACCAATTTATTTATTTATATGAAATACTACATATTTCAGTAGTTGTTATATATATTTCTTTCTAAGCTGTCAGAATCTGCAAAGTACAGTAAAGCTCCCTAGGCCTCCCAAGCCAAGAATATTACAAAAAGACATACCAATTTATTTAGTTTACAAGGTAAACTCTGTACTCGATTTACAGAGTTTACCTTTCAGGCATATAGAAGAATGTGTAATGTCTATAAAGGTGCCAAACAAATCTAAGATTTCAGCATTGTTGATAGATTTAAAGTCCATCTTACACAATATAGTTTAACTTTGTTTAAAGTTGTGGTAGGCAGAATAATGGCTCCCAAAAGATATCTCCAGAACCTGTTTTACGTTACATGGCAAAGGGGAATTACAGTTGCAGATAGAATTAAGGTTGCTTGCTAATCAGCTGACCTTAAAATAGGGAGATTATCTTGGATTATCTGCATAGGGCGAATGTAATCACAAAATCCTTAAAAGTGGAAAAGGGAGGCAGAAGAAGAGTCAGCAGCAGAGTGATGCAGCGTAAGAAAGACTACTGGTTTTGAAGTTGGAAGGGGGCCACGAACCAAGGAATGTGCGCAGCCTCTAAAAGCTGGAAAAGGCACAGAAACAGGTTTTTCCCTAGAGCCTCCAGAAAGAATGCAGTCTTGCTGATACCTTGGTTTTAGACCAGTGAAACCCATATCAGATTTCTGACCCCAGAACTGTAAGAAAATAAGTTTGCGTTGTTTAATACCACAAGTTTATGGTAATGTGTAACAACAGCAATAGGAATTCAATAAAGAAGTGTTTTCTCTTATGTTGTTTTTAAATGGGTAATTGTTAAAATGTATTGTTTCAGTGAGAAATAAGTATAATCATGCCAAGCACAAATGCCTTAATCTCTTTTTCTGGGTTTTTATTATAGTTATTGTTACATTTCAGTGGCTTGTGCTAAGCTCCATAGGGTGTGTGAAAAATGGGTGTCCCCAGATTGCTTTATCTAGTGTCAATTAATAACGAATTAATAACACTATGTCTATCCTTGGTACCACATAGAGAATTTTGCTGATTTCTATGTTATGTCATATATAGTTGTCCTGCTATCTATTACATTGGAGTATATCATCTCAGTGCTGGGCAGCTTTGTTTTTTAGAACTGGTTCCTCCTTTCTTGAAAGATAAACTGTTTAATCTCCTTTTCTCCTAGGGTGCTGTCCTCTTTCTAAGGCTACCTCTTTAGACATACTTTTCCGTTCTCAAAGGTCTTCTCATTTTACTGTGCAAGTTTGTCTCTTGTTATTTAACTTTCAGTTGGCTCAGGTTCCCACTTGGCCTTTGTTTTTACTGTCCTGTCAATAAAGCCCCTAAGCAAACCAGTCCTTTATGCCTCTGGGCCTCTACCCTTCTTGTTCCACATTTGGCCAGATTTCTCCACATAGTTCATGTCTCATATTCCAGTTACACTTAGGATAAAATTTGCAAATATACAGATAAAATTCTGTTCTCTCCCCTAAGGAAAAAAATTGAAAGAACAGCAACAAAACGTTAGACCCAGAGTATAGATGTGAGATTTCTGTTCTAGCAAAGACAAGTTCCACGTGCACTTGGAGGTCTCAGTAGGTGATTTGTTTTTGTTTTTTCAAAACAAATTAATGTCAGTTTTATTTAAATAATTTTTTTTTTTAAAATTTTTTTTTTTTTTTTTTTTTTTTTTGCGGTACACGGGCCTCTCACTGTTGTGGCCTCTCCCGTTGCGGAGCACAGGCTCCGGACGCGCAGGCTCAGCGGCCATGACTCACGGGCCCAGCCGCTCCGCGGCACGTGGGATCTTCCCGGACCGGGGCACGAACCCGTGTCCCCTGCATCGGCAGGCGGACTCTCAACCACTGCGCCACCAGGGAAGCCCTAAATAATTTTATGTAAGTTTTTTAATCATTTATATTTAAAAATTAATTATTTTAAAAGTTGATATATAATTGACTTATAACACTATGTTAGTTTCTGGCGTACAACATAGTGGTTTGATATTTCTATACATTACAAAATGATCACCACTCAGTAGGTGTTTATGGTTCATATCCTAAAAGAAAGGGTTTCCAAGGTTGTTTGGGCAGAGCTTTTGTGAAAGGCAGATGTTTTCTTTCAAAGTTCCTTTTGAAAGCTCTAGAGTTCTGCTCTTGTCCTGTACATCACAATACTATTCTTTAAGCCCTTCTAAGATTAGACACATTTTTCAAGTGTGAGAACCAACTCTCCTGAACAGTGATTTCCTATGGATTCACTCTCCTTCAATGCCATCCCATCACCTACAAAGAAAAAAAACCTGTCAACTTCAGCAGCCCTTGTTTCTACTTCTTGCCTTTCTTTGTCCTTGTCCTTTCACCACTTTCCTCAGTGAATATCTCCTCTCCAGCCATCCTGGGGTCCATGTGGCTTCTTGAACAGGCAGCAAATGCACCTTTATAGCCGGGCCTGTTTGCTTGCAGCGTTTGCTTCCTCCTCCTTCAAGGATGTTCAGAACGTCGTATCTATAATCTTCCTCCTTTTAAAAATGTAAAAAATATTCTCGGCTCGGACAGAAACAGGTCACAGGCTGTGCCGAAGGGGCCACTATAGTTTGCTAACGGATTCCTGCTTTCCCCTTCCCGTATTCAAATCCTACACAGTTTCCAGGCTAAGCCCAAGTTGTTCTTTCTCCAAATCACTTTTCCTTGACTGAGCCCATGAGAGCAGGTCTTTTGGTCTGTTTTGCTCATTGCTCTATCTGGTTCCTAGAACATTGCCTGATACAGGTGAGATGGCCAATAAATATTTGTTAAATATTCAACATAATCTGTCTCTTTGTTTCTCAGTTTATTATCTGCAATATACATCGGGGCATTTAGTAATACATTTTTATTCAGCTTTTGCTTTCTACCTGTGTGGACTTGGTCAAGTATATTCATCCTCTACTTTGTGCCTCCATTTCTTCATCTGTGAAATGGAGATAACAGCACCTTCCTTATAGAGCTGTTGGGAGGATTAACTTCATTAATAGATGAAACACACTTAAAATAGTACTTGGCACATGGGAAGAGCTACATACATGTTTCATTATTATCAATAACCTTTATTCACATATATTAAGTCAACTAAGGTTCCTGAATCTGTAAGATTGATATGATCTCTTTAGGAGATTTAGTAAATTTGGGGAAAAAATAACTGGTTTTTGAGCATTGATTATGTATTAGGTGTTTTATTTATTTATTTAGGCTGCGCCAGGTCTTATTTGCGGCATGAGGACTCTTAGTTGCAGCATACATGCGGGATCTAGTTGCCCCACCAGGGATTGAACCCAGGCCCCCTGCATTGGCAGCGTGGAGTCTTACCCACTGGACCACGAGGGAAGTCCCTATATATTAGCTGTTTTTAAATCTCATTTATTCTTTTTGAAAATTTGTGCACTGGGTTTGTCAAGTTTAATATGTTCAAAAACAGAATTCCTCATCTCCACCCCCAAACGTGTTCCTCTCTCAGCTTTTCCTATTTTAGGAAGTAACATCATCTTCCATTATCTTTAATTCTATCTTTCCTTCAACTCTTCTCATCCTACACATCAGTATGTCATCTTGACTTGTGTAGAAGAGGAAAACGTTTTTCTAGGTCTGAAAATTTTATATGACATGGGAGCCTTTACAAGGAAATGAAATCTCAAAGAAGAAACAGTTAAACCTATGTGTGTTTAGTACTAGGTTTAATGAAGAATGGAGAGTCATAGAAAAATGTGATAGTTCAAAAAAGTTCAAAAAAGCTAAGGGTAATAGACTGGGGAAATTTTAGAAAGGCCTGCTTGTTTGGATTTGTCTTAACATCCCTGTCTTGGAGATAAGGATGTTCCTTTCCTCTGGGTATAGGGAGGGCACCTCTCTCACGAGGGCCTTAAGACCTGATTCAGGGGAGGAGGGCTGGGGAAGGTCAGAAGGACTTTCCTGCATCTGTGTTTTCTTGAATTCCTTCAGCTCAAAGTATTCAGTATGCCAAGGCACCATATTTTGGGGTAGTGTGTTCTGAACCCCATCACTTGTCTTCCAAAATATATCTAACTATGACCTTTCCCATTTTTCTTATTCCTTTTTCTAGCACCACTTGTCCAGTCCCTTATCTAGACTACTGAAATTGCCTCCAAATTGATTCCTCTCCACATAGCAGCTGGGATGATCCTTTTAAATAATAATTATAAATTAAATTATATCACTCTTCTGTTTCAAAGTCTGCATGAACTTGCAAACTCCTTATTCCCTATGGGAGCCTCCATGGTTTGACCCATCTCTGACTTACCTCCTACCACTCTTCCCAGAGCTCTTTCTGCTCTTCTTCCTGCCTCAGGGCCTTTGCACCTGTCATCCTATCTGGAACACATTTCCTCAGATCTTCAGAGGGTTGATCCCTTCTTGTCAGTCATGTTTCTGAATTCAGCATCACCTCCACAGGGATGCCTTCTGTGTTCACCCAATCTAAAGTACCATTCCCCCAACACACTTAGCACATCTCTTTGTTTCAAAACACTTACCACTATTTGAAGTATAAGATTAATGTGTTTAGTGATTTATTATTGTCTATGTCCCATAGTAAATGTAAGCTCCATGAGAGCAGGACCTTGTTTGTCTTTTCATCCCTGTCTCACTGTGCGTTATATTCCCAGACACATAGCAGATAGTCAATAACTACTTGTAAAACTGGAAGAATGAATAAGTGAATGAATGGATGCTCAGATCCATCATACAGTTTACCTCTTAGAAAGGGACATATTTCCTTATTTCCAAATATTGAGGGACTTGGGAGACTGACAACTCATCACACTGGCCAGAGTTAACACAGCCAGTTAGTGGCAGAGTCAAGAGTAAATTCCCACGGGTCTCCTGCTGCTCAGATTCAGCTCTCTTAATGCTTCTTTTGTGTTTGTATGGGATGACCCCTGTGTTGTTTATCTGTGTCATGCATTTTGAGAGATAGTGAGAGTTATATGAGACCATGTTATGCATACTTCTTTTTATCTTGAGCTTTTTTCCCCTCTATTTTGACTCACTTGTTGCATTTCAAAGATCTCACTATGGGAGGAAGAAAGAAGTGATAAACTCTTTATCAGTCATTGTGGCTGTTTCTTTTTTCTTTTAATTTTTTAAAAAATTAATTAATTTTATTCATTTTTGGCTGCATTGGGTCTTTGTTGCTTCGAGCGGGCTTTCTCTAGTTGCGGTGAGCCGGGGCTACTCCTCATTGCGATGCACAGGCTTCTCATTGCGGTGGCTTCTCTTGTTGCAGAGCCTGGGCCCTAGGCGTGCGGGCTTCGGTAGTTGTGGCATGTGGGCTCAGTAGTTGCAGCATGCAGTCTCAGTAGTTGTGGCTCGTGGGCTCTAGAGCACAGGCTCAGTAGCTGTGGTGCACAGGCTTAGCTACACTGTGGCATGTGGGATCTTTCCAGACCAGGGCTTGAACCCATGTTCCCTGCATTGGCAGGCAGATTCTTAACCACTGCGCCACCAGGGAAGCCCAGGTCAGTGCTTGTTTGATTTTATTTATTTATTTATTTATTTATTTTTTGGCTGTGTCGGGTCTTCATTGTGGCATGCAGGCTTTTCGTTGTAGTGCATGGGCTTCTCTCTAGTTGTGACGTGCAGGTTTTTCTCTCTCTAGTTGTGGCGCAGGCTCCAGAGCACGTGGGCTCTGTAGTTTGCAGCACGTGGACTCTCCAGTTGAGGCTCACCAGCTCAGTAGTTGTGGTGTGTGGGTTTAGTTGCTCCATGGCACGTGGGATCTTAGTTCCCTGACCAGGGATCGAACCCGTGTCCCCGGCGTTGGAAGGCAGATTCTTTACCACTGGACCACCAGGGAAGTCCCAGTGCTTGTTTGATTTTAATAACCTTATTAACAGCCAGAGATTTTAATGAAAACCCTCGTGAAGAAGTGCAAGGGGTAACTGGAAAGATTGTGAACACTTGGCTTTAGGAAAATTCCTGGTAGTCATCTCTGTGAAACTTGGGCCTCCCACTACAGAGGGAACCACAAGTCCTGCCCTGATAATTGTGGTTTTATTATAGTTATTAACAGCATTCACTCTCCATTCAAAAATATTGGCTGGGGGGCTTCCCTGGTGGTGCAGTGGTAAAAAGAACTTTGGCTCTTTGCCCAGTTTATAATTTTGAATTTGCAAGATTTTGTGAGGATTTATAGAGTCGTCAATTCAGAACAGTAACTCTATCTTCTTCATAAACTCAATCAAATCATGTGACTAATGACCAACTAACTTTTTTATTTTTTTAAGTCAAAGAAGAGAATAATGGCCCTAAAAGTTTGAATGAATCCCTTTTCAGGTGAGATTGTTGTTTTATGTTTTTAACTTGCTGTCCAAAACTTATTTTACATTTCAATTGGCTTTTTAAAAAAAAATTATTTATTTTATTTATTTATTTTTGGCTGCTTTGGTTCTTTGTTGCTGTGCGTGGCTTTCTCTAGTTGCGGCGAGCAGGGACTACTCTTCATTGCAGTGCACGGGCTTCTCATTGCGGTAGCTTCTCTTGTTGCGGAGCACAGGCTCTAGGAGTGTGGGCTTCAGTAGTTGTGGCACGTGGGCTCAGTAGTTGTGGCGCGTGGGCCTAGTTGCTCCACAGCATGTGGGATCTTCCTGGACCAGGGCTCGAACTCGTTTCCCCTGAATTGGCAGGCGGATTCTTAACCACTGCGCCACCAGGGAAGCCCTCAACTGGCTTTTTCAATGCTTTTTCTCTACTAATGTCTTTGAACTGAATTCTGTTTATCTCATGTACGTAATAATGAAGAAGGTATTTTGTGAGATTTTCTTCTAAATTCAAATCCAGTTAGTTATAAACTATAATTTTTCTCATTTCAATTGAATATACAGATGTCTCAGTATAAATAAATGATTAAAATCAAACTCAAATCATTTATTGAACTCTGGTTCTGTGTAGTGGCATGCTGGGCCCTGTAATAGATACAAAGATGAGTAAGACATAGTTCCTGTCCTTGAGAGGCCGATTCTCACCAGGACATATGACATTTGCGTAAATAAAGATACTGCAAAGTATGCATGCTAAGTGTCATGATTGAGTTTGAGCAAATTGTCAAAGAGATTTAATGAGGGGAAAGGTCTTATTCGGTTGTGGGGAGAAGTCAAGATGCCAGATGACGGTGAAGGAATGGTGCACATGGTGATAGAGATATTGCAGTTGGAGGGAACAGTAGAAGCTACAGTAGAGGCAGGAAAAAATGGAACATGTATAAATTGAAAAAGGAGTTTCCTAAGCTGCATAGCTCAAAGTATGATTCTAGGGCTTCCCTGGTGGCGCAGTGGTTGAGAATCTGCCTGCCAATGCAGGGGACACGGGTTCGAGCCCTGGTCTGGGAAGATCCCACATGCTGCGGAGCAACTAGCCCCGTGAGCCACAATTACTGAGCCTGCGCATCTGGAGCCCGTGCTCCGCAACAAGAGAGGCCGCGATAGTGAGAGGCCCGCGCACCGCGATGAGGAGTGGCCCCCACTTGCCGCAATTAGGAGAAAGCCCACACACATAAAAGAAGACCCAACACAGCAAAAATAAATAAATAAATTAAAAAAAAAAAAAAGTATGATTCTATTACACACTTTAAGTATCTAGACATTAGGAGGAAGGGAGCATAGGATTCTAAGAGCTCTGAGTCAGGGGATTATAGGCATGGGGAAAATTAAGGTGCATTGGGGCCCTGAAAGTCAGGTCATGACATGGGGGAAACAGCCCCCAGGAAAACATTGCAAAATGTGGAAAGAAAAAGTGAACGCCTACTTGGAGAGTATTCACCCCCAAGACCTGTGGTGTACCATGCTGTGCAATGGGTTACTGGGGAGGGGCCTTTTCCCACTGTACTTATTCTCATACCTTCTCTCACTGAACAATGACATACAAAGGTCTTTTAAACTAAATTTTATTAACTTTTTTTGTCACCAAAAGAAAAAAAAATTGTTTTAGGAAGCCTGGCTTGTATCATTAGGCTTAGAGGATCATGATTTGTTCTAAATCCATGTAATAACAAGCTATGTTTTAAGGGGTTGATACACTTCCATTGTTACCCTGAGCGCCATAAATTACTAGCTTCTGGGAGGAGGGTCTCTGCCTTCTTGTCTCAGGGCACTAAGTGAAGTTCCTAACGTGGCCCTTGTAACTGGAAGTACTGAGGGAGAGGCACTGCCATTTGGCATATAATGCCCCAAGTTTTCTAGACCACTCTGATAGCCTCATTGTTTTCTTCCAGTTTAGAAAAATAAAAGAGATTTCTAAGTAATGTATGCAGTAGCTGTTTTAGGTTATTGTGGAGGTCAGAACTCTTTTAAAAGTGGCAGAGGTCCAACTTAGGTTAAAAGGGGAATTTATTGGAATTACAGGGCAATATTGGAATTAGAGGGCAACTCATGTTATTCAACATTCATTCAGCAGATATGTACAGATACAGACATAAATATAGATGCAAATGTAGATCTATCTATTTTACCTGTTAAATCTGGCATATTCTGTTTGCTGGGCTCTTCAATTTTAGATGTACAATGGTGAGCAAAATCCGCAAAAGTTAGAAACCACAACTTAGGAAAGTAGGAATGCTAAGAATGAAGCTGGACTTAGGCATAGCTGGAACTTGGGACTTGAATGCCATAGAACTTTGTCTCTGTCTCCTCTGATGTTTGTGGATCAGCTTCATTTTCTCTCACTGAATACCACGTCTTCTGTGGGACAGCAAAGTCACCAACTGTCTTAAATTCACTTTTTACTTCTCCCACCACCACACAAAGGCTAACTCACACACTTTCTCGTGCCAAATTAAAAAATCCTGGGAAGGTCTCTGATGCCTAACTTGAATAAACGATTGACTGCTAAAAAAATATCCACCATAGCCAAGAGGTTTAAAAACATGGCAGCTTCTGCGTGCTCCATGTGTGGAGAGGAGGACTGATTTCCAAATAAAGTGGGGGTGGTGGAGTTAGGTCTGCTATCCCATAGTTTTCTAGTACTGTCATCTTCATAATTAAACATCTGAGTCAAAAGTGTAAACAAAAGGCAGGCTACCATAAACACTAATTAGAGGGCTAAAGAATGTTAGCATGTACAGAGCTTTGTGACACCTCTGAGGTGTAAAGTTTTAGGCCTAATTATGAGAAGCTGCAGGTCATAAGAAGGATGCAGTTATCTTGGGACATCACACTTACATAAATATGATTACTTTTCAAGGTAATAGTAAACAACAGGCCTTTTAACACCTGAGGGATAGAAAACAGACTGCTGATGATCTCTGATAATGAGATTCAGTACTTTGGTTTCTCTGTCTTTAGTATAGCTCTTCATTAGTGCATAGTTCCATGTAGTCATGCATTTTACAGGAGAAAACCCAAGCAGATATCTAACCAAAATGTTCTCTAAGGAAAAGTTTATTGTGACTTACTTAAGAATCCCCTAAAGCTGGGAGGAAAAAGACTGCCTATTGCTTGCACGTATAAAAAAAACATACAGATCAATAGAACATTTTTACAGTGCTGGCATAGAGTAAGATTTATGTAAATTTAATTGCATTCACCTTGAATAATCCAAAGGAAAAGAGTGAAAATGCTTAGCCCTCAGTCCAGATCTGCTAAGCTCATACCCACCAGGGTGGATTTCAATCTGAGTTTACATCTATTTATAGCCTCTACTGATATTTAGCTAATGAAAACTTAAAATTAAGCAGATTTTCTAACCATAGTGCATGGCAAGTAGTGGGATGAACTTTTGGAGAAACCGATCTGTTTAATTAACAGAATCAGAGCTGACCACCTTGGCATCCTTATGAAATGAGAATGTATTGCATTTAATTGTATATCATTAGCAAAATAGAAGGGAAAAAAAACAATAAAGAAGGTGAACCTTATATTTTTCTCTAAGAAGAAGCACTTCTTGGCAGAAAGTAGAAAAAGCTGTTTTATTCTTCTCTGCATAGTAGATAAAAACATAAAGCCTCTGTAGCCACACTGGCTGACTTCAAATCTGGACTCTACCTTGGACTATTTAACCTTCCCAGACTTCACTCCTCATGGGTAGGATGGGGCTCACAATGGTACATATCCCACAGGGATGATATGTAAAGGGCTAAGTCATGTACAGTTGACCCTTGAACAACACAGGTTTGGACTTTGAGGGTCCACTTATATGCAGACTTTCTTCAATAGATACATACTACAGTCCTACACAATCCTTGGATATGGAACCTTGGATACAGAGGGGTGAACTGTAAAGTGTTATATGCTGATTTTCAACTGTGTAGAGGATCAGTACCCCTAACCCCACATTGTTCAAGGGTCAACTGTACATGTAAAGTGCTTAAACTGTGTGTGGCACTTAGTGAGTCCCTATTAAACTTAGCTCTTTCGTTTTTGCAAAGTCAGTCACTGAGCTATAATCTATTTAGCATCCTCAGAATCCTTGATCAAGCCTTGAAACAGAATAACTTTCCTCTTTTCCCTAATAAATACTGCAGTATGTAAAAAATAAAAATGCTCTTGTGCAGTAATTTGGCACGAGGCACCATCTATATTAATTTCCTAAGGATTTCTTATGCAGTAGGTTGCTGTACTTCTATTAGAGGACCAAGTCCTGTGTTTATGTAAATATACTTTGTGTGTAAGTATATGAATTCAGAATGTTTAGAAACTCAAGAGAAGGATTCAAGGCCTCCAGTAGCTGTTCTTATAATAAGCCCTTATTTCTTGATATTTCTCAAAATTGACACTGCAATTATTAAATAGATATATTCGCTTGCACACAGATCATAGTTTATAATTATTAACAAATATTCATTGATCAGTTACAGATTTATAAAAATACAAAAAATATTGAGGGTTGGGGTAGAATCAGTATTCATTTTTCTCCCCCTTACTCTCTTCCATCCTGTTTGAAAACTTTCCTGGGACATATACTCAGGAGCAGAATTGCTTTGTACATTCTACTAATATACATTATACTAATCAGCTTATTGGTTTTAGAGATTAAAAATACCTCATCCCATATTGTCAACTACCTATTAGCTTATTCTATGTGGTGTCTTCTACTGAGTAGAATTTTAATTTTGATGTAATAAAATTAATTAAGTTTTTAATTCTGGTCGAGGTGGAGTAAGCACACTTTGCCCTACCTCTCCCTCTGAATGGAAATAAAAATCCTGAACAGAATGCACACAGCAGTTGATTGCCTGATTTAAAAAAATAATAATAACATCCTACATAGAATTTAAATAAGACCCAGAGTCAACAACAGCTATAAACTAAAATCTGTTTTAGCTGAGTCACATGTATTTGATGTATATTGCCATTCGGTTCTAAATATCTCTTAATTTCCTTTATCACTTACAGCAGTTTGATTATGATATGTCTGGTGTGGAATTCTTTGAGTTTATCTTACTTGGGATTCACTCAGTTTCTTGAATCAATAAGTTTGTGTCTTTTGCCTAATTTGGAGAGTTTTCAACCATTATTCCTTCAAATATTTTTTCTGTACCACTCTTTTTCCTCTCCTTCTGGGACTCTGAAGACATGAATATTAGGTCTTTTTCATATTGTCACACAGTCCCTTGAGAATGTGTTCATTTTTCTCTTCAATCTCTATTCTCTCTGGATTGTTCAAATTGGATAATTTCTATTCCTCTATCTTCAAAATTCAGGGACTCTTTTCTCTGTTATCTCTACTCTGCTCACTGAGTCCATTCAGAGAATTTAAAAAATTTTAGTTATTGTAGTGTATTTTTTCCTCCTAAAATTTCCATTTGGTTCCTTTTTATATTTGCTATTTCTCTGCTGAGACATTCTATCTTTCCATTTGTTTCAAAGGGGTTCACTCTCATTTATTGGAGCATGGTTATGATGGTTACCTTAAAGCTTTTGTCTGATAATTCCAACATCTTTTTCATCTCAAGACTGATATCTGTTAATTTTCTTTTTCCTCATAAGGTATTGAGATTTTCCTGGCTTTTCAAATGTCAAGTAATTTTGGATTGTGTCTGGGACATTTTGAATATTATGTGACTCTGGGTCACATGAAGAGTTTGGTACTGGTCTCTGCCAGCCTCTTGATTACACTTAAATATCTGAGAATTATTTTCTAGCTTTGAATTATTTTACATAGAATTGCTTATATTTCACCAATTCTGCTTTAGTAGAGTCTTCATGGGGAATTTTTTATTCAGGAGAGCTCAAATTCTACATCTTGAGATCTAGGTCTATATGATTTTTTTTTATGGAAGAATCATTGTTCCTTATTGTTCTGCTTGTTTCTTATATTTTAGCACATTAATCTGACAATTTCGGTCTGATAGGTGTTTTACTTTCCATGAACACTAAACTCCCCATTTTCATATTTACTTAACTTCTTTCTCATCCTTTTTAAGAGTTTTAAAAATCAATGATTTTTTTCTATTCCATTTTAAAACTCTTAAAAAGGATGAGAAAGAAGTTAAGTAAATTCTATTTACCATTTTTCTTCATTTCTTGATAGAGTCAATATGCTAGTATATATGTACTTTGCATTCTTAGCTGACTTTGCATTTTTCTGAAGCTGTTTAATGTTGCCTGCTGCTTTTTGGACTCTGGCTTTTAACCTGACAGTTTCAGCCTCAAGGAGTTTATCTGTGTTTGATGCAGAGGGAGAAAGGAGAAAAAGGATTTGTGCATACTTTTGATTCTGGAGTTCTCTTTCCCAGTTCTCCCATTGCTTTCTCCTTTGCGGTGGCTCTCTCTAGAGATATGTAATCAGCTCATTAGAAAAACACTTGACTTTTAGCAACTTAGTTGTGTAAATGTGAAGTTGACACATGTTGAAACTCAAGGTTCTAGAACTCTTGCTTAGTAATGAACTACTCTTTAATCAGACTACTAAAAGTGGGTATTATTGAATTTCATGTGAAAAATACAGTTCAACTTTATGAGTTGGCTTGCTTCACTGGTGAAACTATAATGTCCATGACATTTTAACTTATGCTGTCAAAAAGGTAATCCTTTTTAGAAACTCTTTTAGCTCTTTAAAATAATAAATTTTTCATACAACTGAGTAAGTAAATAACAGTCACTTCAAG
This sequence comes from Neophocaena asiaeorientalis asiaeorientalis, assembly GCF_003031525.2. Taxonomy (NCBI): domain Eukaryota; kingdom Metazoa; phylum Chordata; class Mammalia; order Artiodactyla; family Phocoenidae; genus Neophocaena; species Neophocaena asiaeorientalis. Next base: position 17,718,669 of record NW_020185339.1, read on the forward strand.
TGTGCCTTTCTGTAACTACCTGAAATCATTTTGCTGACCTTTCACATGAAACATATGTTGTGCCTAAAATGAACATTTTAACATAATTTCATAACATTACCTAACATAACCTGTGCACTGGTTATTTAACTCTCTTAATTTCCATAGAGAAAATTTTAGAAAATATCATCTACAAGAATAAAGAAAAGCTATCACTTTCAAGAGGATTGGAGTATGTATCATCCATTTCTGGGCTACACATATTCATTTACCTGAAAATCCTATATGAGCATCTTATATTCTTAGATACTTCGATATCATTGTTACATAGTACTAGAATCCTATAAAGAAATAGGGCAAGGTAAGATAATCAGTAAGTGGCATTCAGAGATTATGGGTCATATACATTAATTTGTTTAGTTGTGTGTTTAAAATCTGGCCATGTCATGTGCCACTCCCCAGGGCAAGAAGAGTGCAGGAAGGAGGGGGGTACTCGTACACTCTCTTTCCTGATCATGCTCTGGGACCACAATGCCAGTGTGCACATCCTTAAGCCTGAGGGTTTGGCAAGGATGGCTGTTTAAGGGGGATGGAACTTGGATAAATGAACTGAGGTGAGCACTTGTGTATGTGTGTGTGTGTGTGCATGCATGCGTGTACACGTATGTAAGGTCAGTGGAAGAGGGAGCTGAGGGCTGGAACTCAGCACAGTTCATAGCATTGTACAGATGATGAATGAATTTTATACCTGTTTAAAGTTAAGAACTAATAAAAACAAAGTGGTTTTCCACTTTCATGGAGGTGCCAGTCTCATAAGGAAGATAAGATATCTTAATGTAAAATGATAAACCAGCAATTCAAGGCAATATAGGATAATATTAATCCCTAGCACCTACCGAGTGTTTCCAGTGTTAAAAAACACTGCATGTATTTTCTTACTTAATCCTCACACAAACTCAATGAAATTGGTTCTATTATTGTTCCTATTTTAAAATTAGGAAATTGAGGCTTAGGTCAATCTAAGTCACATAACCACTGAGTGGCAGAGCCTGGATTAGAACTTAGATCTCATACTCTGCAACTTCTTAGCCTCTACCACTTGCTTCCTTGTGTTGCAGAGAAAAGAAATGAGTCATGGCGAGCTGGAGAGAATAGAGAAGGTAAAAGATGGGACCCAGAATTGGTTCTGAAAAAAAGTGCTGCTGCTATTGGGATGATATTGGAAAAATCAGAGAGTGTTAGCAAAATATGAGTCAAAGAAAACACCATTTTAAAAAAATCTCTCTCCCCCCACCAAAAATAAATAAAAATTTAAAGAATCTCTCTTCATCTCTCCATATGAATAGTTCTTTTTTCTTTATAGGATCCATTAGAAATGCAAGATGAAAGAACAAGTTTCAAAACTAGAATGAAAAGTCCTTTCACCGGGAATGTTGGGCTCTGTGAAGGCCAGGCATAAGGCTTTAGATATAAAAAATCCTTCTTTAAATGACATAGCATAGAGTTTTATTTCTGAAAGCGGGAGTATATACTGAAGAATTGTGCCATACCTCCTCTAGGTCAATGGTCAACAGCAGGTGAGAGTAAGTCACTCCTTTCTCTTACAAGCATTTCTTTTATGTGAAGACTTTTACTTTCAGACTCTTAAACTGCTGCAATGGGGCCATTGGGTTCTCTTTGTTCCTTACTGTTAAATTCTGAATATTATGTTTAACTCTAAATTCTACCTGACAGGTACCACCAAGAGAGCAGCACACCACCATCCAAGGACTCAACTCTTGGCCCTCCTTCGGACCTCAAGAAGCTGTCCCTTCATGGCCAAAGTGCCTGTCGACCCTTACCTACCCCCTCCAGGAGGAGCTGTCAGCCCACATCAGCCACTAGCAAGGCTGTCGGTGTGCCATTTTGCACTACAAACACAAAAGAACCCCAGGGACTTTCAGATCACAAAGACTCTCTAAGTGAAATCCCTTTCAAGTGCAGTGGGAACGGAAATGAGTTTTACTTAGGAAATTCCTCCCTGGCCTCCCCTTTACAGAGTAACCCAAACCTAGAGAAAAAGGAGTCAAAACTTCATTAGTACATTATTTCCACAACTTCATCAATATTTCTGCACTTAAAACGTTCATGGAACAATTATGTTATAGTAAGTGTCCTCCTAAGTTAACCTTGACTTGAATATTGTTTTTTTTGCGGTACGCGGGCCTCTCACTGTTGTGGCCTCTCCCGTTGCGGAGCACAGGCTCCGGACGCGCAGGCTCAGCGGCCATGGCTCGCGGGCTCAGCCGCTCCGCGGCATGTGGGATCTTCCCAGACCGGGGCACGAACCCACGTCCCTGCATCGGCAGGCGGACTCTCAACCACTGCGCCACCAGGGAAGCCCTTGAGTATTGTTTTTTAGGGTAGGCTTCCCTGCTCTTCCTCCCCATTTTGGAAGTTTAACCTTCGAATTTAGTAATATTGTGCAAGACATAATGCACTGGACAATTAAGGATATGATTTTACCAGGCTATTGCAATAGGGAAAATGCTCATTAATGAGACATGTCTTCAAGAAAAGGAGATGGATCTGAGGTTTTATAGAGGCAGGTAATAAACAAGGGAGTCAGCAGTGAGTCTCATGGGAATCGATGAGGAAGGTTGGAGACAAGTCTTATCTTGGAATATTTGTGAGCAGGGTGGTCTTTCGCAGTTAGCTGGGGTGATTTCTCAACCATTCTGCTTTCAGAGACCAGGGAGCTCAGATAAAGTTCAACAGTATCAATATGTTTCTGTATTTCTTAGTTGTGTTATTGAAAGTAGGTTAGTGGGAGTTTTTGACTTAAAAAAAAAAAAAGCACAACATGAGATTTGTGAGTTAAGTTTTATTTGGGCAAAACGATGACTATAGCTCGGGAGACAGCATCGCAAATAGCTCTGAGAGGGCTTCCCTGGTGGCGCAGTGGTTGAGAGTCCGCCTGCCGATGCAGAGGACGCGGGTTCGTGCCCCGGTCCGGGAAGATCCCACATGCCGCGGAGCGGCTGGGCCCGTGAGCCATGGCCGCCGAGCCTGCGCGTCCGGAGCCTGTGCTCCGCAACGAGAGAGGCCACAACAGTGAGAGGCCCGCGTACCGCAAAAAAAAAAAAACCCAAAAAACAAAACAAATAGCTCTGAGAAACTGCTCCAAACAGGTAGGGGGGAAGGTCAGTATATATATGATTTTGGTGAAAGGGGAGTACATGCAATCAAGCACAAATTTTTTGCAGAAGGTTTCTGCTAGTCTTGTGAAGGTTACTGCTCGTCACGAGGCACAGACGTTATGAAGGATTTTAGTAGTGCTTTTCTAGATATGAGGAGATACAAGAACTGGGCTCATAAAATTGGCTCCTGAAAATATCTAACTATCTGAAGACCTGTTCTGCCAGTTTTTCCCAGAGCGCAGCGTGCCTCATTTCTGCTCTCCACCCTGAACTCCTTTCAGGGGGTGTTGAAAAGTCAGCAGCTGCAGCAGCTCATGATTTAATCCTTGCAGAGGCAGATGGCAAGTGCCAGTGGCAAGTGCCAATTTGTAGTTGACAGACTCATTGTCATAAGATCAGATAATTTTATAGAGATCACCTGGTCTATGTCCCTTATTTTATAAATGAGGAGACTGAAGCACAAAAATTCTAAGTGACTTACTCAACATTATATAATAAGTGTAGGGGCCGAGTCAGAACTCCCATTTAGGGATCTTCTTATAACACCAGAATCAGTTTTAAAATAAGCAATTTATTAAAAGAATAGTATGACCCTTTTTACTTATCTTCAGTGATACATAATTTTTATTATTGATCTTCCCACATAATAATATTAAGAAGTATGAAAGACTCTTTTCACTCAGAAGAAGCTAGGGAGGAGGGGGTTTTATAAGTGGCCAAAAATTGTGAAAGATTGCAAGACAACTCTCATTTTTTTCTCATAGTACAGTTTAGAATGTTATTGTTTAAATTAAAAGTTAAATGTTTAAAATTCCTCTCTAAAATTTTAAACCGCTTTCTCCAAATTAAGAATGTAAGTGAATCATGAATAGAGGGAAAACCCTGATCTATTAAAAGAAGGCTTCATATGTTCTAATAGAAAAACCACAATTTAATTGACTTCTAAAAATCTACCTAAATATTTCAAAATAACTGTTTAACTAACTCCCAGTTTTAAGTACTACTTTTAAATTCTGCAGCAAAGGCATGGATGGGGTAAGTCAGATAGGCCAATTCATAGCCCTTCTGATACTACAAGCAATAACAAACAACTAACGTGTAGTGTTATTATTGGTAGGAACTGTTCTGATGCTTTCTGTATATTAACTCATTTAATCTGTACAACAGTCCTATGAGGTAGGACTGTTATTCTCATCTCATAGATGAGGAAATTGAGGCACAGGGAAATTAAATGATATATTCAAGGTTGTACAACTAATATAGAGCTGGGATTTGAACCCAGACAGTCTGCTTTTTTTTTTTTTTTCTATGACCACTGAAATAATGTGGATGGAGGGGGGTTATCTTTATGAGTTGTCAGATATTATCATTGAAAACAATGTTCTGGGAATTCCCTGGCTGTCCAGCAGTTAAGACTCCGCGCTTCCACTGCAGGGGGTGTGGGTTCTATCCCTGGTCGGGGAACTAAGATACCGCATGCCTCGCGGTGCAGGCAAAAAACCCCCAATGTTCTATCCCTTGAAGGATGAAAAATGAGTAAGCAAATATTTCATATATAAATGATGAATCTATCAGGTTAGCATTCATTCTAGTGAGAATAAGATATTAACAATATAAACATTTTAAAAGTTGTGACTTTTTGTGACATTGTTGAAGTCTTTCATTAGGTTGGTCACCTTTGGTTAGTCTTGGCTATCTTCATAAATTTTAGGAAATGGACAAAAATAATCTCCTAAATCTGTCAGAATTATCTTGGGTAATTGCTCTCTTGTGCCTTGAGATTTCTTTCATGTTGAGGTATGGATAAATGCTCCCGGGAAAAGGAATTAGACATCTTAACTCTCTGTATACTTTCAGGTAAAATTAACCTAAACCATCCAGTTAGAAATTAGCACTCATTCTGATTTTAAAGGTTTCCAAAGAGTTGTCCTTGTCAGTAACCCATTTTATCTGTAACTTTCACCAAAAGTAATTACATCTGCGTTGTTTAGCATCTCAAATTCTACAAAGACAAAATATGGCAATTCTTTGCCCTTCATACATTGTGGAATAACTGCTAGAAAGCTAAATAACGAATATCCTCAAATTAAAATTTTAGATTTAAGGCAAGCATAAACATTTGGAGAGGAAAAAAAAAGGCAGCTTTTTTTTTTTAAACATAAAGCAATGACAAAAATAGTAAGAAAAAGTACATAATTCCCCCCTACACACACACACACCCACCACCCTACTCTTATTTTTTTTTTAATTTTTTTTCCAAATGTTGGGGGTAGGCGTTTATTAATTAATTTATTTATTTTTGCTGTGTTGGGTCTTCGTTTCTGTGCGAGGGCTTTCTCTAATTGTGGCGAGCGGGGGCCCCTCTTCATCGCGGTGCGCGGGCCTCTCACTATCGCGGCCTCTTGTCGCGGAGCACAGGCTCCAGACGCGCAGGCTCAGTAGTTGTGGTTCACGGGCCCAGTTGCTCCGCGGCACGTGGGATCCTCCCAGACCAGGGCTCGAACCCGTGTCCCCTGCATTAGCAGGCAGATTCTCAACCACTGCGCCACCAGGGAAGCCCCACCCTACTCTTATTAAGGAATAAGACAGGAGTTGTTTGGAGTTGTAAATCAGCAACATTTCAGAAATTCCTTCTGACCTGTCTGTTAAGCCTCAACATAAATAAAAAATTATTACACTACATGCCAATTTGTTTCAAGACCCAGTATGAGCGGGAAGCGGCAGCACTAAAGATTTAAGGAAAAAATAACCCCATTAATGGGGGAATAGTTAACAAAATTATTGTATATCTCGGCTATGTAATACTGGGTAATCATTATTAAAAAGACTGAAGTAAATCTATATACATAGACATGAAAAACTGTCCACCATATATTAAGTGAAAAATAATCCAGATTAATATGTGATATGATGTAGCTAGTATTAAATACATATTATAAAAATATATCATCTAACATGTAAATATTATAAATGTATATGTTATAATTAACATGTTTTTATATGCCTGAAAGAATATAAACCAAACCAACAACAGTAAGGTGTTTTGAATATTGAGACAGAAAGGGTAGGGAGAGATAGGGAACTTTTATCATTTACTTTTCATTTCTGTACTGTTTGATTTTGATAGATTATTCTATTTTATAATGAACAAATGCTATGTTTAAAACTTTAAAAAAACTATATAAGGAAAAAATTCCCTGTAGTATTATCAAATACTGGAATGAGTTACAAATCATGTACTGTAGAAGGGATTAAAGAATAGATATATGATATTGACTAAAAGTAGTGGGAATTAATTTTTCAGTAAACAAAAATTCTAACTATTCCCACTTTTTTTCCTCTTTCAGAAAGCTACTCTTTTACAAGATCCCCTATATGTTAGTGAGCTCAGTCCTGCTACTGGAAGTCAAAAGCCATATAGGTAAGGAGTGATGACAGGACAGAGTTGCACGGGGGGGGGGGGGGGCGCGGTGTTCGCCCTCTTTGCCTCTCCTAACTCTATGTGATGCTGACCATCACATTTATGTCTACATCTCTTCTTGCCCTGAATTGCAAAGACAATTACCCACTGGATATCACTTCTTGTATGTTTCACAGGAGTCATAACGTCAGCATATTCAAAACAGAACTCAGCCTCTTCCTTCTGTGACCTGACCTTCCATCTATGTTTCCTAAACAGGGCATGATGTCATTATCTCTAGACAGCCTAAGCCGGAGTCCTGGATCCCGAGATCCCCATCCCCTAACCCAGTCATCACCACATGATTTACTGTACTTGTTGAATATATCTGGATAACACCCACTTCTTTCTACTGCCACGTGCTCAGATCCAATTATCTGTTCTGGGCTCTGACAGTATTTTCCTGGCTGGCCTCTGCCTTCACTCTTGCCCCTCTCTAGACCATTCTTCAATACAACAGAGGAATCTTTCAGAAGGACAAACGTGATCATGGAACTCCTCCCTTAAAGTCTTTCCATAGCTCCCCATTGCCCTTAGAAGGTGTACACTCTATAACAGCTTTTTACAAATCTTCCTGATGTCTCTATTTTTCTATTGTGTCCTCCACACTCCTGCCCTAAGCTCCTGATCCAAATGAACTCATAGCTCTCAAAGAGCTCCCTGTTAATCTGGGCCCTAACGTGATGGCCTCTATTCTAGAACCCTACTCTCTTCTCTTCTTCCCCTTCATAGAAACTTCAACTCCTCAAGTCTTACCTCACTATCCCTTTGTCTAAAAATCATTTCTCAAGACTAAGTTAAGAGGGCCCCTCCATAACGTCCTGTGCTTACGTATCTGTAGCACTGTCCACTCTGTATTATGGATTGCTTGTTTATGTGCTGCCCTATTATGCAATATGCTCCTTAAGGGCAGGGACTGTTCCTTGGTCACTGGCACATAGTAGGCTGCCAATAAGCCTTTATACAATGAATGAATGAATGAAATAAGATAGAGGCTGGGATGTTATATGCAAGGCAAAGGAGTTTGGATTTTATCCAGACTTCATAGTTCTATTATGTTCTTATCATAGTCAGCCTTACATTGAAGTAGTTACTTGTGATGTGACGATTACTTCCAATAGATTGTGAGCCCCTGGAAGGCAAGGAGTATGTCTTATTAATTTTCGTATTTTTCTTACTTAAAACAGTGCTTTGTACTTAGAGAGCACTCTGTCAATTGATGGTGCCAATAATTTTGATATTAAGTAAGTCATGAGTGACTTTTGAGAGGTTTACGATAGTGACATATATTAGAGGTGATGTAAGTGAACTAAGGGAAAGTTTAATTTTAAAAGATACAATTCATTCCCCATTAAAGGGAACCACAGTTCCTTGGAAGAATGACTGATTCTAGGTCTGGGGTAGGAAATATACAAACGAGTCTGAAACAGCTTGCGGCAGAATGCAAAGAGTAACAGGGCTCAAACTAAAGGACACAGGAGCCCACATGAAGGGCCTCCTGATAGCCAAAGATGGAACAAATCAAGAATCAGAAAAAATAATGAATGAGATGGTTAAAACATAACGAATATATAAAAATTCCAAAGTGTATAATGATGCATCATAGAGAGAAAGTCCGCCCTCCTACCCTCCCCCACCCGGTTAAGAAATAAAAATGTACTGAACTCCATTAGAAGTAAATAGGGCACTAATTCATTTTTCTGCAAATCAGCAAACAAATGGAAAGAATTAAGCATTTATCCTGCCTTTCCTGCATAAACTGTAATTAGTTCAGGGTAACCAAGTAGCCCAAGTTGATGAGAGCAAATTCCATTTTACAGAATTCCAGCTAATGAATGTGGGAGGTTTAACAGAATTAGAAAGTTACCATTTTTTAACCTCTGATGAAATAATAGATTCATGCAAAGATCCTCAGTGGATGGAACCATCAGACAGAAAGGTGAAGTGGAATTTCAAAATGGAGGGATCATGTAAATAACCAAACACTGATCAGTCTTAGAATCACTGAAGTGGGATGCTATAATGGAGCACTTAAAAATTATACAATGCCTCATTATTTGATGTAACATGAAACACATAGCACCACCTATGACATATCTTTGTTCAAACAATTAAACTGGAATCTGACTTAAAAGTGTGGGTGTGTCAGCCTTGAGAAGGAATGAAATTCTGATACATGTGACAACATGGATGAGGCTTGAAGAAATTATGCTAAGTTAAATAAGCCAGTAGTAGAAGGACAAATATTATATGGTTCCACTTATATGAGGCACCTAGAATAGGCAAATTCACAGAAACAGAAAGCAGAATATAGGTTACCAGGAGCCATGGAGAGACAGGAATGGAGACATTGTTTAATGGATGCAGAGTCTGGGAAGATGAAAAAGCTCTGGAAATGGATAGTAGTGATGATTGCACAACACTGTGAATGCACTTAATGCCATTGAATTGTACACCTGAAAATGGTTAAAATGGTAAATTTTAGGTTATGTATATTTTATCTCAAAATTTTAAAAGGTGTGTGTGTGTGTGTGTGCGTGTGTAAGGGAATAGATAAAACAAGACTGGCAAAATGTTGAAAATTACTGAAGCTAAGTGATGGGTATGTGAGGGTTTCTTATAAGACTTTCTCCATTTTTGTGTATGTTTGAAAACTTCCGTAGTAGAAGTTTTTAAAAGATCTAAGAAACATAGCAAGCAAATATAGCAATTATCTTATTTAGATCTTGGTTTTAATGAACCAAATATAAAAAGGCATTTTTAAGACAAGAGAGAACATTTGAATATGGACTAGGTATTAGACAATACCATAGAATTATTGATAGGTTTGTTGGTGTGATAATGATGATTTTGCAAGGAAATGTTCCAGTTATTTCGAGATACGTTCTGAGTTATGTAGGGGTTAAATAACATAATGTTTGGGATTTCCTTTTTTAAAATTAATTAATTTGGCTGTGCCGGGTCTTAGCTGCGGCACTCGGGATCTTCGTTGCAGCATGCAGGCTCTAGTTCCCCAACCAGGGATGGAACCGGGGCCCCCTGCATTGGGAGTGTGGAGTCTTAACCACTGGACCACCAGGGAAGTCCTGGGATTTCTTTTTTTTTCTTTCTTTTTTTAAAAGTTATTTTATTTTTGGCTGCGTTGGGTCTTCGTTGCCGCATGAGGGCTTTCTCTAGGTGCGGTGAGTCGGGGCTACTCTTTGTTGCGATGCACGAGCTTTTCATTGCAGTGGCTTCTCTTGTTGCGGAGCACAGGGTCTAGGTGCACAGGCTTCAGTAGTTGAGGCTCGCGGGTTCTAGAGAGCAGGCTCAGTAGTTGTGGCACACAGGCTTAGTCACTCCGCGGCATGTGGGATCTTCCCGGACCAGGGTTTGAACCTGTGTCCCCTGCATTGGCAGGCGGATTCTTAACCACTGCACCACCAGGGAAGCCCAGTCCCGGGATTTCTTTTTTTAAAAGATGATTATACAGATAGCTTAGAATTTCTACATGTTTTCTTATGTTTATTCTAAAAAAAAGTATCAGTTTTAATTTTGGTACTATATTATATAAAGTGATTTTAAAGCTAATTGTATAATAAAAACAGGCTCTTACTTTGCGTGGCTTGAAATTTATCCCTGAAGGCAAGGAGAGTTCTGCCACTATCCTGACTCAGGAAAAGCATATTTCTTGTAAAGTTAATTTCTGAAGGCAACATATTTAAAGTGTAGTAATTTAATGCACCACGAAGGATGCAAATATATGCACAAGATACATAGGAAATAGTCTGTGCCTACAAGGCACCTTCAGTTTATTAATTAATTAATTTATTTTTGCTGTGTTGTGTCTTCGTTTCTGTGCGAGGGCTTTCTCTAGTTGTGGCAAGCGGGAGCCACTCTTCATCGCAGTGCCCGGGCCTCTCACTGTCGCGGCCTTTCTTGTTGCGGAGCACAGGCTCCAGACGCGCGGGCTCAGTAGTTGCGGCTCACGGGCCCAGCCACTCTGCGGCATGTGGGATCCTCCCAGACGAGGGCTCAAACCCGTGTCCCCTGCATAAGCAAGCAGATTCTCAAGCACTGCGCCACCAGGGAAGTCCTTCAGTTTAAAAGAAGTAAATATTCTTTGGGTTTTCAAATTAGGATTTTGTCAGAGTTGTGAGTTCTGTAATCTGACCATTGTGAACATATACACAGAGCTTCTGAGATAATGTATGAAAAACCATACCAGCTGTAAAGCATTATTCAAATGTAAGGTACTACTGATATTAAATGTCTGGAAAAATGAAAAAAATAGTAAAAATAGAGCTTATCATTAAATCAGTAATCCTCCTGCTACATTATTTGCATGAATTTATGTTTTCTAGCTCATGAAAATACAGAATATCTATTAACATTAATGTAAAATTTCCTCTTATTCCTAAGTTGAATAATGGATTCTTCTGGCCTAGACTTTTTTTTTCTTTTTCTTTTTTTTTTTTATGCGGTACGCGGGCCTCTCACTGTTGTGGCCTTTCCCGTTGCGGAGCACAGGCTCTGGACGCGCAGGCTCAGCGGCCGTGGATCACGAGCCCAGCCGCACCGCGGCATGTGGGATCTTCCCGGACCCGGGGCACGAACCCGCGTGCCCTGCATCGGCAGGCGGACTCTCAACCACTGCACCACCAGGGAAGCCCTAGACTTTTTCTTATTTAAATTAGTTAAAGAACGTTTGTCATCTGTGTAAAAGCAAATATTCTCTGAATGTTCAGAGAAACTGTGATTATCCATAACTTCTCTGTAGAAATATAGGCTACTGAATCGAACTTGAATTTATGAGGTATATGAGACCTCAATTTATATATTAATTGCTTTTTAGTATGAAGAGATTAGTGTGCTTTCTCTTATGAAATTTGTTTTGAACTTTTTGAAAAAAATATAGTTTGATATTATTATAATCTTTTGGCACCTATGATATCATAGGTGCCAAAAGATAAAAACAGTTCCTTTCTACATGGATCTTAGCAAATTGCTGACTCCTAACGGAAAAAACTGGAAAATTAATTTCAAAATAATTATGCTGATATTGTATTTTTTCTGGGCTTTTGCTTTTCTAAGCTCATTTCTTTGTGAAAACTACATTTCTGCTGTTTTTTGGAATTCTCAGAGAATAGAGGGATTTTATGGGTTTTTTTTTAAACATCTTTATTGGAGTATGATTGCTTTACAATAGTGTGTTAGTTTCTGCTTTATAACAAAGTGAATCAGCTATACATATACATATATTCCCATTTCTCCTCCCTCTGGCGTCTCCCTCCCACCCTCCCTATCCCACCCCTCTAGGGGATCACAAAGCACCGAGCTGATCTCCCTGTGCTATGCGGCTGCTTCCCACTAGCTATTTATTTTACATTTGGTAGTGTATATATGTCCATGCCACTCTCTCACTTAGTCCCAGCTTACCCTTCCCACTCCCCTATGGTTATTTTTCAAATGAAATGTGGCAGTAGTTAGAAATGGATGTATAGGGAAGCAAGATCTCAAAGCTTACTCCTCTGTTACTTAGATAACATTGATTAAACACTTACTGTGTGCTAAGCACATGAAGTAACTAAAGTATCAAAAGAGCACAATGGGATAGGTACTATCATCATCCCCATTTTACACATGAGGAAACTGAGGCACAGAAAGACTAAGAAACTTGCCCATGGTAGTTACTCAGAGGAGCAGGGGCAGATCTAGGATATTGATCAGGCTGTCTGACACTGCCCCTATGCTCATAATCATGTTCTTCTGCCTTCATGACTGTTATCACTGAATTCTTGCATTTTTTTAACTCAAGTTCAGCTGATTTACAATATTATATGTTTCAGGTGTACAACATAGTGATTCATAATTTTTAATGATTATACTCCATTTATAGTTATTATAAAAATTGGCTATATTCCCTGGGCTGTACAATATATCCTTGTAGCTTATTTATTTTTAATATTTATTTATTTATTTATTTATCTATTTATCTATTTATTTATTTTGGCTGCACTGGGTCTTAGTTGAGGCACGTGGGATCTTTTAGTTGCAGCATGCAGGCTTCTTAGTCGCGGCATGCGGACTCTTAGTTGCGGCATGCATGCGGGATCTAGTTCCCCGACCAGGGATCGAGCCCAGGCCCCCTGCATTGGGAGCATGGAGTCTTACCCACTGGACCACGAGGGAAGTCCCTATTTATTTTATTTTATTTTTTATAAATTTATTTATTGATTGATTGATTTTTGGCTGCGTTGGGTCTTTGTTGCTGTGTGCGGGCTTTCTCTAGTTGCGGCGAGCGGGGGCTACTCTTCATTGCGGTGTGCGGGCTTCTCATTGCGGTGGCTTCTCTTGTTGCAGAGCACGGGCTCCAGGCGCGCAGGCTTCAGTAGCTGTGGCACTTGGGCTCAGCAGTTGTGGCTCGCAGGCTCTAGAGCGCAGGCTCAGTAGTTGTGGCACATGGGCTTAGTTGCTCCGTGGCATGTGGGATCTTCCCAGGCCAGTGCTTGAACCCATGTCCTCTGCATTGGCAGGTGGATTCTTAACCACTGCACCACCAGGGAAGTCCCCCTATTTATTTTATATATAGTAGTCTGTACTTCTTAATGCTCTACCTCCAGCTTGCCCCTCTCCCCTTCCCTCTCTTCACTGGTAACCACTAGTTTGTTTTCTAGATCTGTGAGTCTGTTTCTTTTTTGTTATATTCACTAGTTTGTTGTATTTTTTAGATTCCACATATATGTGGTATCATACAGTAGTTGCCTTTTTCTATCTGACTTATTTCAATTAGCATAATGCCCTCCAAGTCCATCCATGTTGTTGCAAATGGCAAAATTTCATTCTTTTTTATGGCTGAGTAGTATTCCATTGTGTATGTATACCACACCTTCTTTATGCATTCATCTGCTGATGGGTACTTAGGTTGCTTACATATGTTGGCCATTGTAAATAATGCTGTTATGTACATTGGGGTGCATGTCTCTTTTCGAATTAGTATTTTCATTTTTTTTCAGATAGGTACCCAGGAGTGGAATTGCTGGGTCATATGGTAGTTCTATTTTTAGTTTTTTGAGAAACCTCTATACTGTTTTCCATAGTGGCTGTCCCAATTTACAGTCCCACTAACAGTGTACAGAGGTTCCCTTTTTTTCCACATCCTTGCCAACAGTCTTTTTGATGGCTAAGACTGAATTCCTAACGATCATCTCCTCCAGTATCTCCACTAGAAAAGAGACTTTTTTTCAGGAAGTTTTAATTTTTGCGTTAATAAGAGAGGTTCATTGATTGCAGAGAGGAGAGCATCTTAGAATTTTTTTAAATAAAGGGGGAAGGAGTGGGCAAGAACCAAGATTCCATGTAGCATTATTGGAATAAATGGCTGGTATCAAGATTTGTGGAATAAGTGGTAAAAATATTTTTACTTCAAGTCAGAAATTCTAAGACATTTCCATCAACCCACATATGTTCTGTTACTGTTACTTTGCACCCTGCTTCTCTGAATCACTGGTTGTGCTAGCTTGGACAGGCTACTTAACATCCTATAAATGCGATAGCAATTCCCAGCTCAGCCCTCCAAGTGACGCTGAATGAGCTAGCCCATGAAGAGAACCCAGGCCAGACCCCGCCACAGAGTCAGTGCTCAATTAAGTACAGGTTGTTATTATTGAGCACAGTGGGAGATGGAGACAATATCTAACCTGATAATGTGTTTTCAAGTTGCTGCGAAGCTGAGGGGCCAGGACAAGCACACAAATAACTGCGATGGAGTGAAGTAGGATTAGTGTGGTGTAAGAAGTATGGAAAAAGTGCTATGGGAGAGGGTTCCCCATCATTGGTGGAATTAGGGAAAGCTCTGAGAAGACGGTGTTAACTCATTTCAGCTAAGCCAGCTTTTCCTGAAGTGTGGAACGCACATGGGGCAGTAATGGAAGATGACTTCATGTGGTATTCTGACATGGCATGAAATAACTTTGAATTCCATGGTAAAAAATGATTCCCTTTTCCAATTTGTCTGACCTCATTAGGGAGAACCTCTTGGCTTGGTGCCAGTAGTGGCAGCTCTCAAACACATGCTCATATGCCTTTTTGTCAAAGGGAGAGCAGACTTCAGGCTCAAAATAGGGAGCATCTACTTAGAATTTTGTTGCTATTTTTAGTTACGTGCTATTTATAGCAAATGGTACTGGTTTTCCCATGTGAAGTAGTGATACAAAATTTTCTGTATAAAAAAATTTCTCTAAGAAAAAATGAGTTGATTTAAAGAAAAAATACTAAGCAAATAATATTACATATGATTCGTGGGTTATGGTAAATGGTATGTGAACAAACTGTGCTGGACTATGAAAGAGGGACAGAAGTTTACCAGGAACAATGAGAGTATTCATGATATGTACAGCTTGAGTAAAGAGGCATGGCAAAAAAGTATGTTTGGAGATTAATAAATAGTTCAGTTTGGGAGGAGCAAGTTTCATTACTGATAAGTAACAAAGCTAGAAGTACAAAACTATATTAAAATTCAGTTAGTAACAAAGTTTTACAGACCTAGCAATAATCGTTGATATTCCTCAACTGCTGTTTATTATTTTTTCCATGGAAAATTTTCTTTTCTTTTTATATATCTGAGGAGAAAATTAAGCACTTCAGTCAACTTAAATCTGAACTTTTTCTTAAAGACAATACTTTGAGGAAGATACTTTGTTTAATTACAGAACTTAAAGTAGCAGCCCCGAAAAACTTCATTCTGAAAAGGCTTTTCTGGAAAGTAGTTGTTTTGTCTTATTTTTAATCTTTAAAGCTTGTTTTACCTGTTTATCAAATGCAGCATATTCAATCTTAAAGTAAAATATAAATAAATGTTGTATACTGATGCTGCATTTTAAAATGCTGATTAAGTTTAATGCAATCATCTTGATGCCTGAAATCTTGTGATGGAATCATTGTATATGGTGTGTTGGGGCCAGGGAGACAGAAGAGGGGAGAGCAGTAGGGAAAAGACAGTAGCTCACATGGGTTGGGTTAGCAGACACAAAAAAAGAGAGATCGAGGGGAAGCTCCTGGCATGCAAGAAGTATGAGTATGGACAGTGAGATGAGAAAGTACATTTCAAGAAGTCTTATGTGTATGTTCCCTTACAATAAAAATATAATTATTGATTATATTTTGAATGTAGGATTGCTATTTTTTAAAAGGTGACTCCTGGGAAGTCAAAGCAGTCTAGCTCCCACTTGGCAAGTTACACACTTACTCTGTAAGACTGACCTGTAGTCTCAGGTTTAGGTGAAGGTATTGGGAAGCCCAGGTGAGTACTGGTGCTGTGCTAACGAGACTCATTCTGGTTAGTGGTCTTATACATAGTTGCCACCTTTTTATTGCACAGTTGGGAAGTGCGCAGCTTCCCCAGCCATACCTGACAGTCTTGGCCATTTCTTAGATTCTAAGTGCTTGACACATCTGATGACCAACCATCCTGGTTTACCTAGACTAGGATAACAAACTGTCCCAGTTTGCCTGGGACCGAGGAGGTTCATGGCACTTGGGACTTTTAGTGCAAAAGCTAGACCAGTCCCAAGCAAATTGGGATGGTTGATCACCCTAATTAGAGGGCAGAGTAGCTACAGAGAATAGAGTATCAGGTGTCCCCAACACTGAGGCAGGTAAGGATGATGTAGTGCTGTATAATCAAAAATGCTTGAGCTAGATAGACACTGTTAGGAATACACCATCCAAGTTTTAACTAAAAAACTTCAGAGAATTATGGAAAATACAGGGACAGGCATCAACGTGACTTACATACGGTTATGAAGAGTCCACATGGAAAGGCTAAAGAAATTGGTATTATCTCCCACCCAAATAAACCTCTCCAGTCCAACCTACATGGTGTTTACTCATCTATAACACTGACTGTGAGGACTTTGCTTCCTGAAAAACTTCTTGAGGTTCTCCTCATTAAGTACAAGCACTTTGGCTTTGGCATTTAAGGCTCTCCACTACTGACCTCTTGTCACAGATTCCAAGTTTGGACAGGCATGGCCTTTATTTTAGCAGGGTGGGTTATCAGGAAGGGGCCAACATCTGCATAGGGCAGCCACTGGGAAAACGAATCCAGCTGTAGATGCTAAGGGAGAAGGCACAGTGCCCAAGGACGAGAGTGATCTCTACGAAGAGAATGTGCAAAATGAGAAATATCAGGGCATTATAGCATGTGAGTGGATTACACCCAGATGTCTGCATAAACATTTGGCACCAGGAAGATCAGCATGTTCAGGATTTGGGAACAGGGCCTTCATGGAATGTGGGGTTGGGGGGAGTAGCAACGATACAAAGTCAAGAGTAAAGTCAGTAGCTGGGAAAGGACTGGCAAAGGACTTAGCTCAGGGCCCAAAGAAGAGGTCCACCTAGACAACCTGGACACAATCAGGGGATTGATTTAAAGCAGATATCTAGGCAGGAGAACGGAGCTGCCACCTAAGGGTTAGACTCGGAAGAAGGGTGTTGATTGCTGAATACCAGAATGTTGGTCTTAAGCGTCTCCGATCTTAAAACAGGCCTGAAGCAGGTGGCCTCGGCTGTGGAGGAAAAGAGGGATGCAGAGAAAGGGAATAAAACCAGGTCTAGCCCACTCAACCCACCACTTCACCACTCTCACCTCTTTTCTGTAAAAGCTTGAACCATGGGAAATGATTGGAACACCCTGCCCTTCCCAGCCCCTCCACGTTTTCCCCTACTATTGCTCTCTAGGATACTCTTTCCATTTTCTCCTGTTAAAATCCTACCCATTCATTCTCCAAGGCTCATCTCAAATGCTGTTCTTTGCCTTTCCTCAATGGAGAACTTTGGTACCTTCCTCTTTTTGATCTGTTATGGCAGTTCTGTGCCTTAGAACTCTCCTTGATATTTTATAATCTGCACTGTTCAGTAAAGCAGCCACCTAGCCACATGCGGCTATTAAGCACTTGAACATGGCTGGTGACCAAGGAAGTGAAACATTAATTTTATTCAGTTTTAGTCAATTTAAATGTAAATAACCACATGTGGCTAGCGGCTTCTGTATTGGACAATGCAGTTCTACAGCATCTCCCATAGCACTTTCTCTTTAACGATTCAATAAACATTTATCGCATGCCTATTCTGTGCTTGTAGCAACAGGCACTAGAAAGGCAACCATGGCTAAGACACAGTCCCTACCCTCAAGAATTAGCACAGACATTCTCCCTTTTGCTTGGTATATATTTGTTATTTACCATAGTATTCTATAAGCTTCTTCAGGACAGGCACGTGTCACACTCATCTTTGTATTCTCCCTAAGGCGTAACATAATGCCTGCATATATCAGGTTGCACAGTCAATTCATAATAAATTGAAATTTTATTCTCTTGTGAAAAATTAAACTGATTGGAAGTCTAGGAGCAAAGCATTCATGTTCTGCTTCTTACTTGAAAATTCTGCAGCCGTTCTTTAATGTAATATCCTTAGATGGACTACAATAGAAGATCTTCTAATTTAGTTGTCAAAAATGAAAGGTCAAAGTGAATAGAGAGGGAAATAAAAGGCACATGGGTAGTCTCCCTGTTTGGGGTCTTTCCCTACTTCAGTGGAGGATGTTGTGTCCCTCAGAGCTGGTAGCCTTATGTTCTCTCTCTAATCTGCAACCAAAATCTAGTCTCATATTCATTTACACAGAGTTAACAAATATGACTAGTAAAACTCAACATTTTAATCTTCTTTTAGGAGCTCTTTTATTTAAATGGTTATCATAGCCTTAAGCTAAAGCAGTGTTTTTTTCCAACTTTGTGCTGGGCTCCCTGCAGAATGTAAGTTTATGTGAAGCTCCCTTAAGAACCCACACTGGGGTGGGGAAATTAGAGGCAGCTTTAATTTTTGGTTCTTGGGTAAGAGGATGGGAAATTATACATATATATTTAAAAATTATAATAGGGGCTTCCCTGGTGGCGCAGTGGTTGAGAGTCCGCCTGCCGATGCAGGGGATGTGGGTTCGTGCCCCGGTCCGGGAGGATCCCACATGCTGCGGAGCGGCTGGGCCCGTGAGCCATGGCCGCTGAGCCTGTGCGTCCAGAGCCTGTGCTCCGCAATGGGAGAGGCCACAACAGTGAGAGGCCCGCGTATGCAAAAATAAATAAATAAATAAAGTTAATATAATGAATAACTATAGGCATATTCTTATAATTAATAATACAATTATTATAATCATATAATAAACAATATAATATTATATAGTCATAATATATACAGTTGACCCTTGAACAACATTAGTTTGAACTGCTTGGGTCCACTTATATGTTGATTTTTTCAATAGTAAATACTAAACTACTACACGATCATGGTTAGTTAAATCCAAGGTGTGGAACCGCAGATATGGAGGGCTGACTGTAAGTTATACTCACAGCCCATGTTGTTCAAGGGTCAAATGTTTATCATTTTCCCTTTTAAAAATCAACTTCATTGAGGTATAATTTTCCTCTGTAGGTAATTTTTATTCTTCAATTTTATTACAAGAAAAAGTTTAAATTACGAGAACACTTTTGTACAGGTTGACTAAACTGCAAGCTTTAGGAGTACAGACACCATGTCCAGTTTGTCAGTTTTGCTTAAGATGTTATTCTCATTACTTAGCACAGTGCCTGCCACATGGCTGCAATCAATAGTTACATGTTCAATGAATGAATGAAAGAGTTCTCTAGACATGTTATTTCCCAACCATTCTTTTTTTCTTCATGAAGTTTTTTTTCCCTTCAGTTTTTAAAAACTATGCTGAAATACATATAACCTAAAATTTACCATCTTAACCATTTTTAAGTGTCTAGTTCAGTGTTAGGCACTCATGTTGTATATCTATCACCACCATCCTTCTGCAGAACTCTTTCCATCTTACAAAACTGAAACTATATTCATTAAACAACAACACCCCATTTCCCCTTCCCCCCAGCCCCTGGCAACCACCATTCCTCTTTGCGCTTCTGTGAGTTTGACTATTCTAAATATCTCATGTAAGAGGAATTATACAGCATTTGTCATTTTGTGACTGGCTTATCTCACTTGGCATGATGTCTTCCAGATTCATTGATGTTATAGTATACGTCAGAATTTCCTTCATTTTAAGGTTGAATAATATTCCAGGTATGTAATACCACATTTTATTTATCCATTCATCCATTGATTAGCACTTGGGTTGCTTCTACATTTTAGCTACTGTGAATAACGCTGTTATGAACATGGGTGTGTAAGTATCTCTTTGAGACCCTGCTTTCAATTCTTTTGGGAGTATAGTTGGAAGCAGAATTGCTAAATCATATGGTAATTCTATTTTTAATTTTTTGAGGCACCGCCATACTGCTTTTCACAGCAGCTATACCATTTTAAATTCCCACCAAAAGTGCATAAGGGCTCCAGTTTTTCCACATCCTTGTTATTTACTGATGTGTGTGTGTGTGTGTGTGTGTGAGTGTGTGTGTGTGTTACGCGGGCCTCTCACTGTTGCGGCCTCTCCCGTTGCGGCGCACAGGCTCCGAACGCGCAGGCTCAGCGGCCATGGCTCACGGGCGCAGCTGCTCCGCGGCATGTGGGATCTTCCCAGACCGGGGCACGAACCCGTGTCCCCTGCATCGGCAGGCGGACTCTCAACCACTGCGCCACCAGGGAAGCCCTTTACTGATTTTTTGATAGTAGCCATTCTAATGGGTGTTGGGGGTACCTAACTAAGTATGCCCCACAACATGTTAGGTACCTACCTAATAGTTTTGATGCATTTCCCTAATGATTAGTGATGTTGAGCATTTTTTCCCATGCTATTGGCAATTTGTATATCTTCTATGGAGAAATATTGGCGTCCAATTTACATATAATAAAGTGCACATATTTTTGAGTGCATTGTAAAGAGTTTTAACAAATGTATATATCTGTATAAACACCACCCCAGTCAAGACTGAGAACATTTCTATCACCCCTTAGGGCTACCTCGTGCCCCCTGGCAGTCAGTTTCCTCTGACCCCTGGCCTCAGGCAACTATTGTACTTTCTGTCGTCATAGATTAGTTTTGCCTGTCCTAGAATTCCACTTACATGGAATTGTACACTATGTACACTTTTGTGTTTGGCTTCTTTTGACATAATATTTTTGAGACTCTTTCATGTTGTTGCTGGTAGGCGGAAGATATTTTATAAGTGAAAATTCCTGAACCACTGAGCGGTGGGAGATCACAATAATAACTGACATTTATTAAGCACGTACAGTATGTTGAGTACTGTTCAGGCTTTACAAATAATATCTCGCTTAATCCTAACACCAACCTCATGAGGTGATTCTATTAATCCCATTTTAGAGATGAAAAGTCACAGAATGTATAAGTAATCTGGCAAATGTCCTACAGCTACCCAGTGGCAGAGCTGGTATTTGAACTCAAAGAACCTGGCTCCAGAGTCAGCGTGTAAAGTTACCACCCTCTGCAACCCCAGCACTCCTGAGAGGGCCAAGGTGTACATCCTGCTCCTTTTGTCCTTCCCTCTCTCCACTTGCCGTCCTCAGCCTCTTCTGAGCACACATATACCTGTCTAAACGAAAAGTCTAAGTTGCCACTAGTAAACGAAAGTGCTGGGAAAAAAATGAACAGTAGAGGAATAGAAAAGAGAAGCAATTATATCCTATTCTCATTAGTACCGACTTGCCTGATTTCATGGGCCTGTGCTTATTTTCATGCTCAATTATCTCATGAGACTGGAAAGGAACACAGAAAAACTGGTTCCCACACTCTTAAGTCAGTGTTTATTTTGGCAGAAGTGGCAATCTACATTTCCACTGTATTAACAGAAGTATTAAAATCATTCTGCACCATCTTCATAGGCTATACCAGTGCTGTACATTTGTTCCTGAATTAGTAAACAGTTTTAAATGAGTGCTTTTCTAGCCATTATTTCCTTATGTCCTCACAAAGGCCAAATTACTTTGGAAAGGCAGGAAATATAGTGGCCCCCATTTAATATTATTATTCCAAGGTGACTGAATGACTGGCCTAACGTTATACACCTACTTCTGGATGATCTTCACTATTAATTGTGAAGCTGGGCCTAGAAGGCATCTCTCAGCATCACCCGCTAGGTTTTAGCTCTGGCTCTGTTCACCAGGACAATGGTCTCCTGGTTGTAAGTAAAAGTATATTTTCAATTTGGGTTATGCTAGTGTTAATGAGAGAGAATGTAAATCACTTTCTCCCTAATTGAAGAACAAATCATTTCTTCTTATTTTTATTATGTAAGAATTGAGAGTTTTGCCAACAGGTACCTTAATTACTGTCTTCTTTCCTGCTTGCTTTCACAGACCAGTGACCTTTTTTATTTCCTAGTAAACAAACTTCATGAGTACTTGCCAGAGTCTAGGGATAAGAATGCACATCAAAATAAAAGCCAAAGTGTTGGTGAGCTGGTGTAAGTACTAACTGGTTAATCATAGATACTTTTTCCCTAGGATGTTCAAGATAAATGGAAGGCACTGGGCAAAATATATACTGTATTAATGATTAATAGGGCAGCAAGTTTTGCTTCACATAGATTTTTTAAAAACAGCATTTGTTTTGTTCTAATTGTATAGTTAAAGAAAAACTACACAAGAAACTAGTAATACTGGCTGTCCCAAAAGGGAAAAAAATGAGTGTATGAATAAAAGACACCTTTCACTGTATTCCCTTTTTTACCTTTGAAATTTTGAGCCAGAAATGACTACTTGAAACAGTTAAAATTATTAAATGTAGTTTAAAAATAGTGTGATTATCATTAAAACTTTGCAAAAAATAAGTGCAAAAATCAATATGTAAACGACTTTTAATCCTGACATGCACCTATTAATTCATTCATTCAACAAATATTTTTGAGTGCATACTATGTAGCAGTCACAGAGTAGACACTCAGCTAATGTTGGCAATTTAATATACAGAATTTCCTTCCTATACTTTTTTCTACATGGCTATCTGAATGCAGTTCTATTGAGCATTACTGATTTTGTGGAATTCTTAACTTACAATGAAATCATGCCATTTCCGTGATGTTTTTTCTCTTTGTTTTCTAGGGCATGCATTGAAATTATACAGACTCTGGGACTGATGTTCAGAGAAACAGAAACTGAGGCATCACCCCTGAACACATTGGCAGCTAAGAAGTAAGGCCTTTTAAAAATTGAGACCTTGTAGTTGCAACCCATTAACTATTCTACTGAGTGTCTTCCAGAACTCAACTCTCTTGACTTCTCTGTTCAATCCCCTTGTAAATATATTAAACTCTTTTGTCTCACTTCCTTCTTTGATGAATAGATTAATTAACATACTGAGTTCTCTCTGATTACTGGGGGCACAAACATTTTGTTAGCATAAGTTTATCTTTTGTCATTGCCTGAAAAAGACCAAATGAACCATCATACGTTAAAAACGAGGGGGTCTCTATTAGAATTTTCTAGAGTACACTTTTATCCACATTGCAAAGGCAGGAACTATAGTAGCTCCCTTTAGTATATAATTGTGTGACCTTGGAGTGAATGACATTGGAGGGAAAGCTGTTGTAAGATACTCCAAGATATGTGGCCCAAAGAAGATAAAAATTTACATCATTCTTACATAACAGTCCCGAGTTAATAGCCATGCTTTTCCTCTATGAGATCAGCCAGAGACTTAGGTTCCCTCCTTTTTGTTGCTCTGCTATCTTCTATCATGCTATCTTTGTCCTCATGGTTAGCTGGCTAAATTGCTTGCTTTCATAACTCCCTGTGGGAATCGGGAAGAGAAGTAAAGGGCAAGCAACTTTCCTTTTTAAGCAAGGCGTATAAGACTTTTGCTTACCTTCTGTTGGTGAGAACTTTAGGCACATGGTGTTTCTAGGTGCAGAAGAGGCTGCAAAATGCGTCTGTAGTTGGACAGCTGTGTGCCTAGCTAAACTATAGATGGCAATGGGACATCTGTAATTTAAAGGAAGAATGGAAGAACGTATAGTGAGGGACAACAGCATTCTTTGCCACAGAAAGTATGTGTTCGCATGTCTTCCATATTATCTGCTTGACCTTTTTATGAGATTTATAGGCTATGAATTACACCCTTGGGCAATGGTCTGACTAAAATCTTAATTTTTTTCTACCCATATCAATTGTTTATCTACATTTCTTGTACTAGAAGGTGGAAGAAGGATGAGAGCCATGGACTCTGAAACATTTAAACCAGAGGGAAGAATAAGAACTTTTAGTAATATTTGTCCAGGCTATTTATTAGAGACCTTTACAAATAAATTTTAATGATAATACTCATTAACATACCTTAAGCAACTTGCTCTGTGCCAGGGACTATGGGCATACTGTGCATTATAGCAGGGATGGTCAAACATTTCTGCAAAAGGCCATATAGTATGGGCTTCCCTGGTGGCTCAATGGTTAAGAATCCACCTGCCAATGCAGTGGACACGGGTTCAAGCCCCGGTCCGGGAAGATCCCACATACCACAGAGCAACTGAACCTGTGCGCCACAACTACTGAGCCTGCGCTCTAGAGCCCGTGAGCCACAACTACTGAAGCCTGTGCACCTGGAGCCCATGCTCCGCAACAAGAGAAGCCACCGCAATGAGAAGCCCACACACCGGAACAAATGGTAGCCCCTGGAGGGCCCCCACAAGCTTCTGGGATCCGCAGGGAGCAGGTGTCTCAGTGATGACTATACTCTTGACTAAATCCTGAGTTTGTCTTGTTCGTCAAAGGATTAACATCAAAAGCAGCTCCAAGAGACTGGCTCAAGATGGCGGAGTAGAAGGACATGTCCTCATTCCCTCTTTCAAGAGCACCGGAATCACAACTAACTGCTGAACAATCATTGACAAGAAGACACGGGAACTCACCAAAAAAGATACCCCACATCCAAAGACAAAGGAGAAGCCGCAGTGAGATGGTAGGAGGGGCGCAATCACAGTAAAATCAAACCCCATAACTGCCGGGTGGGGGACTCACAGACTGGAGAACACACACCACACAATGGAGTGAAGGTTGCGAGCCCCACGTCGGGCACCCAAACACGGAGGTCCGGCAACGGGAGGAGGAATTCCTAGAGAATCAGACTTTGAAGGCTAGTGGGATTTGACTGCAGGACTTCAACAGGACTGGGGAAAACAGAGACTCCACTCTTGGAGGGCACACACAAAGTAGTGTGTGCATCGGGACCCAGGGGAAGGAGCAGTGACTCCATAGGAGACTCAACCAGACTTACCTCCTAGTGTTGGAGGGTCTCCTGCAGAGGAAGGGGGTGGCTGTGGCTCACCACGGGGACAAGGACACTGGCAGCAGAAGTTCTGGGAAGTACTCCTTGGTGTGAGCCCTCCCAGAGTCCACCATTAGCCCCACAAAACAGCCCAGGTAGGCTCCAGTGCTGGGTTGCCTCAGGCCAAACAACCAACAGGGAGGGAACCCAGCCCCACCCATGAGCAGACAAGCAGATTAAAGTTTTACTGACCTCTGCCCATCAGAGCGACACCCAGCTCTACCCACCACCAGTCCCTCCCATCAGGAAGCTTGCACAAGCCTCTTAGATAGCCTCATCCACCAGAGGCCAGACAACAGAAGCAAGAAGAACTACAATTCTGCAGCCTGTTGAAGGAAAACCACATTCACAGAAAGACAGACAAAATGAAAAGGCAAAGGACTTTGTACCAGATGAAGCAACAAGATAAAACCCCAGAAAAACAAAATGAAGTGGAGATAGGCAACCTTCCAGAAAAAGATTTCAGAATAACGATAGTGAAGATGATCTAGGACCTCGGAAAAAGAATGAAGGCAAAGATTGAGAAGATGCAAGAAATGTTTAACAAACACCCAGAAGAATTAAAGAACAAACACCTAGAAGAATTAAAGAACAAACAAACAGAGATGAACAATACAATAACTGAAATGAAAAATACACTAGAAGGAATCAATAGCAGAATAACTGAGGCAGAAGAAAGGATAAGTGACCTGGAGGACAGAATGGTGGAATTCACTGCCACGGAACAAAATAAAGAAAAAAGAATGAAAAGAAATGAAGACAGCCCAGGAGACCTCTGGGACAACATTAAACACAACAATATTCACATTATAGGGGTTCCAGAAGGAGAAGAGAGAAAGGACGTGAGAAAATATTTGGAGAGATTATAGCCGAAAACTTCCCTAACATGAGAAAGGAAATAGCCATCCAAGTCCCAGAACTGCAGAGAGTCCCAGGCAGGATAAACCCAAGGAGAAACACGCCAAGACACATAGTAATCAAATTGGCAAAAATTAAAGACAAAGAAAAATTATTGAAAG
>NW_020185339.1:17744594-17851294 GCF_003031525.2 Neophocaena asiaeorientalis asiaeorientalis
TAAATTTAAGAAAATTGAAATCATATCAAGCATCTTTTCTGACCACGATGCTATGAGATTAGAAATCAATTACAGGGAAAAAAACGTAAAAAACACATGGAGGCTAAACAATACGTTATAAATAACCAAGAGATCACTGAGGAAATCAAAAAATACGTAGAGACAAATTACAAAAACACGACGATCCAAAACCTATGGGATGCAGCAAAAGCAGTTCTAAAAGGGAAGTTTATAGCAATACAAGCCTAACTCAAGAAGCAAGAAAAATCTCAAATAAACAATCTAACCTTACACCTAATCTGTTATGAATGTTCATTGGATAATAACAGTATTAAATAAATATGTTTAATGTGTAAAAAAAAAAAAAGACAGTCTCTTCAATGAGTGGTGCTGGGTCAATATTTAAAAAACAAACAACCCAATCAAAAATGGGCAGAAGACCTAAACAGACATTTCTCCAAAGTAGACATACAGATGACCAAGAAGTACATGAAAAGCTTCTCAACATCACCAGTTATTAGAGAAATGCAAATCAAAACTACAATGAAGTATTACCTCACACCAGTTAGAGTGGGCATCATTAGAAAATCTACAAACAACAAATGCTGGAGAGGGTGTGGAGAAAAGGGAACGCTCTTGCACCATTGGTGGGAATGTAAATTGATACAGCCACTATGGAGAACAGTATGGAGGTTCCTTAAAAAACTACAAATAGAACTACCATATGACCCAGCAATCCCACTACTGGGCATATGCCCAGAGAAATCCATAATTCAAAAAGACACATGCACCCCAATGTTCATTGCAGCACTATTTACAATAGACAGGTCATGGAAGCAACCTAAATGCACATTGACAGATGAATGGATAAAGAAGGTGTGGTACATATATACAATGGAATAGTACTTGGTCA
This sequence comes from Neophocaena asiaeorientalis asiaeorientalis, assembly GCF_003031525.2. Classification (NCBI taxonomy): domain Eukaryota; kingdom Metazoa; phylum Chordata; class Mammalia; order Artiodactyla; family Phocoenidae; genus Neophocaena; species Neophocaena asiaeorientalis. The sequence goes on from NW_020185339.1 coordinate 17,745,508, forward strand.
TAAAAAGGAACGAAATTGGGTTATTTGTAGAGACGTGGATGGATCTAGAGACTGTTATACAGAGTGAAGTAAGTCAGAAAGAGAAAAACAAATATTGTATGTTAACACATATATGTGGAACCTAGAAAAATGGTACAGATTAACTGGTTTGCAGGGCAAAAATAGACACAGATGTAGAGGACAAACGTATGGACACCAAAGGGGAAAGTGTTGGGTGCGGTGGTGGCTGTGGAATAAATTGGGACATTGGGATTGACATATACACGCTAATATGTATAAAATATATAACTAATAAGAACCTGCTATATAAAAAATAAGTACAATAAAATTCAAAAAAAAAAAAAAAAGAGTAGCCCCCACTCACCACAATTAGAGAAAGCCTGCATACAGCAACGGAGACCCAATGCAGCCAAAAATTAAAAAAAAAAAGGCCATATAGTAAATTTTTTTGGCTTTTCAGGCCATACATTCTCTGTTGAAACTACTTAATGATGCCATTGTCACAAAAGCACCCACAGACAATATGCAAAGGAATGGGCACAACTGTGTTCCAATAAAGCTTTATTTACAAAAACAGGTTCTAGGCTATTTGGACTGCAGGCCATAGTTTGTTGACCCCTGCTTTACAGCATACAAGGAAAATATACTCTGTTATTTTCTCTGCATACTTCTTTATGCAGTTGATGGTACTGCCATTTTCCCAATCTCCAAGGGGGAGATTCAAAATTATGAATGATATTTACATTTTCTCCCACACTGAAAGTATTGCTAAGTCATGTTACCCTTTTTGTCCACCTTTTGGTCCTTATGTTTCTTTATCCAAGATGGAGAAAATCATTCTTACCAATCTCTGTTGTAAAGTGTCGCATTTGAATTGTTCTGTCTTAACTTGGTTCAACCACATCAGCCCTACTACATCAAGCCTCTTTCCTGATATGTCTAATTCTTTTCATGTCCTTTGATATTTATATTATATTGCTATAGTAGAGTCTGGTTGTAACACTAACTTTTCAGTCAATTTTGATATTCATAGGGGTCAAATCATGTTACCTATACCATTAACTACCACCATAAATGTTTAATACAACTAATAATCTTCTATTGCCATGTAACAAATTACCACAAATTTAGTGGCTTCAAACAACATACACTTATTATGTCACAGTTTCTGTAGATCAGGAAATTTGGGCACAGCTTAGCTGGATCCTCTGCTCAGGGTCTCACAAGGCTTCAATCAAGGTGTTGGCTAGGGCTGCAGTCTCATCTGAGGCTTGGGGCCCTCTTCCAAGCTCATTTGGGTAGTTGTTAGCAGAATTAATTTCCTTATAGCTGTAAAACTCATGACAACTTGCTTCTTGGCAGGAATATCTCTGAGCTCAGGAAAGGCCTAAACTCTCCTTTAAAGGGCTCGCCTCATTAGATCAGGCCCACTCAGGATAATCTCTCTTTGATTAACTCAAAAGTCAACTAATTGGGGATCTTAATTATATTCGCAAAATCTCTTCACCTTTCTCATCTAACATAACATAATGACAAGAGTGATAGCCTAATAGATTCACAGGTCCTGACCATACTTTAGGGGAAGGGATCATATAGTGTATATACCATAGGATGAAAATCTTGGAAGCCATATTAAAATTCTGCCTACCACAATATCATAAGATGACTTATGAGACCATGAGTTTGCCCTTCAAAGTCTGTCTTTTAAGATACTTTAATACATTAAAAATTCTTATATTAGAAATAATAACAATCTAAACAATGAAAGTATCAAACTGTTGGTACCATTTTTAAGGGTGTGATGTCAACCCTATTATAAGTCTATTATAATAAGTCAGGATGAAACTACCATTTTAGATTAAAATTCTTTTATCTATTATTGGCTTAATGGATTTTAAATTGAGTTGGCAGAAGGGATAGATTTCAAATTAAATTCCATTTGAGCAAATAAAAAAGCATTTATTCATTTCAGCATTTTTCTCTTTATTTTTTTCATAAGTAGAAATTTTATTTGTTCAACCCACTTCATTGTATTCTTGAAATATGCCATAATCCTTTCTTTTTTTTTCAGTATCCTTATGGTTGAATTCATGTATTACCACAGCAAGTGACTCAGAATTTGAGAGTTCCTTCCCGTAGCCTAGGATATATGATACTTTGAAATGAAGCTGTTGCTGAAAATAAAGGACTATAATTAAATATAACAGTGAATGGAATGTCAATTCAAACTTAATATCAGGAAAAGCTTCTAAATGGAGTGCTTTGTTGATTTTGGAAGTGTCTTCTGAAAATAGACTGGCTGTTTTATAAAACAGCCTGAATCAAACATTAGCAAATATCCTGTAGGACATATCCTGCTGTTTTGAGCGATGTGCTAACTGACAATGTTCTAACTTCTTTTGCAGATATGAGAACTAGACTTGTTTTGTTTTTTTTTTAATTAATTAATTTATTTAGTTAGTTATTTTTGGCTGTGTTGGGTCTTTGTTGCTGCAGGCAGGCTTTCTTTTTTCTGGTTGCAGTGAGCGGGGGCTACTCTTCCTTGCAGTGCACAGGCCTCTCATTGTGTTGGCTTCTCTTGTTGCAGAGCATGGGCTCTAGGCGTGCGGGCTTCATTAGTTGTGGCACATGGGCTCAGTAGTTGTGGCTCACGGACTCTAGAGCGCAGGCTCAGTAGTTGTGGCGCACGGGCTTAGTTGATCTGCGGCATGTGGGATCTTCCCGGACCAGGGCTTGAACCCGTGTCCCCTGAATTGGCAGGGGGATTCTTAACCACTGAGCCACCAGGGAAGCCCTAGACTTGTTTTTTGAGTTGGAGAAACGAGGGGAATTATATTTCTAGTAGAATTTTGGTAAACTTCTAATCATGGTAATGATTTAAATTATTGTAAAAAGATTAGGAAGCCTCAAATGTTACTAAACAAGGATTGTTTATATTCTTCTTTATTCCATTATGAAAGGAATGCTTAAGGTTATAGAGAATTTTTATACAGTCCTGTATGTAAATTCCTTTATTGCTCTTATCTGTCAAAGCTACTCTGATACTGACTTCAATTAGGCAACTGATATTTTCAGTGGCCTGCCTTCAGCTCCTTTTCAACCATACATGAGTTGTACTATACATATGAAAATAGGGTTACTAACCCAGCTTCTCAGGATGCACGTTTTGAATTGTGATTTTGTGTGTGTGTGCCTTTTTATTTTCAAATACTGTGATATATTATTCAAATATATAGTAACATTTAAGTGAGTTATTAGTGTACGTTAGTGGACTGTACTAACAGTCCACATTTTTGTTTGAAATCAAAAGGCTTCAAGTTTAATACTAGTTTTATTCACTAATAGCTAGTGATCTTTAGTGGAACAGTAAACCTCTGAAATGCTTTGTTAAAAAAAGGTTTCTCGAGTCAAAAAACTTAAGAGATAAGCGTTTTAAGAAATGCTTCATACTGTTTCTTTGTCCCAGAGATAAACAGATATAAAATCTCTGAGAAGTCCTGTAGTAAAGCTATCCAGTGAACTTGGCTTACCCAAGTATTTCCCATACTTCCTTTGACCACAGAACCTATTTTGACTATAATATTGCCTGGAATTAGTAATCCATAAAAAGCCTTTTGGGAAATAACTGCTATAATTTAAATCACTCAAATTTCCCTTAAATCCAGATTCCCTAAGCTTTCCAAGCTAAGTGAACTTCTAGAACTATATTTTTTCTGAACCAAAAGACCAAGAAATTATATTTTCACTTAAATGTTTTATCACTAGACATTTGTCTGCATGTCTAGGGATACAAAAGTTCAGTCAAGAATGATCTGCAATCGCCACTAAAAACTACTAGAGCTCATCAATGAATTTGGTAAAGTTGCAGGATTCAAAGTTAATACATGGAAATCTGTTGCATTTCTATACACTAACAATGAACTATCAGAAAGAGAAATTAAGAAAACAATCCTGGGAGGGGCAATATAGGGGTAGGGATTAAGAGGTACGAACTATTATGTATAAAATAAGCTACAAGGATATATTATACAACATGGGGAATATGGCCAATATTTTATAATAACTATAAATGGAGTAGAACCTTTAAAAATTGTGAATCAATTGTACACCTGTAACTTACATAATATTGTACATCAACTATATGTCAATTTAAAAAACCATGATGAATTACCACTTCATAAAAAACAAAACAAAACAATCTCATTTACAATCGCATCAAGAAGATAAAATACCTAGGAATAAACTTACCTAAGGAGGAATAAACCTACCTAAGGGAGGTAAATCTACCTTATAGTTTTCTGAGGTGAAACCTACCTCAGAAAACTGTAAGACACTGATGAAAGAAATTGAAGATGATGCAAACAGATGGAAAGATATACTGTGTTCGTGGATTGGAAGACTTAATATCCTTAAAATGACCATATTACCCAAGGCAATCTACAGATTCAATATAATCACTATCAAAATACCAATGGCATTTTTCACAGAACCAGAGCAAACAATTAAAAAACTTGTATGGAAACACAAAAGACCCTATATAGCCAAAACAATCTTGAGAAAAAACAGCTAGAGGTATCGTGCTCCCTGACTTCAGACTGTACTACAAACCTACAATAATGAAAACAATATGGTACTGGCACAAAAACAGACACATAGATCAATGGAACAGAATAGAGAGCTCAGAAATAAACCCATGCACTTATGGTCAGTTAATCTACAACAATGGACGCAAGAATATACAATGGAGAAAAGACAGCCTCTTCAGTAAGTGGTGCCGGGAAAACTGCACAGCTATATGTAAAACAATGAAATTAGAACATTTTCTCATACCATATACAAAAATAAACTCAAAATGGATTAGAGACCTAAATGTAAGACCATAAACCATAAAACTCCTAGAAGAAAACATAGGCAGAACACTCTTTGACATGAATTGTAGCAATGCTGTTTTGGATTTGTCTCCTAAGGCAAAGGAAACAAAAGCAAAAATGAACAAATGGGACCTAATTAAACTTAAAAGCTTTTGCACAGCAAAGGAAACCATTGACAAGACGAAAAGACAACCTACTGAATGGGAGAAAATGTTTGCAAATGATATGACTGATAAAAGATTAATATCCAAAATATATAACAACTCATACAACTCAATGCAAAAAAACCCCCAAACATCCCAATTAAAAAATGGGCAGAAGACCTGAAAAGACATTTATTCGAAGAAGACATACAGATGGCAAACAGGCACATGAAAAGATGCTCGACATCACTAGTCATCAGAGAAATGCAAATCAAAACCACAATGAGATAGCACCTCACATCTGCCAGAATGACTATCATCAAAAAGACCACAAATACAAATGTTGGTGAGGATGTGGAAAAAAGGGAACTCTTGTACACTGTTGGTAGGAATGTAAATTGGTGCAGCCACTATGGAAAACAGTATGGAGGTTTCTCAAAAAATTAAACATAGAATTACAATATGATCCAGCAATTCTAACTGGACTTGCCCAACTCCTGGGTATATATCTAAACAAAATGAGAAACACTAATTCGAAAAGATACATGCACTCCAATGTTCATAGCAGCATTATTTATAATTGCCAAAATATGGATGCAACCTTAGTGTCCATTAACAGATGAATGGATAAAGAAGATGTAGTGTGTGTGTATATATGTGTGTGTGTGTGTGTGTGTGTGTATACACACACATATACACACAATGGAATAGTACTCAGCTCTAAAAAAGAATAAAATTTTGCCATTTGCAACAACATGAATGGACCTGGAGGGTGTTACACTTAGTGAAATAAGTCAAACAGTGAAAGCCAAACACTGTGATATCACTTATATGTGGAATCTAAAAAATAAAACTAATGAATCTGACAAAAAAGGAACAGACTCACAGATATAGAGAACAAACTAGTGCTTACCAGTGGGCAGAGGGAAGGGAAAGGGGCAAGACAGACATAGGGAATTAAGAGGGCAAACTACTACATATAAAACAAATAAGCAGGCTTCCCTGGTGGCGCAGTGGTTGAGAGTCCGCCTGCCGATGAATCTATAAAATTTTTGAATCACTATATTGTATACCTGAAACAAATATAATATTGTAAATCAACTATACCTCAATTAAAAAAAAAAGAATGGTCTGCAATGTTTCATACTTGTAAGTATAATTACACTCAGTTTCTGCAAACTTAGTGTCACTGCTATTTTTTTTTAACTTTTCTCATTAACTACCTTTATATTTTTTTTCAGGGTAACACTATTTAACCTCTTGGTAATTTTAATTAGCGAGCCTCAGATTCCAAAATCTTGTCCTGTGTTTGATATCCAGTTGGTGGCTGATTCAGCTTTAGTTGAGATGTCTTTTGATGCTGAGGTGAGCTGAGAATTTTGGAATAGACTAACTACAATATATAGGGGTCCTGGGTTCTTCTATGTGGACCATGACATCGTAGAGTATAGAAAGATAATTAAATCAAGGAGTAAATACGTTGTTATTAATCTCAAAATTTAGATAGCTATTCTGTCAATATTACTATTATATCCATTTAATATGTTTTAAAGTATGCATACAAAGAAAAATTATTATTCTTTATACATTAGATAAATCTGTTTATATTTGTCTCTATATAAAATATTTACATATATAATTCCACAGCAAGGGTCTAACGGGTAAAAAAGCACTGTCTTAGAGATTTTAGGATTAACGTTCTTGCCTTAGTTTACCATGTCCTTACCTATCTAAGTAGTGCAAACTTACAGTTACTTATTTTTCTAAAGTTTTACTAAAACATTAGACATATCAAAGTGCCTATAATGCACTTATTCTGAGAGAATAAATCAGGTTATTATTAGTTTATTTTGAGTAGGCCAACACAGAATTTCTTTAAAGGATGGGACATGATTTCATAGTTGTTGAACATACAATCAGAGTTATGTTTTAGAAAACTCTTAAATTCACTCATTCATTCAATAAATATTTATTGAGCATCTGTTATGAGCTAAACAGTGTGCTAGGCAGTGGGGTCCAAACGAGAAGCAAAATAGACACAATCTCTGCCCTCATTAGTTGAGAGTCGAGTTGGATAGACAGATGTTAGTCAAATATAACGTCAATGTGTTATAGCAGACTGTATACAGAGTGTCTATGATACCAACAGTGGAGTGAGGGAATTAGGGATGAAAGAGGAGGATGGAAGCAAGACTGACAGACAGAGGTGTTAAGAAGCTAGTGCTGTAGTTCAGGTGAGGGATGATATGGGCAAGAAGGAAGCCTTCCTTGACCCCTAAACAAAACTAGGCTTTCTTTTTAGAGCTCTCCTACCTTCTTGTGTTTTTTTTTCAGAGCCCTTGTCTCAGTTTGTAACTATGCAATTTATGTGATTATTAGACTGATGTCTGTTCCCCGCTAGACTGTATGTTCCATGAGGGCAGGAACCATGTCTCTTGTTACTCTCCATTAGTACAGTACAGCACTCCAACTAGTACAGTGTCTGATGCATGTTTGTTGAATAAATAAATGAAAAAAAGGGGTAGTAGTTGTGAAGAGGAAAGATTCCAGAAATTTTTAGGAAACTGAGTTGATAAGTTGATGGGAAGATAAAGAGTTAAGATTAGATGACTTCTAGATTCTGACCTGGGTGACAGATAAGAATTACAACAAGAAGAGTAGGTTTAAAGGGGAAATAATGAGCTGGGTTTTGGATCAGTTTATTTGATTTGCCTTTGATATTTCCATATGAAAATATTTAGTGGGCAGTATAGATAGGTCTGAATTTCCTGTTTTTGGATCTGCTGACCTTTTGCACCTGGGCTATTAGTGAAGCCATGAGCAAATCATATAAATTCTGGTTCCAAGGTCTAATAGAGTGGGAGATTTCAAAATAGAGCTCTTCCTTGCAAAGAATACCGCCAGGGAAAATGTGTTGGCCTGTAGCATGCCTACAGACACAGTTCTTTCTCATGCACCAAGTGGCCTATGGGCTGGAAGACAGCTTCACCAACTGTTTGGATTTCTTGAGAACAACAGCAACAAAATGTCTCTAACCCTATATTTACCCATACCACAGAAGGAGTTATCCTTCAAGTTGGGCATAAGACTAAATTCCCCAGAGAATCTCCCACTTTAATTCTGAGGAGCAAATTTCTACATTCTTGAAAGGAAGCAGGGTTGCTGATCTGAATGATTTTGCGAATTAAGTGTGCAATTTTTTGTGTGTTAGTATTCTGTAGGACCTTGTATCTTCTTTCCCTGACCTACTTTCTTAGCCATTATTAAATGTGCACTCATTTTATGAGAGCCACTTTTTTGAGAATGACTGAATCAAACAGAACAAGAAAATTAACCACACTAATATTTTTTGTTGATCATAAATTCTTTTATAAATACTTAAAGAGAACCAGGAGAAATGATCATTTTCTGGCTTTGCCAATGATATTGCATTGATTACTATTTAAAATTCTAGTTACAGAAGCTTATCCTGGAATATACAGATACAGCTACAGCACTTTTATATGAGATACTTCTTGTCTTTCAGCAGGTACGTTTTTATTATACATACTGTATTGTGTGATTATTAAATATGTCATGACTATCATATGATATATATATTATATGATTAATAATATACCTTAAAAATATTTGTATTAGAGATAATCTCCAAAATTGGTTGATTTAAATGATAGTACTGCTTTTGCTCTTAAGTGTTCATCTAGCTTATTTTCCTAAATACTGATTTTAAAGATTTGATTAATCAGGATAAAATGTATTTGAGAATGAGTATCTTTTTAGGTATCTTTTTACAACTTGAACTTCATGAATATAACTTGTTTATTTCCTTGAATCTTTTAGGGAAATCTTGGATTGGGGTCATCAAAGTTTGCTATTAGCTGGATGATGCCCTTTCTACAAAGTCGTCCTCCCATAGTAAGTACCTAGAAGCAGAAACAAAACTACCACTCAAGGCTAATGAAACAGATGCTCTCGTGCTTAATTAATAAAACAAAATTTCTCTGTACGTAGTCGTTTATAAAACAGAAGAAAATGTAAATTTGATGATTTTATTAACCAAAATAAAATGTTTTCATATTTGGGGCCTGAATGTTTAAGGTACTGAAATGACATCTTAAATGTGATCTTTATTTAATGAAAAGCCCTAAGATATATGCAGAAAACAGAATATTAAAATACTGGCTGTATAATTAAGTGGAAAAAATGAACATTTATCTTAAACACTGAGTGTGAGTTGGCAAGTACGAATATAACACTTTTAATACTCTGGCCACTCTGCCCTGGCAGCCACCATCCTGGTCTGTAATATCACCATCTCTCTCCTTGGCACTATAATTGCATCTACATGGTCTGTCCTATCTTCCCACCGGACTACAGTCAGAGGAACCTATTCAAAATAAAAATCTGATTATGTCATCCCTTGCTTTAAATCTCTCGTAATAAAGAAAGATATAACAGATAAAGACTAAACTTCTTAATATGGCCGACAAGGCTGTACATATTATGACCCTACAGCCTCATCAGTTGCCTCACTCTTCCATGTCAGTCTCATACCCACTGCTCACCCCCAACACCCCCAACTCCGCCACAGGATCTTTACCACTCCCTCGGTCTGCCCTCCTCAAACACTTTCCCCTCCCTTTTCCACCTAGTTAACCCCTACTTGTCCTTCAGGCCTCAGTGCTCCTTCCTGGTGCAGGGTTGGGGGGATGATTCTCTCACCTCTGACTAAGTAAGATTCCCCCATTATGGGCACACAATCGTAGCATGGCGTCTTCTTCCTTTTCTTCATAGGACTTGTCACTGTTGCAGTCACATGTGTTTGTGTTATTATTTGGTTCTTTCTTGTGGTAGCCATTAGTGTCCGCACATATTCTGGCTCTCTCTCCTTCCAGGCACGTAGTAGGAGCGTACATCCTTCCCCACTTGAAATTAGGTGGCTCTCTGTTTTTGCTTTGGCCAATGGAATCTGAGCAGAAGTAACCCACGTCACTTCTTGCGCAAAGGTTTAGGAGCCAGTGCATGCTTCCCTGCCTTCTTTTTTCCTTCTGGCATGGTGACTGGCAACACTCCGTATGGTCCTGAGTGACTACAATGAGCAGAACCCTCTATTGACCCTTAAGGGACATACAGTGTGAGCAAATAATAAACCTTTGTTGTATTAAGCAAATCATTGACGTTTTGTGAGATTTATTACCACAGCATAACTTAGTCTATCACGATTGATACAATGTCTTTCTCCCCAGACTCCAGGTGCCGTAAGGGTAGGAGCTATGTCTGTTGTGCTAGGCACGCAATAGATGCTAAGTAAAATATCTGCTGAATTAATTCTAATAAATGCTTTATCCCCTAATCTCTTTTCATGTCCCCAAACTTACTTTCCCTTTATTCATTCATGTATTTGTCTATTCAATCAACATAGATTTAAATGGAATTTAAATGGAACTTTTCAAAAGGTAGTAACCCAAACTAAATTTTCGTTGCTAATGGAGGATTTGACATGTGGTATTATGTTCTCTTTCCACATATGAAGATGCCTCTCTTAACCATCAGTGATTTTCTGCTTTGAGGTATTTTTCTAGAGTGATGTTGAGTCTGTCCTAGGGAATCTAGATTCTCTTGCCAGATCTCTGTGACATATGTTTCCAAAAACTTGGCTGAAGGCAGAGGGTACACTTGTCAGTAGTACAGCCAATTAGCTTATACAGAGACTGAACTCAAGAACTTGGCTCCTTTAGCAGCACATAGACCCCAACCAATCTCAGGCCCACTTCAGAGTGTTGTACAGTTATAGTCATTCCCAGCCCAGAAGCTCTTATGTGCAAGATGCAAAACCCTTCCTTTTTCTGTGCGGTGGTTCCAGACAAGGTCCTAAAAACTACAAGCAACAGGAAAGTTTCCTTATCAACCTCTAGGGTTGGTTCACCAAAGGAACTGAGTTGATTATGAGCCCAGACTGTGACCATAAAGCATGTCAGGATGAAAGATGGCAAAAGGACCACTAACACTGTTTAAAGGTATTAACCCATTTCTAAAGAGTCTGGATAGAAACAGACCATTTGAGAGAAATTTGCAAGCAAGGAACCTGTTGGGATCATTGAATACACCATCCCAGTCAGCGCTGGCTGATTCTCTTACTTGGTCGGAGCAAGATGCTAAAGAAATTAAAAATTTAATCCCCATATGGCCATTGCTTTGTTTCCCTGCTCCAGACTCTCTGACCTCAATCTGCGTTTGCCCGACACAATACCTAGTCAATATGTGTAAATGGATCTGAATTGGGGAAACCTCACTTCTAATCACCTGCCCTACTTGGGAATGGTCTGTAGCAACATCAATAGAAAAGGCCACGTTTATTGGTACTAATTTAAGGGGCATCCAGAATGACCTGCTTACTAGAGCCTGAAAGAGCACTAGCTTTCCTTTCTGTTTTTTTTTTTTTTTTTTGCGGTACGCAGGCCTCTCACCGCTGTGGCCTCTCTCGTTGCGGAGCACAGGCTCCGGACGCGCAGGCTCAGCGGCCACGGCCCACGGGCCCAGCCGCTCCGCGGCATGTGGGATCCTCCCAAACAGGGGCACGAACCCGCGTCCCCTGCATCGGCAGGCGGACTCCCAACCACTGCGCCACCAGAGAAGCCCCCCTTTCTGTTTTTAACAGTGGCCTAAATTTATACTTCCAATGCTCTCCTTCCACTTTGGAGCCAAACTTCTTTGACAGTCAGTACTAGTTCTGACCCTGCCTGTAGGGGGGCAATTGGTAAACCCAATTGGTCTATGGTCTGGTGCTCTCTGAGTACCATTTCAATAAGAAATAGCACAATGCAAGGGCATTGGTGTAAGGGTGGTGAGGGCCTCAGCCTAGATTTGTAGTTGAGATTCCAGCTGAAGTAGGTGCTCTTACAGGTGTCATGCAGCCTACGCGTAACTGCATTCTCCTTGTCTAGATTACTTTTGTGGCCAGAATTGTGAAACGAGTGGTGAAGGGGCTTTCAGCTTCATTTCAGCTGCTAAGTCCCGGCCAAGCAGTTCTGTTATACCAGCAGTTTTACATCCTCAAGAGTTGCCTGCAGTACAGCGAGACTTTAGCTGAGTATATTAGGAATGACTACAGAGAAGAATTCAGGTAAGAAAAAGTCGGAATCTTATCTGCAGTAAAATCCACTCATTTCTGATTTTCATGCAAAACTACAACACTGCCCAATATTTAGAAGATTAAGTGACAAAGGGAAATTCTAATTTCTGTTTTTAATAATATTTTACTTTGATAAAATAGTTACCTTACTGTGGTAGGGTAGGATTTGGGGGAGGGGGGCGGGTGGTGCTCTAAGAACCATTGCCACTTGAAGCACATTCCCAGGCCAAAAAAGGCTAGTTCACTAGTCTTTTCATCAAAGCTCTCTCTGAAGAACTGTTTCTCCCTCATTGTCTTGATTTCAACCAGCATCTATCTCACAGAATCATGTTAATGATTTTAACATGCTGTGAGTAATGGAAAGTAACCGACCCTACTAAAGCAGACAATATATTATGGGTTGTGAATTCACTGAGTCACTGGGAAAGAAAAACAATTGATAAAGGAGGAACGATGAATGCAGTTATTAGGGGTTTTTTTTGTTTGTTTGTTTCATTTACCCCTCTCTTACTCTCCATAACAAAATAGTAAGAAAGAACATTAGCAAGCCTTTGTTTCATTAGTCAGCTTGTCCTGCACCTCGGGGGGTTCCTACTTCTATTTATAGGCTGCCAAAGCCAAATGCACTTAGCCATACACCCCTGCATTAGCACCTATCAAGGAAAAAAACCCTAGGTTGTGTCTAACTTAAGATGAAAAGGGTGCAGCAGGCATAGCTTTGCTACCAGTTTGGATGGAGACATACAAGGATGTGGAGGCATATATTATGGCCTGAAGATTTGCTTTAAAAAATGTTACAGTCCAACTGTGGATCCTGTTTTTCCTCCATGTGGTATTATACCATAGGTCCCACTCTGGCTCCCATAAAAGAGTTTTGTTGGGCCCACTCTGAGGTGGTGCACGCAAGCCAATTTTTTCCTCACTTTTTTTGAGGTAAAATTCATATAGCATGAAATTCACCATTTTCAACATTTTAAAGTATGCAACTCAGTGGCTTTTAATACATTTCACAATGCTGTGCAACCATCACCCCTATCTAACTGCCAAACATTTTCATCACTCTCAAAGAAACCTGTTACCCATGAAGCAGTCACACCCCAGGCCCTGGCAACCACTAATCTACTTTCTGTCTCTGTGGATTTGCCTATTCTAGACATTTCATACAAATATAATCATACAACATATGGCCTTTGTGTCTGGCTTCTTTCAGTTAGCATGATGTTTTCAAGGTTCATCCATGTTGTAGCATGGATCACACAAATTTTTAAAAAATAGCTATGCACATTTAAAAATCAGAACAATGGCAAAAATAGTGTCACATGCCTACATGACAATAGTTGGTCAGGGCTCAAAAGCAGCTACCTTCTTAGGTAGATCATGCACTGTTTAGTTTGCCACTGTCTCCTCTCTCTGTCCTTACTCGTACCGTTCCTCCTACTATGTCATCTGTGGGCATTTAGGTTTGTGATCCTTGTTTTTACACAAGTGACTTTCAACCTGCCCTGCATAGAATCAGTAGAGGGACTATTAAAAAATACTGATACCCAGGTCTCACATGTAGAAGTTCTGTTCAGTTTGTCTGGGTTTGCGCCTCGGCATTGACATTTAAAATGAACTGTCCGGGTGATTCCAATGTGCATCCAGGGTTGACAACTAATATTTTAAGCCATCCGAGAGGCTGGCTAAAGATTTTCTTACTTTTGTCTCTTCCCTGGCCTTTGCTATACAGTTGCCCCTCGAACAATGTTGTGGTTAGGGGCGCCAACCCCCATGCAGTTGAAAATCCACATATAACTTTTGACTCCACCCAAATTTAACTACTAATAGCCTATTGCTGACCAGAAGCTATTCCGATAACATAAAGTTTATTAACACATATTACTAACACATATTAACATATTTCTATAAGTCTTGCTCACGATGTTCTAGACATATATTTTTGTATACTTATTGAAAAAAATCCAAGTATAAGTGGACCCATGCAGATCAAACCCATGTTGTTCAAGGGTCAACTGTACTTTTACTGAGGCCGTGGGGACGAACTCTCCTCTTCCCTCTTGATTTGGCCCTAGTGGCCACCCCAGCTTGACTCATTTCAACTCCCTGCTATGTACAGCCTGAGAAAACAAGAGGCAGGAGCCTCAGCTCACCCTGTGGTGAGGACAGTCCTGGCTTCCTTATTAATGCTTCGATAACTGATACATTATTAATGCAATTCGCTTTGCTGAAGCAAAGTGCTTCAATGAGCTGAAAGGTATACATATCAGAGGTCTTCTAGGTTACAAATGGGGGAGATTGGAGGGCTAAAAATGCTGCAGGTTAGACTCCCACACCCAACAACGCTACACCAGTAAGTGTGTACGTACTGATGTGACCAGTGTGAAAAGTCTTGCTTTTAAAGCTCTCTATTTTGTTTCATTTTATGATTTGCAGGTACTTTATTCACATGCCAGCCTTGGAAAAAAGGCTCCCATTATGTTACCCTATTACCCAACCTACCACTCAACTTTTTCATGAAGTTCTGAAATTGGTTGAACAGAAACAATGTGTGAAATGTTAATAAGAGTATAAAATGTGAATTGGGAGTCAACTTAATATTTATGAGAAACATTTTTTGATTTAATATCCAGCTATTCCTGTGTTCTATAAACAAAGATTTTATTTGAAGGTTCCATCAATACCTCTCTAAGAGAAATGTTTAAAGTTTTTAATCTGCTACAAAAAAGAAACTGTTTAAATACACTGACATACATAAAGTGGGGTGAAAGACTAGCATTCTTCTAAAAGAAAAAGTTTCTAAAGACATAAAGGAAACAGAAACCCAGGAAGAGCAAATGTAGAAAGTGCAGGCTGATGAGTTTTGTTGTCTAATAATGGTGAGTGGCATGAAGCCACTGAAATATCCAAAGATAAATTGTTGTGGGGAGTATAAATTACAAAGTGATCACATTAGAGAAATGCTGGGCAATAGGATGCTACCCTCCTTTTCCACCTGTAAAAATTCTAGTGACATAAGTATTCATGGAAGAACAAGCAGAAGAATACAGGCATAGCTATAAGGAAGGTCAGTTCCTCATTTATCATGGGGAAAGAAGCTTGGATTTTCTTCAACAGCACTGAATGCATTCTGCCACTCTGTTTCAGGCACCTGGGGGCTAATGTGAACAGTGTTGTACAGTTTCTATGAAAGAGAAACTGTCTATTAGCAGTTAAGGCTTTTCCAGTTTTAAAAAATGTCTTCACTATATCTTATGGTAACAAGCTAATTTAATCCAACAAAAACCTTAACTTTGGCATCCCTGTGGAGCTACTGAATTTGGCCTTTTAAGAACTTAGGAACTGGGTCCTCCATTCAACTTACAACTTAAGGGAGGATCAGAGAAAAATCCACCACCAAAGAAAGAGCTCCCAAGCCAGATCTGCCTGTGCTGTTCAGTGGAGAGAGAATTAAACGCACTCAGGACATCTTATTTCTGGTTCTGGCTAAGCCACTAATCTGCTGTTTGACCTGGAAAAAGTCAGGTCTCCTTTCAGGGCCTCCTCTGCTATGTGGAAGGGTAAGGCTAGATGTTCTCCAAGTTCTCTTCCAACTCTAACATTCTCTGCCTGTGATGAGACACTTCTTAACACTCTGTAATGGGGTAGTGCATTCCTGTGCACCCTGGCTCAGTGGATGATTTCACATTGATTTCAACAATCCTGCTTTCTTTGGACTAAACATTTCCCTTCTGGCTGTCATCAGCATTGCTCTAGAAAGTGTCCAAGGCTTCTGCACTGTTACCCATCCAGGACTATAAGTCTTCTACTTTCTAATCTGGGGACAGAAAGGGGAGCAAAATGGTGTTTATGAGTGTCCTGGGCTGTTAGATGAGGGATTATTCCCAAGGGATGGTTAATCAGAAGAAGATTCTCAAGACAAAGGCAAGCAGCACTTGAAACTGGACAAACGATGGACAGTGGGCTGACTACTGGTGAATGTGGAGCCTGCAGAATGACGAGAGGACCAACTCAGCTCTGCCTCAGCTTCTAGGCAGTGCCCTGGCTTTGAGCAAGTAGCAGTGAGGCTTTGGAGAGAACTTGGGGTCTCTTTCCCATGGGCCTTCTTGTCCACGTTGCTTCTCCTCTCCCACTGTTCCCTTCACTCTGAAAGCATACTTTATCTCATCTCTGGGAGCAAAAGATCTATCCGAATGTACCTCAATCTTTCCATGTAGGGCTTAGTCAGTAGCTTTTTTGAAAGCTAATGGTTGAATATTTGTTGTCTTGATTTTGTTATGACACATGGCTAATCATTTACACAGTCTGGGAGAAGAGGGAAAACCCAGAAATTAATACTTTGAAGGGGTATCCTGCCACAATTCTTTCCTACTATGTGTTTTTTGCATTATTGCCAAAGCCAAGAAAATTACTAAATAATCCATCTCTATTAGTGATCAGACACATTTGATTGACTAAATATTGATTTAGACCACAAAATAATTATTTTTCAGGGAAACCAATTGTAGAAAAACTTTGAATATGAAAATCACATATGTAACTTTTTTTTTTTTTTTTTTGCGGTACGCGGGCCTCTCACTGTTGTGGCCTCTCCCGTTGCAGAGCACAGGCTCCAGACGCGCAGGCTCAGCGGCCATGGCTCACGGGCCTAGCTGCTCCACGGCATGTGGGATCTTCCCGGACGGGGGCATGAAACCGTGTCTCCTGCATTGGCAGGCGGACTCTCAACCACTGTGCCACCAGGGAAGCCCACATATGTAACTTCTGAAGAATAAAAAGGATCACCAAAAGGACCACACACAGCCAGTTCTCAGGTTGGGTTCAAGATTCTGGACTCTCTGGCCACCTTTATAATACAAGGATTGCCATTGACCACTCCCACTAAGAGTGAAGTCATAGTAATTAGCTCTATCATTATATATACAGGGGTTTTGAGGTCAAAGAGCTGAGTTTAAATCCCAACTCTGCACTACTGGACCTTGAGAAGTTACTTAACATCTCTAAGTTTTGGTCAAAACAAGGGTATAACGTATCTCATAGGGTTGTTAGATTTAAATGAAAAGATATTGATAAAGCACATAGCATGGCATGTGGAAGTAGTAAGGATGCAGTACTTATTATTATTAAAATACTATCAAAGCTGGCTGAGAACTTAGAGATTTATAAGTACTACCCTTATTTTTTGGACCAGTTTGGGGAATAGCTACTATACTCGGCCCCTAATCCATACATTACTGAAGAACAGATTCATTTCACTATTAAACTGAAAATTCAATTTTATATTAGCAGGAGTGTGATTTAATTAAGTGACTATTTCTACTGCTCACCACCAAGGACCACTGACTCTAACTGACATTCTCAATGCAAGAGCTATGTGGGAAATATTCTTCCCACGAGTGGACAGAAATCTTTTCAGTCCTGTAAACTTTTTTTTCACCTTAGATTTAAATAGCTAATTACTAACTAATCAAACAGACGTAGCCATTCTGTCCTTATAGAGTTCCTAATTGATTCACAGGTACTGTTAGAATAAATATATGAAGAGTTTCTTCATTTTACTGAAATATAGGTAACCTAGAAACTATGTAAAGAGGGAAAAGCTTGAAGTCCCTATAATTGATAACATATTTTACTTATTTCCATACTGACTCTCCCTCACTGGTAGTACCACTTTTCATACTGTACAGAGATGCTTGAGAGTATGGTATTAAATGTGCTATAAGGCAGTTGATAAAAGTGGTCACAGCTTGTTGACTGGTAATATGCTCCAGCTAGCGGCATTAGATTTTTTCTGAGGTTAGAATCACTTGTTTTATATTTAATGTTTTTGTATAGTAGAGACATTAGGTGATAAATGTGGAAGAGAAGCTGGAAATTTCTTGAAGAAATGAATTTGATGGGAATTTTTGAGCAACCTTTAATAGTGTTAACTCACTGTCTGATTTCTCTTTGTTCATTGTATTTACTTCTAAAATGCAATACTGACTTGTAAGGTCCACTTGGATTTGGCTCTCTATAGGAGGGCGACAGTCAGCAATTTTTCATCCCATCAGACCAAGCACTCTGTGTCTGTATATCTGTCTTTTGGATCTGAATCTTTTCACATTTAGGGGAAGGCAGCATGCCTCTGGCTGAAAATCTGGGTGGTGTAACTTTGTGACCAAGAGTCCAGATGCTATGTCAGAAAGACCTTGTTTTGATTCTTGCCTGCCTACTTACTTGTCATCAGACTTTTGGCAGGTTATGTAACTCAGAACTTCCATTTTATCAATCATATGTTAATAAAAGCCTATCTTAAGGGTTTTGTGAATATTCTTTCACTTATATATAAATAAATAGTTCTATGGCCAGTAAATACAGAGACGAACCATATGGCATTGCCATTTTCAAGTTCAAAATTGTCAATATCTGTAATTTCATATGGTTCAAACAAATAAAATCCCCTCAATAAATGGTAGCAATTATCCTAACAGAAACACTAACTTGCTTTAAGAACTTATACTTTAAATACACGTCATTAATTCTAATTTCCCAGATAGCATGGCACTTTTGTTATAATGTGGCTTATTCTTGCACAGATTTGGGTGAACCTTAAATCATATAGTTCAATTACAAATTATTGAGTGGGCATAATATAATTAAACATGCTCAAATGTAATTTAAAATTTTCTTCCTTGCCTTCCCCCAAAATAGAGAAATCTGTTCTTCCACCAGTCTCCTCCTCCTCAGTGAACTGTGCTTCATTCACGCTACTCCTCAAAAGAGACAGTTGGGAGACCTCTGTGCCTTCTCCATTCTCTTCATTCTCCAAACACAATCCATCAACAGTGATTACTGGAAATTCCTTCAAAACGTATGAGTAATCTACTGACTTCCCATAGTTACTACTACTCATGTCCAAACCTCCATCACCCACTACAATAAACTATTTAGTCACCCTGCTTTCACCCTTGAGCCCTACAATCGTTTCTCAAAAAGGAGAGTGGACTGTTCTTTTGAACAAGGAAATCAATACAGCTGATGACTTAAAACCTTCCCTTTTCTTCCCATTACCCAAGATGAAATCCAAAGTCCTTACCATGGCTTTCAGGGACCTTCATGACCTGGCCTCTGACTACCTCTGTGACCTAATCCAATCACTCTTCTCACTCGCTGCTCCCTAAACACACCGGCCTTTGTGGTTTTCCTTCAAATCTCCAAGTTGTTCAAGCCCTGGACATTGGACTAGCAAATGCTTTCCCCCCACATCTTCAAATGTCACTTCAGGGCTTCCCTGGTGGCACAGTGGTTGAGAGTCCGCCTGCTGATGCAGCGGACACGGGTTCGTGACCCGGTCCGGGAAGATTCCCGCATGCCGCAGAGCGGCTGGGCCCGTGAGCCATGGCCGCTGAGCCCGTGCTTCCGGAGCCTGTGCTCCGCAACGAGAGAGGCCACAACAGTGAGAGGTCCACATACCGCAAAAAAAAAAAAAAAATGTCACTTCAAAGAGGGCTTCTCTGATCACTCCCAAGTAGCATCCCACCCACCTACATCACCTTATAGTGTATTTGTTATGTATTCTTCGCAATGTAACAATGTAAGCTCTATGAGGGTCTGGCCCTCACTGAGTACTATAACCCAACGCCTGGAATAGTGCCTGGCGCAAAGTGCCTCTTCTGTGTTGGGTGAAGGATGTGCTAAAGAAACATGCAGAAGGAGCCCACAGACAGGAGCACCAGCTCCAGCCGCCACATCACAGCAGACTCATGAAAGACCCCAAGTGAGACCTGTAGAAGAACTGCCCAGCCAATCCATAGAATTGTGTGATACAGTAAAGGGTTGGATTTTTTTCAGTATCACCGAGGTATAATTGACAAATAAAATTGTAAGATATTTAAAGTATACAATGTGATGATTTGGGGCTTCCCTGGTGGTGCAGTGGTTGAGAGTCCGCCTGCCGATGCAGGGGACTCGGGTTCGTGCCCCGGTCCGGGAAGATCCCGCATGCCTTGGAGCGGCGGGGACCGTGAGCCATGGCCGCTGAGCCTGCGCGTCCGGAGCCTGTGCTCCGCATCGGGAGAGGCCACAACAGTGAGAGGCCCGCGTACCGCAAAACAAACAAACAAAAACAATGTGATGATTTGATATTCTTATACTTTGTGAGAGGATTCCCCCCCTCAAGTAAATCCATCCCTCACATCATATATTTATCTTTTTTTTTGGAGGGGGGGACCATTTAAGTTCAACTCTCTGAGCAAATTTCAATTATATAATACAGTGTTATCAACTATGGTCACCATGTTATACGTTAGATCCTCAGACCTTATTCACCTTATAATTGAAAGTCTGTACCCTTCAAAGTTTGGAGAAGTACCAACCTCTCCCTATTTCCCCTACCCCACAGCCCCTGGCAACTACTTTCTATTCTCTGTTTCTATGAGCTTGACTTTTTATAAAGTGTTGTTTTAAGCCTCTAAGTTTTGGAGTGGTTTATTATGTAGCAACAGATAAAACATGAACACTTTCATTTATTTTAAATAAAATTTTACAACATTATATCAATGTTAAGGTAATTCCAAATTAAATAATTCACCACAATCAGGCACTTTAACCAGCATAAGTATTTTACTTGTCTATATGTTCTTCTTTTTTCTACATTGTTAAAATCATATAAATTTTCCCTTTTGTCACTTTAAATGGATTCCATAGCATCTACAGAGTTCTCCTAGTCTCTTTAAAATGGGATTTATATCTGTATAGACACAACAGGGTCCACACTGTCACTGTCCCTTACTGGGAAGGGGCCTTTGGAATCACACAGCGCAAATAACGGCTGAGCACTTAAGTGCTGATAGTGTATGATGAACACCAAGCAGACTCAGCTTGCTTCTGCCCTCAACCCTTCCCCTTTCAGTCGGTCCCTAGTTACAAAGGGAAAGTTACAAAGATCGGAAGAGATAAGGCTTTGAAGGTGTATTCATTACATATCTGAGAAAGTTCTGGCTTCTGGGTTTGGAGAAACCATGGGGCAAAGGGTTTTCTTCCATTATTTTTCTGGTCTTCTTTTCTTTCTTGTTGTCTTCTACTTGGAAGGTGACTTTGACCCTGAAGAACTAAGAGGGGCTACAGATGGGACAAAAGAAAAGGAAGCAAGATTAATATTTGCCCCAAGATTCTGAGAGGCAAAGAAACCTTTGTTTCCTTCTAGGTGGTCCACTCCTTTGACGATCCCAGGAGGGGTGTAGGATTTCAGGGCGTAAGTTGTCGCCTATAAATAAAGATGATGGATTTGCTCAAGGCACTAACACCCTCCTCTTTCTACTTTTGGTGGTGATGGGGACAGAGTAGTTAGTGGTGGTGGCAGTGATGATAGATATGGTGATTTGTATGTTTTGCCAGCAAGGAGGTCAGTGGAGGAGGGTAGAGGGTGTAGATCAAGTGGCATAGGGCCACTGTGGGTTTTTGTGGGCTATCCTGCAATAGTGGCCATTATTTATAACACTGTTGCTACAGGGAAATTATTCTGTCTTCTGCACAGCTGACCGACAAATGAATTTGGAAAGGACACATTTATAAAGGAAGTATTCTACTTCTAGTAGCAACTATAACCACCAGGGGGCATAATTGGACTAGGAAGACAGAAAGAAAAGCAAAACTTTGCTCTAGGAGTATTGATTCTTAAACTTCTAAAATTCCTGCTGACCTTCAAAATTAAATTAATTCTTGTCGTCAGGTGTCTTTAATATGTACTAACATAAATCTAGGTGTGAGAAAGCTCCATATGCTCTTATAAGATCAACACAAATATGTAATTTAAAAGTTTACAAAATTAAATGCAAATTAATATCATTAACATAATGCGTGATATTTTGCTCAAACTCTATCTCCTCTGCCAAATGAAGACAGTAGAATGTACCACACAGGCTCTTGAGTTCAGTATGCTGCTACCACATTTCACTCTTCTCTTTCAGAACTACTACACATCTTTATGTACGGGCCATGCTGACATCTGACTGTCCCTTAGCTTGAACATTTCACCATGTATGAAGTCTGTTTCTGTTCTCTTTTTTTGGCCAAGGACAATTAAAGTTCTCCCACTCAGGGACAAACAATGGATCAACATAGACAACGCAAACACGGGCATTTTGTTGAAATGAAAACAAAACTTTAGATTTCCTAAGAAACCCCACAGACTTTCAAGCTGAAATCTAGACCCCAATTTGAGAGGCTCTGCTACAGAGGACAAGGGGCTCAAAATGTTGTCAGTATGATGACTTGTCCTCACGACTTCCCTGGGTGGTTTATGCCTTTATTTCCCCAGCACCCTCTGCTTTATTTTCAATAGTGTCCTCATTTGGATGATAAAGTAATAAGGTTATATCTGTTTAGAAACCAGTCCCAGCATGGAGTTTTAAGATCAGGAAAGACCTGTGCCTTAGCAGTGGGAGTTAGGAAACAAAAGTTAAAGCCACTTACAGAAGCTTCTTAGGTTTCTTTGAGAAGCATATCTAGTCCAATATGAGTCAAGCTTTGGGGGTTAAACCCAAACTTTTGACATGTTCTGATCTTCTTTTTTGAAGAAGAGGCCTCAGGGATTCCCCTGACTCCCCATATTCCCAAAACGCCACCTCAAAACACAGGCTATATAAGAAAGGAAATACATAAAGTGAAAGATTTCATCAGAATGAGGATTCTCTGATATTTGAGAGCATATAAGGTCATTTTAGGTTAAGAGAAGCGAAACTTCTGAAAGGGCCACATTTACTCAGAAAAGCTGGAAGACAGGACAGCAGTTTTGTAACTGTATGACATAATTTGGCTAATATCATGCTTTGGGCTTGCTACACAACAAAATGATTCCTTGCTGCCAAGTCTCAAGACCAAATTCAGTTGCCAATGTGACTTCAGATGGTTCAATGTTAATAATAATGAAAAGATGCCATAAAATATGATTTTTAAGGAGACTGAGAAATATTTCTCTAAAAATGTCCCCCAAACAGATATTTGCTGAGATTGGTCTGTTGAAGTGATACTAATGAGAGCATTCTAGCAACTTGGAGTCCTCTTTCCTTCAGATGATGAATATTATTAGCATTATTTCATATTTACCAAGTCCCAACTGGGGCAACTTGTCATAATGGACAGTGAAGGGAGAGGGGAAAAAAGCACCACCTCTCCCTGGCATATGTGCCGAGGACACTCAATGTGGGGACAATGTCTTAAACGTGGTCTGCCGTTTAGGAGGCTTCATATGATTTTCAAGGATCTCACTGTCCCAGAGAGAATTCAATTCAACTCAGTAAGCATCTATTCGGAGCTAGTTGGATACTTAGGGTATACAAAAATAAATAAAACTGGGTTCTTCTTCTAATAAGCTAAATTCTCTAAGCTGAATTATTTGAGTAGAACCTACAAAATTTTTGCCATATCATCTGTATTTTTATTTACTCCATATTTTCCTAACATCATTATTTATTCAGTACTTTTCTAGTATCTCTACCTACTTTAGCCATGTCTTTTTTTTTTTTTTTTTTTTTTTTTTTTTTTTAGCCATGTCTTAAAGAATATCTTGGGAAATCATGGAGTTGATGTTCCAGATATATATTTTTAAATACTTGTGTTTACATATTTTTTTCTAATGTGCACTTAAAAATGTGCTTTGAAAAATAAACACAATTAAAAAAATTTTAATTGTGGGACTTCCCTGGTGGTCCAGTGGTTAAGACATTGCCTTCCAATGCAGGGGGTGTGGGTTCGGCCCCTGGTCAGGGAGCTAAGATCCCACATGCCTTGGGGCCAAAAAAAAAAAAACCAAAACATAAAACAGAAGCAATATTGTAACAAATTCAGTAAAGATTTTTTAAAAATTTATTTAAATTAATTAATTAATTTAGTTTTGGCTGCGCTGGGTCTTAGTTGCTGCTCATGGGCTTTCTCTAGTTGCAGCTAGTGGGAGCTACTCCTCTTTGCGGTGCGGGGGCTTCTCATTGCAGTGGCTTCTCTTGTTGCGGAGCACGGGCTCTAGGCGTGCGGGCTTCAGTAGTTGTGGCTCGTGGGCTCTAGAGCCCAGGCTCAGTAGTTGTGGCGCACGGGCTTAGTTGCTCTGCGGCATGTGGGATCTTCCCGGACCAGGGCTTGAACTCGTGTCCCCTACATTGGCAGGCGGGTTCTTAACCACTGTGCCACCAGGGAAGCCCTAAAAAAATTTTTTTAAATCTCTTTTCCTTGGACTAACTAAAACCATCTTTGTACTACTCTATGGGAATGATAATAGTAAGGAATACTTAAAATATTTTACAAGGGTAGAATAAGTCAGATGATAGAGGTATAAAGAAAGGGTTACAGGAAATCACAGAAAGAAGAGTTTAATTCTGTTTGGGTGCATCAAGGAGGCCTAACTTAGAAGATTTTGTATTTGAGGAGGTTTTAAAAATATCTAAGCGTGTAATATTTTTTTCAAACTAAAAAGAACATGGCAAAATGGTAAGATTTGACAAAGCTTGGTGGTGAGTGCACAGATATTCCTATATTATGCTCTTCTCTGTATGCTTGAGATATTTCATGATAACAATTATAAAATGTGTCTAAGGTTTGGAGAAGAGAAAAGCATTCCAAGCAGAAAAGAAAGTATGAGTGAAAGCACAGAATCCTGAAATTCAGGCTAGGTGTCTTCGATAGAAGGTGAGCACCGGAAAATTAGGATGTGGCAGATCATGCAGGACCTTGCCTAAGTAGTCCTGAATAAGAGGTCTGGGGGTGTGGGAAATTCCTGGAGGTTTCTGATGAACAATATATAACCAGAGCAGTAGATGAGGAATAGAACTCTGGGAGAGAACTGCAAGAAGGGGAGAGCCCAGATTTGGAAGGATCTTATAATAATGATTCGAGTGACAATACTGTAGTCTCCCTAAGCTCCATAACATGCTGATTTGCTCCCTTGTTCTGCCCACTTGCATCCTGTTTTTATTTTAAAAAAATCCATTTCTAGGACTTCCCTGGTGGCACAGTGGTTAAGAGTCCACCTGCCAATGCAGGGGACACGGGTTCGAGCCCTGGTCCGGGAAGATCCCACATGCCGCAGAGCAACTAAGCCCATGTGCCACAACTACTGAGCCCGCGTGCCACAACTAGGGGAGACCGTGCATTAGAGCCCATGCTCCGCAACAACAGAAGCCGCTGCAATGAGAAGCCTACGCATTGCGACGAACAGTAGCCCCCACTCGCCGCAACTAGAGAAAGCCCGTGTGCAGCAATGAAGACCCAGTGCAGCCAAAAAAATATATATATATGAAAAAATCCATTTCTATTGGGTAGTCATATTTCCTCCTTCCTACCCTAGATCCTTTGCAGTCTCGTCCAACTATATTATAGACAAGGGTCTGCTAAACTTTTCCTGTAAATGGCCAGATAGTAAATATTTTAGGCCTTGCAGGCCATACAGTCTCTGTTGCAACTATTCAACTCTGTTGTAGGGAGAAAAGCAGCCACAGACAATACATAATGAATGGGTGTGGCTGTGTTCCCCTAAAACTTTATTTATAGACCCTGAAATTGAAATTTCAGATAAGTACCCTTCTTTTGAATTTTTCAACATTAAAAACGTAAAAACCAGTCTTAGTTTTCAGGCTGTATGAAAATAGGCTGCAGATTACAGAAATGCAAAACAAAACCATAATTCCTCACCCCCTGATGGCTGTAATCAAAAAGACAAATAATAACAAGTGTTGGCAAGAACATGGAGAAACTGGAACCCTCTTACATTACTGTGGGGATGTAAAATGTCACAGTAGCCTTGGAAAACACTTTGGCAGTTTCTCAAATGGCTAAGCATAGAGTTACATATGATCCAGCAATTCCACTCCTAGGTATATACCCAAGAGAAATGAAAATATATGTCCACACAAAACATAATACACAAATGCTCATGGCAGCATTATTCATCATAACCAAAATGTGGAAACAGTGATACAATGGATCATTTGGCAGTAAAAAAGAAGGAGGTGTTACTGTGCTCAACCTGGATAAATCCTGAAAATGTGCTAAGTGAAGGAAGCCAGTCACAGAAGACCACCTGCTGTATGATTCCACTTATAAGAAATGTCCAGAATAGGCAGATCTATAGACAAAAAGTAGATTAGTGGTTACCTAGGGCTGGGCGCGTTTTGGAGACAGGGGGATTAACTCGCTCACGAGTGACGGTTTTTTGGGGGGTGTGATGAAAATGTTATAAAAGTGACTGGGGTGATGATAGCACAACTCAATAAATATACCAGACAACCATTGAACTGTACACTTTAAAAGGGTAACTGTATGGTATGTAAATTATATCTCAATAAAGCTGTTAAAAAATAAATAACGGGCTGCAGTCTAACTGGTCACGCAGGTGGCAGTTTGCCAGCTTCTGCTGTAGACACCAAATGAACTGGCTCCTTTCAGAAGCTTACTAGTAGATTCAGCTATTTAAGCTTGGAAAATTCAATTTAGAAGAGCTGCAAGACAACTGTAGTCAGACAGGCCTTTGTTCTTGGGTCTTGCTGGTGAGTGGATCTGTACGTCTCATAGATGTACAATCTAAGCAATGATGAATTCCTGTTTTTAATTGAAGCCAGGAATTCAGCCCCCTTACTCAGATATACTCAGATTCACAGTAGTTTCCAGCAGTGAGGTCTTGCAGAGCCACTAGGCTGCAAGGACCTTCACTTTGTCCCAGCCAAGCTTCCCAGGCAAGCAATCATTTTGTCCATCTTTCTTCTTCTAGACCAGCTGGCTGGTTGCCTTAGACTCCTCAACTTCCCATGATTAAAAAACAAAGCTTTGGGGACTTCCCTGGTGGCGCAGTGGTTAAGAATCCACCTCCCAATGCAGGCGACATGGGTTCGAGCCCTGGTCTGGGAAGATCCCACATGCCACGGAGCAACTAAACCCCTGCGCCACAACTACTGAAGCCTGGGGGCCTAGAGCCTGTGCTCCACAACGAGAAAGCCCATGCTGCACAACAACGAAGAACCAATGCAGCCAAAAAAAAAAAAAAAAAAAGCTTTATCTCATTGCCTCTTTGGAGAGGTAATGCAAGGGGGTGATGGTAAAACTTAACCTAAATTTTTCTTCTTGTAATCAGTCTTGGCCAAGGCAAGACTACCTCCAGTAGACTATAAGCTCCATGAAGTCAGGGCCTTATATGATTTGTTTATAACTATATCTCCTTACCTAGCCCGGGATCTGGCTGATCATAGATGCTCAACAGATGTTTTCAATAAGAAATAGATGTTTTGAAAAACATCAGTTACGACAGGAAGACTATGAAATTACCTTAAAAATGTAAAAGTAGTTTATGACCAATATTATGATATAAATTAGAATAAAGAGAATGAAAAGAAGGACAGAAATATGATTAGAAAAGTAGGAAAGGAGATGGGGAGAGAGTGTTAAAAAGAGAGGACACGGTCAGAGTCACCATTATAAGCAAGAGAAGGAGCGTGGTAAAAAGAGAATTTTATTTAAAATAAAAACTGATGAGGGTTTGACTGAAGGAGCATTTATTTTGGGAATAATCCTTTTAGGAGACTTGGCGAGTTGTAAGCCAGGACTGCTACCCATACACTGGTCAGAATAAAGACCATCCCAAATTTTGAAAAGGACAGTTTTGTCCACCACTTCATACCTTTTGTCTTAAATCCTTAGAATCTCCTGAATGAGATATTACATACCTTCCCCAGGAGGACTAGAAGTTTTAGGAAATAAAGCACATAGCAGTGTTTTTGCTTTTAAGAGGGAAGCTTTTCAGTTCACTTCCAGCCTTAATTCTTAGATAATTTGTGCCTCATCTCCTCTCTCTTTAGGCTTTGCATGTGGTGATAGCTAATTTTTAAAAATTGGAAGAGAATCTTTGGTTTTATCATTAAGTGTCAAGAAGAGGTCATGTGTAGAAAAAAATGTTTAATAAGATGCAGAAAGCACAGCCCCAACGGTCTCCATGAAGACCTTTGCCTTACATGTAAATGGATAAATGGATGGAAATGCCACCTTTTAGTAACGTGGGTGAGAACGACAGGAATGAATGATCAGAGGAGTTAAGAATTTAATGATACATAAATACTTAAGAAAAAATACTCAAACGACCTTCTCCGAGGAACACAAGATATGAATTTTAATGATGTCACTAAAAGACCTAAACAAGTCCATGATCATTTAAAACACAAAGGGAGGATCCCTTTGTCTTAATGAGTGTTCCAATCTCCTAGAATTAACTAGAAAGAACATGTTGACAAAGATACAACTCCAATCTATTTGGGAGTTTAAATAGTGTCGATTTATGAGAACATTTATATTTTATTAAGAAAAATGATTTTAAAAATTTGCTGGGGTTCATAGTACAGCATTAGTAAAATTGAATACCATAATTATTTCAACAACTAATTATTGACTATCAACTATGTGCTAGTCACTGTAAAGATTAATAAGACCCAGTGTGCCTATCTTCAAGAAGCTTACTATACAGCAAGCTTATAGTAAGTTAACTACAGAAATAATTATATGATAAAGTAGTTGATAATAAATAAACAGGAGGTACAGAGCTTTATGCGAGTTACAAGGCAAAAAGGCTTGTATATTATTGAGATAATCAGTAAAATTTTCATGAAGGAAGTAGCATTTGAGATGAGCAACTTTTTCATAGTCTGAGATATGAGAGATGAGCATTCCAGGTAGTGGGTACAGTAACAGCAAAGGTACAGAAGTGGGAAAGCAGGAGAGATTTTTAGGAAACTCAACAGCTATTTTGCCAAAGTGTAAACTATATGTTTTGGGGAGGGGGCAGTAGGAAATACCACAACTGGACAGTTATGTAGGAGTCAGACTGTGGGGAGCTTTTCAAATTCATTCCCTCACTCATTCAACATTCACTGAGCCCCCGTGCCTGCCACTGTGCTGAACACAGCAGCAAAAAAATAGATAGGAGACGTGAGTACTGTAACCACATCAGCTGTGTCTCCACAGACGTTCACAACTAGAGGCCTAAACATTCTTTTCATAAAATGAAGTCACACTATTTGTCTGCTCCCTAAATTTCATATTGAATTACTCAAGCTTATTAACGGCCGTGACCTGAGTCCAGGCGATTGCTGTCTCACAGGGGTTCAAAAGTAATTTTGAGGAAGAAAGAAACACATTTGCAACCAATTATACTTTCCAGTTACACTCTAATTTCAAGGAACTAGGTCAAATTCCTTAGCAGGTTCGGAAGGATTTAACCTGTTCCTTTCTGGGAACAGTGACCTCTGCAGCTTGCTCCTTAAGAGGCTGGTGCCACTCAGTTTGTCCCAGTGGGGTGATATCATGATGATAATCACACCCCAGTAGCTGATCCACCAGACTGGCCAAATTTGGGATTTATCAAGGTACTGCTAAAGAATTCTAAGGACAAATTCTTGCAGCTGTCTTCAGCCTTGAGCATGACTGGAATATCAATCTATAAGCTGGAGGTGGCACATGTTGGAGATTTATTGAAACTACAGGAACCCAGATTTTACTGTGGCAAATTTGGGCACCCTGGCTATTAAAATAAAGAGGCTATGCCTACGTTTAAACCTTTTAAAAAAGAAATGTGAAATAACCAAACATTAAAAATAGAAATGAAAGTCATTGAAATGCAGAGCAATTATATAGATGACAAATTGAAATGTAAAAATGTATTCATGAAAAGGCTATGATAAAAGATTATCATTCACTCAAGGTGTTATAATAAGGAGGCTTCCCAGGCTGTTAATTGAATATAAGGTGGGGGGAGGGGCCTAAAAAGCTTTCTCAGTTTGAAGTTCAAATCTGTGGAACTCCCTGTCCTCCCGGCTTTAACTCAGACCTGACATTACTCACTTGAGGAACTGCTGCCAAGCTTGTCTTTGCATCCAGGCAGAAAACAGCACTGCAAGTCTTTACAAAAAGCCTCTGGGCCTTGAGTGGCCTCACTGATGAAAGTTAATTTACTAGTCTACTTGCCACTTACATGTTAGTCTTCTAATAAGATAGTGTTTCTCAGAGTACCTAATCTCCGTCCTTTCACCCCCTCAACCTGAAATCCATGTTGGACCAGCCCAGTCAGGAAAATGGCCTAGTTTTGATCCCCTAGATAATTATATGAGTCTTTTTTCTTTTTGGCTCTGTTGTGTGGCTTATGGGATCTGAGTTCCCCGACCAGGGACTGAACCTGGCAGTGAAAGCGCAGAGTCCTAACCACTGGACCAACAGGGAATTCCCAGGGGTCATTTTTTAAACCAAATTTCTGCTGGGTGACTCTCTCTACAGCTTAGAAAGGAAGACATAGCAGAAATATTTATTCAATTCAGTCAATCAGTACATATGTTTTAGTGCCTAATATATTCCTAGCGCTGTGTATGATGCCACTAGGGAGAGAAGTGTCAGAGGCTAACAGTCAGAGATATAGGATCAACACAAATAAAGAAGGTATAAGACAGTACTCCTTTGTATGGACTGTGCTAAGAAGGCACCCTGTCCAACTGCCTTGCTACCATGGTGACAGTTACTAAGAAATGCACAGATCCACATACGAACAGGTTACAGAGTTCTGTTTTGTTGTTATTGTTTTTAAATATGCAGTTTCTCCAGTGAGATGAATGGTTCTTAATATCAGTCTCCAATTTTCTCTATGAACTCTGTATTCAAGTCCTTAAAGAGCATGTTGACCAATCCATGCTGACCCTGCACAATTTGGGGGTTTTCCTGTTGCTTGGGGATCAGGCTTTAACCCTTCATGTGTAGTGTGGAATAACCTCAAGTGTTCCAGGCGTCTAAGTTTACCTGACTCTAATACACAGGTATGATTTCCCAAGGATACCCCAAGGTTAAGAAGGAATTCTTTTTTTTTTGCAATAATAATTAAAGATGTTTATTATAGCATTATTTATACCATATTTTATCCAACTATAAGAAGGAATTCTTGATCATCCCTAAATTCCTGCTTTTTAGTGGCTGCTATCTCCTCTTTGCCCCACCTCATCCTAGCTGTGCCCACTGTCCCCTCCTCATTTATCCCCCAAGCACCATTACATACAAGTGGTTCTTTATAAAAGACTTTGACTGAAAGTCTGGGAATTATAAGAGTAAGTAGTATTCTATATCACAGGATAGGAAATATAAGTATCCAAAAGTTCTACGGCCATTTTCAACACAGGGAATTTCTCCCCATATTTTCCTCTCAGGCTCTGCCTGCTGCCACTTTACTCAGATTTCCTTCTCCTTCATCTCTTTTCTGAGTTCTGCAGGTCCAAATCGCTGTAATTTCATTACTCCAAGCAATGTGATTCTCATAGTCAAACCGTCCCCCATATAGACTACCTCACAATCCCCAAAGGCCCATCTTTTTTTTTTTCTCTCCTCAAACAAAATCTCCATTTACCCCAGAGGTGGATTTTGCTGTTCCCCTGGAATGTAAAATAGCAGCTAAACATAATTGTTTTTAAAAGGTACTTATTTTCTTTCCCTGCTTACACACTTTTTGGCTGAATTCTTCCGTTTACTCTGTACTCATGGTAACTTTTTTCTTGAGACTGTCTGAACTACAGATGTAAAGTCAAAGTGTCAGAAACATTTTGCATCATGCATAGGTCATTCATATGTTTAGAGAGAAGTTTAGTTCCTTTTTTTTCTTTTTAAAATTCATTTTCTAAAAAAGTGATTCCTCAAAGATTGAGAAAAACTATGGAATGATTTGTGATTTTCTGATTGCCCTATAGGAGATACATAGGGAGCAGAATAAAAACTGGTCCCCTGTAGAAAACTCCCTACTGTGTCTGGCATTATCCACAGGCCAAGACCCCTTTATATGCATGCAACACGATTTTCATAAAAGAAACCTTTTCACATTCAGTCACAGGAGTAGACGCTTGGGCAGTGACCACAGCTCTGCTTTAAGGATAAGAATCTTAACTTTGACTACAGAAATGTTTCCGGAAGTGCTGAGTACTGATTTCTTGGAGGCAGCCCTCAATTACATTTGAATGTCATCCCCAAAAGAAAGTAACATATGACAGTAAGTACAGCCTCTTGTGAAGATGGATATTTCCCCTTAGAAAGATCTCAATCTTTCTATCTATATATACACCACTGGACTAGGTACCATGGAAGATGTGAGAAAACAATAAAACAAAATTGAAATCCCATAGGAGCTTAGAATTCAGAGGGTGAGAAAAGTTTCACTATATAGAAGTAATAATTATTGAATGAAAAACAAAGTAGAATTTATTCACAGAGTTCTGGAATTTTAGAACTAGAAGTATTTTAAAGATTATTCACTGATATACAGAGGAGAAAACTGGAGCCCAGAAGGGTTACCTGAGGTCACACAGTGCATTAGTGGCAGAGCCAGGAAGAGACCACAGATATCAAGAGCTTTGTCTACTTTACCACACTGTAACAACTATTAAGCATCAATTCTATGCAAGGAAATATACAGCTTGAGATAATAAATGCAAAATGCCTAGCACAATGTGTGGGACCATCAGCTGTCATCATTATCATAATTGTCATCACAATTATAATGGTTAAGAGTACAAATTTTGTGGGCAGAAGACCTAAATAGATATTTCTCCAAAGAAGACATATAGATGGCCAAGAGGCACATGAAAAGATGCTCAACATGGCTAATTATTACAGGAATGCAAATCAAAACTACAATGAGGTATCATCTCACACCAGTCAGAACAGCTATCATTTAAAAAGTCTACAAATAACAAATGCTGGAGAGGGTGTGGAGAAAAGAGAACCCTCCTGTTGGTGGGAATGTAAATTGGTACAGCCACTGTGGAAAACAGTATGGAGGCTCCTCAAAAAACTAAAAACAGAGTTGCCATATGATCCTGCAATCCCATTCCTGGGCATATATCCAGAGAAAACTATAATTCAAAAAGATACATGCACCCCAATGTTCATTACAGCACTATTTACAATAGCCAAGACATGGAAGCAACCTAAGTATCCATTGACAGATGAATAGATAAAGAAGATGTGGTACATATATACTGTGGAATACTACTCAGCCATAAAAAGAATGAAATAATGCCATTTGCAGCAACATGGATGGACCCAGAGATTATCACACTAAATGAAGTCAGAAAGAGAAAGACAAATACCATATGATATCACTTACATGTGGAATCTAAAATACAACACAAATGAACTTAGCTACGAAACAGAAACAGACTCACAAACATAGAGAAAAGACTTGTGGTTGCCAAGGGGGAGGGGGCTGGGGGAGGGATGGATTGGGAGTTTAGGATTAGCAGATGCAAACTAGTATATACAGAATGGATAAACAACAAGGTCCTACTGTGTAGCACAGGAAACTATATTCAGTATCCTGTGATAAACCATAATGAAAAAGAATGCATATATATGTATAACTTAATCACTTTGCTGTAGAGTAGAAATTAACACAACATTGTAAATCAACTATACTTCAACAAAATTAAGTTTTTTAGTACAAATTTTGGTATTGGAACTGGAGGGTTGCAGTTCTACCACTTATTGTGTAACTGTAGATGAGCTACTTATCTTCTCCAAACCCTAGCTTCTTCATCTATAGAATGGGAATAAAAATAATATCTACCTAATAGGATGGTTATGAGGATTATATATACTTCTCACTTGAGTATGTTCAAACATTAGCTGTTCCATTTATTAACCTATATAGGTATACAGAGAGACAGACAAAGATACACACATACAGAGTATTGGTGGAACTTCTCTTTGCTCTGCCAAAAAGACAGCCAAAAAGTTAACACTTTTTTAGCTTTTACTATATAGATATCAGTACACAAAAGTATGGAGCAAAGAAAATAGGAAAAGAAATGCTATTTGGGATACTACAATATAGAAACTGCTTACTATTCTCAACAAATATACACCAAGTTTCTGTTTTCAAGGAGCTTGTAACCTAGTGGAGGAAGAAACCAGGCTGTTACGATATGGAGTGATATACACGTTGCAAAGCCAGAGTTAAGAGCTGTGAAAGCTCACAAAAGGGCATCCTATTCAGTAAGAGTGGAGGCAGAGAAGTGAGTCTCAGAGAAGGTTTCTCAAATAAAGGAATAAAGAGCTGGCCAAAGATGAGAAGAGCTGGCAAGTGCCTAAAGCTACAATCCAGGTGGGTCCTCAGGATCCGTGCCAAACCTCCAGTGTGCCTTCTTACACTGCAGGTGTTAAAGAAGGAAAAACCACACCTCCCCCATCTCCCTGCAGTTAGGGTTCTGCTTCTGCCAATTAGAAGGTGGATCACAGGCTGAAGCCACCTGCTTTGTTTCTGCTGGCGAACTCAGCTGTGAACACGTTGGGCTTTTCTGCTACATTATTTCAGTGTCTAGGTACTAACTTCACAGGCGTTGAGAGGTAGTCACAGGAGCAGCAGTGGCTTCCTGATCCTTGGATTAACAGCTACAGTGGTATGTCTTTGAACTCAACAGTTCCAGTGGAGTCCCGATTCCCCGTCTCTCTGATTATTGCAGAGGTGGCAGCTACCCTGGTAAACCAGCCCAGCAGTCTTGTCCTAGTAATCATTCCTGGAGACCCCACTTTATCCCTTCACCCTTTCCAATAACTTTGTAAGCTCCTGATTCCCCGAATTAAATCCTTCTTGCTTAAAATGATGTGAATGGCTCCTATTGCTTGAATCGAATACACCAAAAGAATATAAAAATGCAAAATGTGCCATGAATAATATTATTTGCAGGGGTCAGCAAATAATGGGCGGAACATGGGTGTGTAAATATCTCTTTGAGATCCTTTCTTTTGGATATATACCTAGAAGAGGGATTACTGGATCATACGGTATTTCTGTTTTTAGTTTTTTGAGGAACCACCACACTGTTTTCCATAGGGGCTGCACCATTTTATGTTCTTACCAACAGGGGACAAGGGTTCCAATTTCTCCACATCCTCGCCAACACTTGTGATTTTCTGTTTTGTTTTTTTGATGGTAGCCATTCTAATGAGCATGAGTGATATGTCACTGTGGTCTTGATTTGCATTTTCCTAATCATTAGTGATGTTGAGCATCTTTTTATATGCTTTTTGGCCATTTGTATATCTTCTTTGCCCATTTTTAAATTGGATTCTATTTGTTGTTGTTGAATTGTAAGAGTTCCTTATATTTTCTGAATATTATCCCCTTTTTTCACTCTGTTGCTTCTGCCAGTCCAGTTTTAGTCCATGCTCATGAATGGAAGTCTAGTCTGGAGCAACTTGCTGGCAGTCTGGCCAGATCTGGAGCCATCTTCCATCCTAAAGACACCAGTGGGAATAAGCCAGAGAATCCCTATCTTGGACACTTCAGGTCTTAGATACTCTGATTCCCTGGGATATCGAAAAGTATCCCCATGCTTTACTTTGAACCAGAACAAGCCAACCTAAGGTTTCTGGGGCTGCCAAATTAGAAAGAGCCTCAAGACTGGGTATGGGAGTCATGGAGGTAGACTCACCAGATTCAGGTTTTCCACTGTCAAGTACCTGCCACTAGAAAGTTGAAATCAAACACAATTTTCACATCTGTTTTGTAATTTAGCGCTGCTCCTTTTACTTCAAACAGTAGTTCAGTTCATCTTCTTTGATTCTCTCTGTTTATCCTGAGGGGATAAAATATCCCAACCCTAGAGACCTTAACGATTTCCAGTAGAATACATAGAGAGTTAATGCATGACTTAGTCTAAAATACAACCTAGTTCACACAGTACTTGCTCCAAAAAATCCTTGCTGATTCTGTATTAGTGGGTATGAACTCCAAGGCATGCTACATTTGCTAAAATATCCTATTTGAAGAGAGACAATTCTGATTTATAGAAGGTCTATTTCCTTTTCTAACTACTACTGCCTTTTGGAAGACTTTAGGAAGCCTTAATGTGCATTATTTTTATGGTCCCCACAAGAAAAGGAAAATGGGATGGTTAAGAGAGCTGCATAAGGTCAAGAAGAAGAAACACTGGAAATAAAAGATCCTAATTCTCTTCTTCCCTGACTTTTATGTTAAGTTGTTGCTATTCAAGGGCCTACATTCAAGTGTTTATCACTGCATTACCTTTAATCATGAGTATCAGGGATAGTGACATTTATAAATGATTTCAGCTGTAAGTAACAGAAAACCCAAACATAAGTAGGTTAAAAAAATAGTTTTTTCCTCATCATAACAAGAAATCCGGAGATAGGTAGTTGCTGGCACTGGTTTAAATGTTCAGCGATCTCAAGGCTAAAAGTCGTTCATTTTCTCAACTTTTCGCTCACAGATGAAAGATGGCTACCACAGCTCCAGACATCCTATTCTTTACAAAGTAGAGAGAACAGAGAAGAGATGATACCAGTTCTGGCTGTGCCATTTTATTTGGAAGGCATAAGGTTTCCTGGAACTTCCTCCTCAACCTTAGAAATCTTCAGCTTACTTCTCGAAGGCTGAAACACCACTCCCAGGTGTAAGCAAGGCTAGGAAAACAAAATACATGGGAATATTTGGTTTTCCCACCCCAGAAGCAGGCAAGTGAGAGGGAAGTTGGCAATGAGTGTTGGTCTGCCAAGTTTTAGGGTTTGCCACAGTGAAAACCAGGAAACACCAAAATATTCAAGAATGCAAGACTGACTAAGTGTAATGTGCCATATGAATCCCAGGTAGCTGTTAAAAATTGTGGTACAGAAAAATACTTAGTGGCATCATGCAAAATTATTCATAAAATGTTATCAACTAAAAAATTAACATAAAACAATAGATGAGAAAACATCAAATTTGTTGGGGTGACCTAAGTTTAGATAGATTTTTAAAAATAAATTTATTTATTTATTCATTTATTTATTTATGGCTGGGTTGGGTCTTCCTTGCTGCACGCGGGCTTTCTCTAGTTGCGGCGCGTGGGGGCTACTCTTCATTGCGGTGCGCGGGTTCTAGGCACGCGGGCTTCAGTAGTTGTGGCATGCAGGCTCAGTAGTTGTGGCTCGTGGGCTCTAGAGCGCAGGCTCAGTAGTTGTGGCACATGGCCTTAGTTGCTCCGTGGCACGTGGGATCTTCCTGGACCAGGGCTTGAACCTGTGTCCCCTGCATTGGCAGGCAGATTCTTAACCACTGCGCCACCAGGGAAGCCCTAGATAGATTTTTAAAAGTTAAATATATATATGCAAAAAGAAAAAAACTGGAACTTATACTCTGAAAATGTTGACTTAGGTTGGGTTTTCCAGGAAACAGACTCTGAGGCAGAGATTTGCTTGCAGCTGGTTTAGTGGAGAGTGCTCTGAGGAGCAGCACCTGTTGTGGGGGCAGGACTGGGCAGAGGGAGAAAGTGAACTGCAGGACAGATGCCACAGAGGCTTTAATTGGTTCCATTGGAAGTTCTGAAGCTGAAGTCCCAGACTGTCCCAACTGAGGGTCTGTGCCTTGTACCTCCACAAGTGACCCGTCGTGGGATTTGGACTGTCCCCAGGGAGGGGATATAACTTAGCGTGAGGCAGTTTCCTTCACAGAGGCAATTTTGGAGAAGAATTCAACTGTGAGTCATTAGCAGCCAACATTCTTGGCAGCTGTATCTTGAGATCCGGGCAGCACACGGCAGCGTCCACCAGAAATGTCAACAGTGATTTATCTCTGGGTTTGGGGATTAAGGTTGGTTTTCTCTCTTTTTAAAAATATTTTCCAAATTTTCCATAATGAATATAACATTGTTCTAAGCATTAAATGAGTTAATTCATAGAAGGCAGTTAGCACAGTTCCTGGAATTTATTAAACACTCAATAAATTTAGCTATAATTATTTTGTATTTATATATATGTATATATGTGTTCATGTAACATTTTAAAGGGAAAACATAAATATGGATATTGTCAAGAAGAACGTATGAAATAGGATTAAAATAATAACAGAACTTGCTGTTCCTTTTGGCTTATTATTTTTTAAAATATTTATTTATTTATTTGGCTGCACTGGGTCTTAGCTGCAGCATGAGGGATCTTCGTTGCAGTGTGCGGGATCTTTAGTTGCGGCATGTGGGATCCTTAGTTGGGGCGTGCAGGATCTAGTTCGCTGACCAGGGATCGAACCTGGGCCCCCCACATTGGGAGCTTGGAGTTTTAACTGCTGGACCACCAGGGAAGCCCCTGGCTTATTATTTTTTTAATCTGTGTTTTAATCTGTGAAATTCTTTCTTATGACATTGTTTCTTTCCGGCATGTCCAACAGAACTTTATGTAATGACAGAAATTTCAGGGACTTCCGTGGCAGTCCAGTGGTTAACACCCCACGCTCCCAATGCAGGGGGCATGGGTTCGACCCCTGGTCAGGGAACTAAGATTCTGTATGCCGCACGGTCAGTCTCTGTGCTGCCCAATATGGTAGCCATTAGGCACAGGTGGCTGCTAGGCGCTGGAAATGTAGTAGAGCAAATGAAAAGCCAAGTTTTAAATTTTATTTAGTTCCAATTCATTCAAATGTAAATAGCCACATATTGCTAGTGGCTACCATATTGGACAACGCAGCTCTATACCAATATTAGGCAATGGTTATGTAGAGAATAGACCTAAAATATTCTTTCTCTAAGTTTGGATTCGTTCCTCAACTCACTACCCTGTATAATCTCCTACTTGTGATTTCAAAATCACATTTTATTTACATGTGTAGAAAAACAAAATGCAAAGAGTTAATTAAGTGTACAAAAAAGGGTTGTTGTTGGTGGTGGTCAGACTTTTAAAATATACAACAGGGAAAGTAATTTAGTTGAAAGGTGCTAAAGAGCTACATAATGTATTGCTAACTGTATGGTATCTTTTAGTAAATAATCCAAAGAGAAAATGAAAGAGGTTGTTCCATATCATATATCTGGTTCCTCTTCGTAAGCTAAAAGAGACTTCTCACCAAAATCATACTTTTCAACCATACTGTCCATATAAAAAGGGAGATAACTGCAGAAACAATCTGAAAATGCCTAAATAACAATGTGGAAGTCTCTTACCTCTTAGATGGGAGGCATATGTATATGGTAGGAGACATATGTATATGGGGATAACTCACTAACAGCAGCCAAGTTTGTGGAGAAAAGAGACACAGATCTTGGTTTGCATCTCACCCTGCCAGTTACTGGCTGTGCGTACTTTGAACAAATTACTTAACTTCTCCATAATCAAATGGTGATAGCTACACCTGCCTTGAAGATGAGTTGAAAGATTAGTGATATGTAAAGCACCTGGCATATAGTAAGTGCTAAATCAATGACAGTTTTATTATGATGTTAGTATAATGTGAAGAAAACAGATCAGCAAAAAGGAAGTAAGCCCAAATACTTAAAAACTGGGGTAGGAATTAACTGGAATAATCATTAAATTGTAAAATTATTTTTGGTATATTTTGTTTTATGTGTATTTCAACCACACAAAATTTAGTCAACTGTTTATCAAATGAATGAAAAAAATGGATGCTTGAATAAATGAATGAATAAATGCCTTGCCTGTTTTTAATATCATTTTGCCTCCCAAATGGGTTGTTATCACTAAAATGGTTTTGTCACTGGCATTGTCACTAGGGATATGTTCAAAGACTCTGTAAAGAGCAGTATCAAATCAATGGTCTTTTCTAGACTTAACAGGAGGGATTAGGGCTGATATTAAGAAACAACTTCTTGAGCAATATTACTAATGGAGCAGTTAAGAGCTTCCATCCTTAGATATTTTTAAGAAGACAGATAAATACTCCATGCTGGAAATGTCATCATCTTCTGTGGTAGTTAGCTTCCAGGGTAGCCTCCATTGAACCTTACTTCCTAAGTCAATCAAGGATGGTCCTGAATATGGCTGAGGTGATGTGTGACTTCCAAGGCTATGTCGTAAAAAGCATTGCAGCTTCGGCTCCGGTCAATCAGATTGATCACATGCTCCATGATAAGCCAGTAGCCATGCTGTGAGGAGGACACTCAAGCCATCCCATGGAGAGGCCCATGTGGCCAACAGCCTGTGCCAATCCACTGGACATGTAAGAGAGCCACCTTGAAAGCAGACTCTCCAGCTTCAAACAAGTCTTCAGATGACCACAGCCCTAGCCAACATCTGACTGCAACCTTATGAAACACTGAAACATAAATGCCCAGTTGAGCCACTCTTGAATTCCTGACTCACAGAAATTGTGAGAGGGAACATATGACTTTTATTGTTTTAAGTCACTAAGTTTTGGGGTTATTTGATATGCAGCCAACATATCATCAATGGCAAACATTTATTGCTACTGTCCAAAATGTCCTGCTAATGGGCTGAACCAGATGACCATTTTTTTTTTTGAACCAGATAACCATTTAAGGTAACTTCTATCTTTGTAACATCAACCTTTTAACAGCTTATCATGTAATGAATTCAGTATCTTTTTCCTATAAAATTCCTATGAGACAAGGAGAATCAGCCAATCAAATATTTAACAAACATCCATTAAGTCTGTGGAATTAAAGAACATCAGCTAAAATTGGAGTCAGGACACACCTGTAGGGAGAGCTCTCACAGCTGTGCATCATCAATTACTCCAAATTGGAAGAGACATACCCCTACATCTCTCCCACAGGAAGGTACTGCCTACTTTACTATCCAGAAGGAAGAAGAAAACCATCTTTCTGGCCAACCACAGCCCAGCCAATCAGAGACTGTAGCACCCCGGCCAATGAGAAGCCTCTATACTTTGGACTGCCAGCTTCCTCCGGTGAACTCTTTAGTTATGATAGCCCCTACCAAGGCCCCCCTTTTCCCTATAAAAGCAAGCTCCCCTTCCATGTTCTCTGGATTTGCCTGTGGTCCACCACAGTTCCCATAACCTGAATTGCAATTCCTCTGTCTATTCCCAAATAAACTTGTTTTGCTGGTAAAATAACTGGCTATTATTAAAGATGATAAATTCAAGGTATTACTCTAGGTGCTCTGTTGATTAAAAGGTATGATGATGCTAATGATAAAAATTAGTAACAATAATAAGTATTACTAATATTTATTAAGCATCTACTTTAGACACTGTGCATATACTCTCATTTAACCTTAATATACATGGCCAAATGTTTTCCAGGAAGGTCATACCAAATTACACACCCATCTGCAGTGTATAAGAGCAGAGTCACTGTATGTTTACCAGCACTTAAAAACAATTTTTTTTAAATCTGATAGGTGAAAAATACAATAGTTTAATCTGCATTTCTATGATTACTAGGTCTTGACATGTTAAGCACATCAAACCTTTATCTGACATACATTACAAATATTTTCCCCCCAGGTTGGTATTGCGTTTTTTTGAAATGTTTACAGTCAAGCCAATCTCTTCCTTTGTAATTTCTTCCAATTCTTTTGTAATTAGGTTCTTCTCTATTTCTAGATCAATTAAATTTTCAACTTGTATTTCTTTCTAGTTTGTTTACATTTTTTTCGTTTTTGTCTTTGAGTTTACACAGTAATTAACTTTGTTAGACTTTTGTTTTCTTCTCTATTCTCTTTTTTTTTAAGTGGGGTATAGTTGCTTTACATGGCTGTGTCCGTTTTATGTTTTGTTTTGTTTTGTTTTGTTTTGCAGTATGCGGGCCTCTCACTGTTGTGGCCTCTCCCGTTGCGGAGCATAGGCTCCGGACGCGCAGGCTCAGCGACCGTGGCTCACGGGCCCAGCCGCTTCGCGGCATGTGGGATCCTCCCAGACCGGGGCACGAACCCGTGTCCCCTGCATCGGCAGGCGGACTCTCAACCACTGCGCCACCAGGGAAGCCCTATGTTTTGTTTTTTACACATGTAATTATTTTTTGTTGCAGGATACAGGGCAAAAGTCTTTTTTTCCCCATAATCATGTCTCCTTCACTTATAAATTGAGTAAGTTTTCCTTTCCCCACTGATTTATGATGCCACCTTTACTATCTAAGGAATTCTTATATTACTTGAGTATGTTTACAGTCTTTATAATCCTCTTTCACTGTCTGTGGGTTTTGGTGCTAGTACTGCACTTTTTTGATTACTTACATCTACTCATTCACTAAGGACCACCACATTCTCTTCCAGGAAGCCTCCCTGATTCTCCCAAAGAGATACCATTGCTGCCTCCTTTTTCACCTTTATAACGTATAAAATTTCACCTTTACGTATAAAATTTCACAGTTAACAAAGTTGATATTACCCAATTATATTCTTGAGAGCAAGCAACAGGTATGCTATATATTCATTAAAATCAAATTATGGGATTTGCATTAAAAGGTAACGATGGCAGAACCGATCTTGTTTGACAAAAAAATGAAAACAGGCAATTCCCTCATTTGTCTAACAAAAATCATTGTGCCATCCATGATGAAAAAATTATAAAGGTGAATGAAACCTAGATTGTGCTTTAGGGAATTCACTTAGTAGGGGAAAGACAGATGAAAATATACGTGTTTAAATACAATATGACTAAAGTGTATAAAATAAAAATAACAAAGAGAAAGGTTAAAAACTAAGCGAGCAGTGGGGTAGTGTTTCAAGCAGTGGACATACCTATGAGCTGGGTTTATGGTGTTTCTTAAATGTTTGAGGATTTGTAATTCATCTGA
This sequence comes from Neophocaena asiaeorientalis asiaeorientalis, assembly GCF_003031525.2. Taxonomy (NCBI): domain Eukaryota; kingdom Metazoa; phylum Chordata; class Mammalia; order Artiodactyla; family Phocoenidae; genus Neophocaena; species Neophocaena asiaeorientalis. The sequence continues at coordinate 17,788,190 of NW_020185339.1, forward strand.
ATGACAAAGTACATCAATTCAGATTCTTAAGCAGAAGTTGCATTAACGTAGCCTTCATTCTGAGAACTTTTTAAGGAAGCCTAATATAGTGTGGGTAGTACGGCCAAGCCTAGGAGCAGCTCTGGTCGGAAGCCCTTTCGTTAGCACGAACCCGAGATGACTAGAACCTGACAGAGGCGTGAATTAACTCACCGCGGGTGAAAATCAGACATGGGGGTGAGAGATAAACCTTTACCCACCTGAGGCTTCTACTCTATAAACCACTTACTGGAGTTGGTTTAAAAGCAACGAGGACTACAGACTCCCTGTTGTGAGAGCCAGCACAGTTCCAAGCCCAAGGCTCACCTCGCCGCGCGCCTCAGGCCCCAGCCGAGCCCCGGCCAGATGTTAGGACAAGAACTACTGACGTCACGGAAACGTGACGTCACCAGCACTGACGCAGTCTAACAGGGAGGGGCCTCTCAGCTCACCTCAGAACGGCGTCAGCTCCACGGAGCAGCGAGCGGGCCGCCTCGCGCTCTGCCCTGAGGGTCCGAATAGTCAGAGCTGCGGGAACCGAAGCGCCGGAGTCGCTCAGGAGCTAAGGAGCGGCCATCCCTCTCCCGCCTTGACCCTTAACCGCGTCCTCTCTAAGGCCCAGGCGCGGTCCAGGCGGCCGCGCGCTCACGAGCCCGCCGCTTGCGGCGGTCACGCGCACGCACGCTCGTGCGCCCGTTCCCTGAGAACCCGGAAGTGCGAGGGAGAGGCGAGCCACGTGGGTGGAGCTGGAGCGCAGCTCGCATGGGGGAGTCTATCCCGCTGGCAGCCCCGGTCCCGGTGGAACAGGCGGTGCTGGAGACGTTCTTCTCTCACCTGGGTATCTTCTCTTACGACAAGGCCAAGGACAATGTGGAGAAGGAACGAGAGGCCAACAAGAGCGCGGGGGGCAGCTGGCTGTCGCTGCTGGCGGCCTTGGCCCACCTGGCCGCGGCAGAGAAGGTCTATCACAGCCTCACCTACCTGGGGCAGAAACTAGGTACCTCCGCCCCGCCCCCCGTGCCCCTTGAGGAAGGAAAGGGAGTATATTCCCCCATCGGCAATGGCTTGGGTTCCCTGTCTCTGTCACTCTTAGCCGCAGGCTCAACTCCGCACTCCCAGGTCTCCTCCCACCGATCCCGTCCTTCCCTCGGCTTCCACAAACCCCGCCCACCGGCCTCCGCGGCAGATAGATTGGCCGTCCGGGTGGATGTTGTTTGCAGGGCTGTGCTTCAAACCGATGGCAGTATCCATTTTGCTTATGCATGGATTGGTGCCATAAATGAGAAGTTAAACTCTGTGTCCTCGCTCTCTAACCAGTGACACTGCGGCGAGAGGAGCAAAACTTGGCAATACAACCTAGTTAGAATTCATGAACACTATTGTCTGGCTTCTTAAGGCCCCAGAGAGTTACAGATGGTGTCCTACTCCCTCTTCGTAGACCCACAATAAATATCTAACGAATGAAGAGAAAAATGAATGCTGGACAGGAAAGGCAAGAAATATGCCTAACACTAACAAGAGGGGCCTTACAGGGAAAATGGTAAACACTCTTATCATCCCATGATAAATCTTGCCCCTGAAGATAAGATGCAGGGGCTGATTAAGCTGATTTTCACTAGTAGAAACAATTAGTATGAGTAAATCAGAAGGAAATAATATATGTGAAAGCCAAGGGCTATACATACGAAGTATTACTACTTATAATTACCAATATTATGAATCCCAGAGCTTTTAGAGTTGTTTTAGTACTTTGGCGTATTTTAGACCCTTTAATATCAGAGGCACAGGGTCTGGTATGAATGAAGGACACATAACAGTATAAAATAGAAGTGTACAATTGAGTGCAGATTCCAGTTTGAGTTTCTCCCCCCCAGTTTCCTCGTATTGCCTGAAGGTGACCATGTACATCTTGCTTTCAGTAAACACTCAAGGGGCAGGGCTTTCTGAGATCTTAACTGTGCTTTAGCTTTTCAAACAATAACTTGTTATTTAGTGTGTTGACTTACTGGCAACAACTAGTCAGATAGTTTCACCTTGTGTAATTTTTCCTCCTTTTCTTACAGTGGCACTTCTCAGAGATTTACAATTGCTCTTGCAGTGTTATAATTCCCCTTTCTACAGATTGGCAAATTGTGTGCATGCAGTTGTGCGGGTAGGTGACAGAGCCTATACCAGAATACCTACCTTTGAACTGTCAGATTGTGTTTGTGTCCAAATGATTTATAAAAATTGTAGATGTAGTATAATTTACAGTTATATATTAAATAATTTACATATTATTATGTATATATGGAAGTGGGGAGGATTCTGGCTGTAAAATTGAAGGTGGGTAATTTTCTTGCAGTTTTAGTGTTTTTAGATTCCCCCGCCCCATGAAGAATGGTGATTGATCCCAGTGCCGTGTTTCTTATGTTTTTTTCTTTTAGTTCACCTGTGAGGATTTGATAACCTGTGGCCTCACTCCCCAGAAAAATATCTATGTAATACAATTTTGCACGTAATCTGAAAGGGTTCACTTGGATTTCCTAAAGCCTATGTATAGACCTCAGTTAAGAAATCAACTCTAGTTTAAGTTGTATGTGCCTGGTTTTAGGTGCCTGGCTGTGCCTAAGAACATGCACAAGCCCATCACTGTCTCTGACTTGGGTTCTCTGAAGTGGCTCTTATTATGTAAAGGGATTAGTTCTGCACAGACCCCAGCTTGCATGGGTGAGCCTGAGGGCTGTGCTTTGAAATTGATCCACGGAGCAATTTACACTGTGAAACATGCTCAGGCGCTGTTTAGGCTCCCAGCTGATCTGTCACTTCGGTGTAAATGTTCTGAAAATGGCATGTTTAATGCCACATAGCTTACTCTCGTGTACAGTAAATGTAGGTTCCAGACGTAAATTTTTAGCTTTGCAATTACCTTACCGTTTTTTGATACTGGAATGTTTGTGATATCAACGTGCTTACAATATGACTTCATGATTATTGAGTTGACTCTCCGTTTTCTTAAAAACTTGGGAAAATTTTTGTGTTGCTACTTAAAACAGTCCCATGTTCGTCAACTACTTTGCTATTTAGAACATTTATATGGTTTTCTTTAAAAAGCAAAACAAAAAGTTTATGTGTATTTTTTAAACATGTAGAAAGCACGGTTTTAAAAAGTGAGTCTTTTTGACTTCACTTTTGTGACTGGTGTTTATTGGAGACCTTGGCAGTGAATCCTGATTATAGATGCAAGTGTGGGACTTTAGACAAAGAACAGACCTGACAGGGAGCCTTCTGTTCCTGTCTTGGCTCAGCTGAAAAACTTTGGGGTCAACCCTTATCTTGGAGCCCTCTGTTTACTTTGAGGGGAGAATATATCTATTTGGGGAAAGATCAGTGATTAAAGTATGCTGACTCAATACCTGCAGAGGACTTTAGAAGGTCATACTTTTCTCCGCTTTGTTTCATTGCTGGAGAGTTTCCTCAACATCTGGTGGCTGGAAGATACCATGGTAGAAAATGACTTAACTTGAGAACTGATGTTTAAAGAGTATCATTAGCAAGAAGTTGTGAAATAAAATATTCAATTAGAAGTGCAAAACTTTAATATACTCATTGCTTGAAATTTCATGATGTGAGATAGACTGTTGAAATCTTGAAAAATAATGAGCATTCATAAAACGAGACTTCCATGGAAACAATTCAAAATAATCATATTTTGTAAATTCAAAAAGCTGAGACAAGAAGTCTGGTGTCTCTGATTCCTTATTTCCCAGCATGAAGGAAGGCCACTCCCCACTGGATATTCCTAACCAGGGTAGTCACCAAGTAGGCTTGTGCTCCTGAGAGCTTTGAGAAGAGAGACATGTTTAAAACAAATGCGTTGGTGGTCTCTCCCTTCCTTAAAGTGTCAGGTAACTTGGTTTCACATAGTAGTAATGGATGTTTATTGATAAGCTTTAAAAGGTATTCTTTATATTTATACGGTGTTTCCACACCCCCAGGTAAGGGTAATCTAATGAAGGAAGGTATCCATTTTTCACCCAGAGTTAAAATTTTCACCAAGTTCACCTTGTTTAACAGCAGAAGTGAGTACACAATTAAGGTCACCTAGCTATCTATCAAATAGCTAGCTATTCTTTTTACAGTACTTGAAGCTCCCAATTTACCACAGAGTTGCAGAAGCCAAACTCTGTAGTATTGAGAGCTTCTTTTATCAGTTATAAATGGAAGGGGAAGGAATTAGCAGTATTGATTACGTGCTTTGCTCCAGGTGTGTTACATACCAAATGTTATTTCACTGTGTCTTTTTAGTTTCATGTTAAAACAACAACTAAGGCTCAAAGTGGCTAAGGTTAAGTCCCGTGCACATCACACAGCTTGTAAATTTGGAAGCTGGGATTTGGAACCAAGTCTTTCAGACTTCCAGAGCTTTTAAATTTTACTTGGTACTCTTGCTACCTTCGTAACCTAAGAGATTTTGTCTTAGACCTGGGCACAGAGGTCCATTTATTTCATAGCAACACCTTACAAAATCTGCAAAGCTAGACTTAATATGGGTGGAGAGGAAAGGCAAACCTTCCAGGATACAGTCCTGTATGGGATGTTGGTGTCAGGGTCAATCCACCTTCACCATATGGCCTTTGCTGCTATTAGTAGGAGAAATGATGTGAATGCTAGTCAGTCTGGGCAGTATATTGGAGAAAACACTTTTTCAGTATCAGCAGTTTGCCTGTGAAATCAGTAGTAGTAGGGTGACCAACCCTATAGGTTTGCCCGGAGTTAAGGCGGTTTTCAGGACATGGGACTAAGGGTTTCCTGAGAAGCTAGACTTTCAGTACTAAAACCTGGAAAGTCATGGGTAAACTGGGACAAGGTGGTTGCCATAGTGGTAAGGGATATAAGATTCATTTCTTGAAATACAAACTGGGCAATGAATTGTGAAATGTTTCATTCATTAAGAGGACATTTTACAAATGCCTTGATAAGTAATTTATACTCCTAATTGGTATGTTTAGAACAGTAACTCATTCATTAAAGCATTCTATGAATATCAACAGAAAATTTAAAATATTATTCATCTCTGAGAGTTTTATATATTCCTGAGATTTACTGTTTTAAACCTGCCCTGTTGCTTTTTGTTCTCCTAATGTTTTACCTCTGACCTTTGGTGGGGTACAGAATTGCTTAAGAAAACATCTATGAAACTGGCCCCATAATTATTAGAAGCATAGTTGATCATGTATTAATACAGAAGTAAAGAAATAATGTCTATGCCATCTGAACCTTTTTGGTTGTTGAAAAGAATGTATGTGGCCTTACTTGTTGGCTGATTTTCTTTGGAACCCCTGAGTTACAACATGAGTTACAGCAGCAGTTATTTATAATTGCTTCCTACTGGTTTTTTTTTTTTTCTCTATTTTCTTTTCTTTCTTTCTTTATTTTTGGCTGCTTTGGGTCTTCATTGCTGCGCATGGGCTTTCTCTAGTTGCGGCGAGCTGGGGCTATTCTTCGATGCGGTGTGCGGGCTTCTCATTGCAGTGGCTTCTCTTGTTGCGGAGTACGGGCTCTAGGCGCGTGGGCTTCAGTAGTTGTGGCCTGCGGGCTCTAGAGCACAGGCTCAGTAGCTGTGGCACACGGGCTTAGTTGGTCCACGGCATGTGGGATCTTCCTGGACCAGGGATCAAACCCATGTTCCCTGCGTTAGCAGGCGTATTCTTAACCACTGCGCAACCAGAGAAGTCCCACTTCCTATTCTTAATAATTCACACTATGGTACTTATTATGACAAAAACTGTACTGTCAACCTTGTTAAGAGCACTAACAGTCCCTTTGTTCCCCTGGGATCCCAGTAGTCCGTGTTTTCCATTTTCTCATACAGCTTGAAAGGAAAACGCAACTCCAAAGCAGAAATAAAATTTTCTGATTTACCAGGAATAACAACAGTGTTTCGTAATTGGGTTTTCTCTTTTGTTTTAAATATCTTTATGTGGAAGGAGGACTTTTAGATCCAGGTTGATGTCACTTGCAAGGTTAATCATCCTCTGAATTAGATCTGAATCCTCATTGAAGTGGGCTGGGGGAATATTGGTGCATGAATAAGGAAATTTTTTATTTGAATTTTATTTGTTTTTTTATATAGCAGGTTCTTATTAGTTATCCATTTTATACATATAGTGTATATATGTCAATCCCAATCTCCCAATTCATCACACCACCACCCGACACTTTCCTCCCTTGGTGTCCATACGTTTGTTCTCTACATCTGTGACTCAATTTCTGCCCTGCAAACCGGTTCATCTGTACCATTTTTCTAGGTTCCACATATATGCGTTAATATACGATATTTGTTTTTCTCTTTCTGACTTACTTCACTCTGTATGACAGTCTCTAGATCCATCCACATCTCTACAAATGACCCAATTTTGTTCCTTTTTATGGCTGAGTAATATTCCATCGTATATATGTACCACATCTTCTTTATCCATTCATCTGTCGATGGGCATTTAGGTTGCTTCCATGTCCTGGCTATTGTAAGTAGTGCTGTAATGAACATTGGGGTGCATGTATGTTTTTGAATTATGGTTTTCTCTGGGTATATGCCCAGTAGTGGGATTGCTGGGTCATATGGTAATTCTATTTTCAATTTTTTAAGGAACCTCCATACTGTTCTCCATAGTGGCTGTATCAGTTTACATTCCCACCAGCAGTGCAAGAGGGTTCCCTTTTCTCCACACCCTCTCCAGCATTTGTTGTTTGTAGATTTTCTGATGATGCCCATTCTAACTGGTGCGAGGTGATACCTCACTGTAGTTTTGATTTGCATTTCTCTAATAATTAGTGATGCTGAGCAGCTTTTCATGTGCTTCTTGCCCATCTGTATGTCTTCTTTGGAGAAATGTCTATTTAGGTCTTCTGCCCATTTTTGGATTGGGTTGTTTGTTTTTTTCATATTGAGCTGCGTGAGCTGTTTATATATTTTGGAGATTAATCCTTTGTCCATTGATTCATTTGCAAATATTTTCTCCCATTCTGAGGGTTGTCTTTTCATCTTGTTTGTAGTTTCCTTTGCTTTGCAAAAGCTTTTAAGTTTCATTAGGTCCCATTTATTATTTTTGTTTTTATTTCCATTACTCTAGGAGGTGGATCAAAGCAGATCTTGCTGTGATTTATGTCAAAGAGTGTTGTTCCTATGTTTTCCTCTAAGAGTTTTATAGTGTCCGGTCTTACATTTAGTTCTCAGATCCATTTTGAGTTTATTTTTTATTTATTTATTTATTTTGCGGTATGCGGGCCTCTCACTGCCGTGGCCTCCCCCACTGTAGAGCACAGGTTCCGGACGCGCAGGCTCAGCGGCCATGGCTCACGGGCCCAGCCGCTTCGCGGCATGTGGAATCCTCCCAGACTGGGGCACGAACCCGTGTCCCCTGCATCGGCAGGCATTCCCTCAACCACTGCGCCACCAGGGAAGCCCTGAGTTTATTTTTGTGTATGGTGTTAGGGAGTGTTCTAATTTCATTCTTTTACATGTAGCTGTCCAGTTTTCCCAGCACCACTTATTGAAGAGACTGTCATTTCTCCATTAGAATTCTCTATATATAGTATCATGTCATCTGCAAACAGTGACAGTTTTACTTCTTCTTTTCTGATTTGCATTACTTTTATTTCTTTTTCTTCTCTGAATGCCATGGCCAGGACTTCCAAAGCTATGTTGAATAATAGTGGCAAGAGTGAGCATCCTTGTCTTCTTCCTGATCTTAGAGGAAATGCTTTCAGTTTTTCACCATTGAGAATGATGTTTACTGTGGGTTTGTCATATATGGCCTTTATTATGTTGACCATAGGTTTTGGATTGTCATGTTTTCATTGTCATTTGTCCCTAGGTATTTTTTCATTTCATCTTTGATTTCTTCAGTGATCTCTTTGTTATTCAGTAACATATCATTTAGCTTCCATGTGTTTGTGTTTTTTACGTTTTTTTCCCTGTAATTGATTTCTAATCTCATAGCGTTGTGGTCAGAAAAGATGCTTGATATGATTTCAATTTTCTTAAATTTACTGAGGCTTGATTTGTGACCCAAGATGTGATCTATCCTGGAGCATGTTCTGTGCGCACTTGAGAAGAAGGTGTAGTCTGCTATATTTGGATGGAATGTCCTTTAAATATCAATTAAGTCTATTTGGTCTATTGTGTCATTTACAGCTTGTGTTTCCTTATTAATTTTCTGTTTGGATGATCTGTCCGTTGGTGTAAGTGAGGTGTTAAAGTCCCCCACTATTATTGTGTTACTGTCCATTTCCTCTTTTCTAGCTGTTAGCAGTTGCCATATGTATTGAGGTGCTCCTATGTTGGATGCATATATATTTATAATTGTTATATCTTCTTGTTGCATTGATCCCTTGATCATTATGTAGTGTCCTTCCTTGCCTCTTGTAACATTCTTTATTTTAAAGTCTATTTTATCTGATATGAGTATTGCTACTCCAGCTTTCTTTTGATTTCCATTTGCATGGAATATTTTTTTCCATCCCCTCACTTTCAGTCTGTATGTATCCCTAGGTGTGAAGTGGGTCTCTTGTAGACAGCATATATATGGGTCTTGTTTTTGTATCCATTCAGCAAGCCTGTGTCTGTTGGTTGGACAGGCTCCAACCAAATGGCTAATCCATTCATGTTTAAGGTAATTGTCGATATGTATGTTCCTATGACCATTTTCTTAATTGTTTTGGGTTTGTTTTTGTAGGTCCTTTTCTTCTCTTGTGTTTCCTACTTAGAGAAGTTCTTTTAGCATTTGTTGTAGAGCTGGTTTGGTGGTACTGAATTCTCTTAGCTTTTGCTTGTCTGTAAAGCTTTTGATATCTGCAAATCTGAATGAGATCCTTGCTGGGTAGAGTAATCTTGGTTGTAGGTTCTTCCCTTTCATCACTTTTAAGTATATCATGCCACTCCCTTCTGGCTTGTAGAGTTTCTGCTAGAAATCAGCTGTTAACCTTATGGGAGTTCACTTGTGTGTTATTTGTCATTTTCCCCTTGCTGCTTTCAGTAATTTTTCTTTGTCTTTAACTTTTGCCAATTTGATTACTCTGTGTCTTGGTGTGTGTCTCCTTGGGTTTATCCTGTATGGGACTCCCTGCCCTTCCCGGACTTGGGTGGCTATTTCCTTTCCCATGTTAGGGAAGTTTTCGGCTATAATCTCTTCAAATATTTTCTCGGGTTGTTTCTTTCTCTCTCGTCCTTCTGGGACCCCTATAATACAAATGTTGTTACACTTAATGTTGTCCCAGAGGTCTCTTAGGCTGTCTTCATTTCTTTTCATTCTTTTGTCTTTAGTCTGTTCCATAGCAGTGAATTCCACCATTCTGTCTTCCAGGTCACTTATCCGTTCTTCTGCCTCAGTTATTCTGCTATTGATTCCTTCTAGTGTATTTTTCATTTCAGTTATTGTATTGTTCATCTCTGTTTGTTTGTTCTTTAATTCCTCTAGGTCTTTGTTAAACATTTCTTGCATCTTCTCGATCTTTGCCTCCATTCTTTTCCAAGGTCCTGGATCATCTTCACTATCATTATTCTGAATTCTTTTTTTCTGGAAGGTTGCCTATCTGTACTTCATTTAGTTGTTTTTCTAGGGTTTTATCTTGTTCCTTCATCTGGTACATGGCCCTCTGCCTTTTCATCTTGTCTGTCTTTTCTGTGAATGTGGTTTTTGATCCACAGGCTGCAGGATTGTAGTTCTTGTAGTCGTTATTCTGCTGTCTGCCCTCGTGGATGAGGCTCTCTGGGAGGGACTGGTGGTGGGTAGAGCTGGCTGTTGCTCTGGTGGGTAGAACTCAGTAAAACTTTAATCCGCTTGTCTGCTGATGGGTGGGGTTGGGTTCCCTCCCTGTTTGTTGTTTGGCCTGAGGCGACCCAACACTGGAGCCTATCCGGGCTCTTTGGTGGGGCTAATGGCGGACTCTGGGAGTGCTCACCCCAAGGAGTACTTACCAGAACTTCTGCTGCCAGTGTCCTTGTCCCTGCGGTGAGCCACAGCCACCCCCCACCTCTGCAGGAGACCCTCCGACACTAGCAGGTAGGTCTGGTTCAGTCTCCTATGGGGTCACTGCTCCTTCCCCTTGGGTCCTGATACACACACTACTTTGTGTGTGCCCTCCAAGAGTGGGGTCTCTGTTTCGCCCAGTCTTCTGTCAAAGTTCTGCAATCAAATCCCATTAGCCTTCAATGTCTGATACTCTGGGAATTCCTCCTCCTGTTGCTGGAACCCCCAGGTTGGGAATCCTGACGTGGGGCTCAGAACCTTCACTCCAGTGGGTGGACTTCTGTGGTATAATTGTTCTCCAGTTTGTGAGTCACCCACCCAGCAGTTACAGGATTGGATTTTACTGTGATTGCGCCCCTCCTACCGTCTCACTGTGGTTTCTCCCCTGTCTTTGGATGTGGGGTATCTTTTTTGGTGAGTTCCAGTGTCTTCCTGTCGATGATTGTTCAGCAGTTAATTGTGATTCTGGTGCTCTCACAAGAGGGAGTGAGAGCATATCCTTCTAGTCCACCATCTTGAACCAATCTCCTGGGTAAGGAAATTATACACAGGTCCACCACTACACTGAGTTGTACCAGCGTTAATTTACAGTGAAATTATGAATCACAAGATATTTAAATCCAAATCATAGAAGTCAGAGAACATGGTAGATGAAAGCTCATTGAGTTCAGCAGTTTAGATTCTTTCCTTTTGGATGCTGAGAGGTGTTTTGTACTTGCAGTTTCTCTACCTTACCTATCATGTGCTTATGTCATTTGTCTACCAGGGGGCCAGTCTTTCTTCAGCAGGAAGGACTCCATCCGCACCATCTACACTTCCCTGCATAATGAGCTAAAGAAGGTGGTGACTGGCCGTGGTGCCCTAGGGGGGACCGCACCTCACGTGGAAGAGCTCCTTTCCCACCTGTCCGAGCAGCTCTGCTTCTTTGTTCAGGCTCGGATGGAGATCGCAGACTTCTATGAGAAGATGTACACCCTCAGCACACAGAAGTTCATCAATGCCGAAGAGCTCGTTGGCCTTTTAGACACCATCCTCAAGAAATACAGCTCCAGGTCAGTGTAGGGGAGGAGGGAGGGAGGAGTGTGGCAGCCTCACAATCCCACACAGAGTCTCAGTCTTCCCCACACCCCTGCGGAAATCTGTGATGGAATAACTGTGAAGGAGAAATAGTTGTATTACATTTTATACACATTAATTAATCAACAGGTATGCATTAGACATCTTCTTTGGGCTTAGTTAACAGCATACTGGATGGATGCTTCTCTGAGCAGTAGCAAAAGGTCAAGAATGAAGTAATCCTTAAAAGTTGTATTGTAACTGGTTTTTCTGCTTATGAAAGAATTCGCACAACAACAAGAGAATTGTATATCACATAGTGTGACTTTTTAATAAACCACTATTCAAATAAATGTCCCTTTCAAAGTCATCACCTTGGTGAGTTATCCACTTGATTCTTCTGATGGAGCCATTACTTAACATGTGTAGGGAACTCCTTTAGAATTGCTTTCAGCACCTGTCGCATAGTTTTGATTTTGTCTTAAACTTCTTTGGTGCAGGCAGGCATCTGTGCTTTAGAGCAGGGCATGTTTTTTTGGTAGTCAAAAAGATATTTGTAGCCAGTTTAATTTTTTTTAAAAAGATGTTGATCAACTGGAAAAAATTTTTTGAAGGAAATTGCTGCTTATAAAGTGAGCCTCGTTATAATGTATTGCTCACTGCCTGGCCCAAAAAGCAGTTCCAAAAGAATTTGAGTCGTGTTGTGAACATCATTGACTGTGAAGGACTCAGTTTTATTTTTGGGTCCTTGGAGCCTGGCTTAGAGCCTTGCACATAGTAGGTGCTCAGTAATTTTATGACGAATTAAATGGAAAGTGATGCTAATCATTAGAGAAACACAAATCAAAACTGCAGTGAGGTAGGTATCACCTCACACCAGTCAGAATGGCCATCATCAAAAAATCTACCAACAGTAAATGCTGGAGAGGGTGTGGAGAAAAGGGAACCCTCTTGCACTGTTGGTGGGAATGTAGACGGATACAGCCACTGTGGAGAACAGTATGGAGGTTCCTTAAAAAACTAAAAGTAGAACTACCATATGACCCAGCAATCCCACTATTGGGCATATACCCTGAGAAAACCATAATTCAAAAAGAGTCATGTACCACAATGTTCATTGCAGCTCTATTTACAATAGCCAGGACGTGGAAGCAACCTAAGTGTCCATCGACAGATGAATGGATAAAGAAGATGTGGCACATATATACAATGGAATATTACTCAGCCATAAAAAGAAATGAAATTGAGTTATTTGTAGTGAGGTGGATGGACCTAGAGTCTGTCTTACAAAGTGAAGTAACTCAGAAAGAGAAAAACAAATACTGTATGCTAACACGTGTATATGGAATCTAAAAAAAAAAGAAAAATAAAAAGGTCATGAAGAACCTAAAGGCAGGATGGGAATAAAGATGCAGACCTACTAGAGGATGGACTTGAGGACACAGGGAGGGGGAAGGGTAAGCTGGGATGAAGTGAAAGAGTGACATGGACATATATACACTACCAAATGTAAAATAGATAGCTTGTGGGAAGCAGTCACATAGCACAGGGAGATCAGCTCGGTGCTTTGTGGCCACCTAGAGGGGTGGGATAGGGAGGGTGGGAGGGAGATGCAAGAGGGAAGAGATATGGGGATGTGTATTTATGTATAGCTGATTCACTTTGTTATAAAGCAGAAACTAACACACCATTGTAAGGCAATTATACTGCAATAAAGATGTTAAAAACAAAAAAACCCAAAAAGAGTCATGTACCACAATGTTCATTGCAGCACTATTTATAGTAGCCAGGACATGGAAGCAACCTAAGTGTCCATCGACAGATGAATGGATAAAGAAGATGTGGCACATATATACAATGGAGTATAACTCAGCCATAAAAAGAAACGAAATTGAGTTATTTGTAGTGAGGTGGATGGGCCTAGAGTCTGTCATACAGAGTGAAGTAAGTCAGAAAGAGAAAAACAAATACCGTATGCTAACACATATATATGGAATCTAAAAAAACAAATGGTTCTGATGAACCTAGGGGCAGGACAGGAATAATGACACAGATGTAGAGAATGGACTCAAGGACACAGGGAGGAGGAAGGGTAAGCTGGGACAAAGTGAGAGAGTAACATTGACATGTATACACTACCAAACGTAAAATAGATGGCTAGTGGGAAGCAGAAGCATAGCACAGGGAGATCAGCTCGGTGCTTTGTGACCACCTAGAGGGGTGGGATAGGGAGGGTGGGAGGGAGACACAAGAGGGAGGAGATATGGGGACAAATGTATATGTATAGCTGATTCACTTTGTTATACAGCAGAAACTAACACAACATTGTAAAGCAATTATACTCCAATAAAGATGTTTTAAAAAATTAAAATAAATAAATAAATGGAAAGTGATGACTTTGAAGGATGCCACTCCTTTGGATGTATGAGTTCAGATATGTTTGCTTAAAAAAGAAAGGCAGATATATTCATTTATATTCCCAAATTAAGCCTAATACTCATCTGATTAATGGACTGGGGGAAGTAGGCTAAGAGAGATTAAAAGAGACTTCACAGAGGAGGTAGAATCTGAGAAGACTTTTAAGGGCAGGTAGGATTTTGAAAGAAAAGGCAGGTAGAAAGCGTAGGCTCTTCCATATCTGTGACTCCACATCCAGAGATTCAAAGTATTGAATATATTACCTACTAAAATATGTTACCTCCTAAAATATATTACATACATTTTGTAATATATTTTACATGTGTATATAAGTGGACCTGTGCAGTTCAAACCCATGTATGTCATTCAGGGGTCAGCTGTATTCTAAATTTTTATTTATTTTTAGTAGGTAATATATTAACATGGCTCAAAATTTATGAAGTACAAAAAAATGCAGTAGTGAAAAGTCTACCTTCTGCCCCTGTTCCTCAGCTACTTAATTTCTTTCCTAGGAGTCAACGAATGTTAACAAGTTCTGTCATTCTCAAGAGATAGTTTATGCATATAAATACACACATTTCCTTTTTTTAAACAAATTTTACATGTTTACAGATTTTTTTTATCTTTGGAAATTTTCTTTTATTTCTCCCTCAAATCTGATTGCTATATGTTTTCTTTTAATAAAATCATTTTTTTTAAACCAAAAACTACAGTACAATTGGAGCTGTGATTCTCAAGAGGAAGAGATCTTATGTGGTGATTCCCAAATGCTAACGTGAAAGTGTTTTGCTGAACCATTTTGGGAGCTTAAGAAAAATACCGTTACCTGAGCCCTTCTTCTTTCCCAAGAGAGTAACATTCAGTGATTTGGGGTTGGGTGCCTAGAAACCTGTCTGTTTTAAAAGTTCCCTGTGATACTGATACATAAGTCTGCAAGAAAAATTGGATAAATAAGGAAAAGATGCCAACATTAGGATATACTGGTTATTGAACCTTACCAATGTGTGTGCAAGTGCCTGTGTGTATGTTGTGTCATAGTAATGAATGGTTATTACTATATAATTGTTTTTATTTTATTAGATTTGTGACCTATCATCTTTGAACCTTCTTTGAAACATCCCACTTCTCAGAGGCCTGGGAATTTCTTACATTGCAGTAGCAAAAGCCCAGTTTTCATTCTTGAAGATCTTAGGGCAGTACTTGGCAGTACCCCTTATCCTGCTGAGTGGATACTGATGGAGCTGGCTGTAAATCACATATGGTCAATAGGTGTTTTCAGCTATTGTCTCCATCCTCCACCAATGCTACCTTTGTCTACTTAACAGGGAATTAATGATCACAGACACATCCTAGCCTAAAAATTATCTACAGTAGAGGCTTTGGGTTAATTTGAACAACATAAATTCTTTAGTTTAGAATTTCTGAAAAGTTGAAATTCTGTATACTATATTCATTTTCTTCGGGAAGTGAAATTATTTTAGATATAAATTAACATGATTTGCACTTTGCTTTCAGAGATGAAGGGGAGTCATATTTTGTTTTTCTCCTCTGGAAGCCAGGTGTGCTCAGAGTAGAATGGTGTTAAAGGTTTCCTCTTTTGGCAAACTTACTACATTATTAAGCAAATGTAAACTGGTTAAGAATCACAGTCATTTGTGATGCTGCATTTCAAATTGAATAATTAACATTAATCATTTGAGTTTTCATTGTGTGCCCTTTAGAAGAAAAAACATGGATTAACTCATGCAGGGTCAGGGTGTCTACTATTCCTTGAATACTTTTGAGGAGAAGTAGAACTTGGGTTTTTATTTCCAAGGAATTATCAGTGGAACATTTTGTGATTCAGTAGAATTTGTTTTGAATTTATTTACCTGTTTTGTACAGTGGACATAAAAGAAAATTCTGGCTTATCTTTCTATTTCATGGTTAAAACAAAACTCAAAGATAGATTATAAATGCAATTTAATATATACTCTCCTAAATCAAGAACATTTAATTGAAGTATAGTTGATACACAGTATTATATAAGTTTCAGGTGTACCGTATAGTGATTCACAATTTTTAAATGTTATACTCCATTTATAGTTTTTATGAAATATTGGCTGTATTCCCTGTGGTGTATCATATATCCTTTTTTTTTTTTTTTTTGGCCATGCCACGCAGCACGCAGGATCCTAGTTCCTTGACCAGGGATCAAACCCATGCCCCCTGCAGTAGAAGCACAGAGTCTTAACCACTGGACTGCCAGGGAAGTCCCATATATCCTTGTAGCTTATTTTAAATATAATAGTTTGTACCTCTTAATCCTCTCCCCCTATATTGCCCCTCCCCCTTCCCTCTCCCCACTGGAAACCACTAGCTTTACAACATGATTTTTAAGAAATAATTTTTTTAAAGAGGTCAGCAATTATTCATTCTAGACAGCTTTTAAAAATCTATCTGGTGTGGCAATAATATTCTATTAAATGATTTTTATTCTTTAATCATAATTTTATAGCTAGGATTTAAAGAGCATTTTTTTAAAAACTGAGTTACATAAATTTCTGTTTGCATTTTAGGACGCACATTTTTTTTGATCTGAATGCTTCAAATGACAGAATTCTCACCAAGGGCAGAACAGTGATTTATTTAGTCTCTATGCCCTTTTTCCTTCAAAAAAAAAGATTCATGATGATAAGACTGTTAATGAAACAGTTAGTTGCATGTGTGTAGTTCAACAAGGTTAACTGTTGCCCACTGAAAATTTCATAAGCAAAACCAGCAATAGTACGATTTCTGTAGGACGCGTTCTACTCTAGGTATTTGACTCGCCTAGATCTTAACAGTGGAGACTCAAGGGTTTCTGTGATCTTGCCCCAGCCCAACTTTTCAAATTACCTAAGGCCCATCAAATGCCTTAAATTGCACTCAAACTCCTAGTAAAAAGGAAGCAGCTTCAAAGAGAAAACTTTGAGGATTTTAAGCAGAAGCCAAAAAAAACAGTCCATAATGTAATGTATTCCCCATAAGGAAATTTGCCATTTCCTACCTTGGGTCCTGTTACTTAGTTTGCTTAGAATGTCCTCCAATTTGTAGGGGAGGAAAAAATATCTTTTTCCTTTACTCTTCTAAGTATCTCAGCTGAGGGCCCTTTAACAAAAGACAGATTAACAAGAGAAAAGCATACAAATGTATTTTAATATAGGTTTTATGTGGCATGGAGCCTTCTAAGGAAATGAAGACCCAAAGAAGTTGTTAAACCTGTGTTTTTATGCTAGATGTGATGAAGAGTGAGAGTTGTGGAAAAATGTGCTAGGATGAAAAAAGGTATGAGCTAAGTGTACTAAACTGGGGGAAACAGCAAGGCCCGTTCAGATTTCTCTCTGTGACCTTATGTCTTTGGAGATAAGGATGCTCCTTTCCTCAGGGTACAGGGAGGGAACCTCTTACATGAGGGTTTTATGATCTGCTTCAGGAGAGGGTCAGAAAGTCCTTCCTGCATATGTCATTTCTCAATGTTACCTGCATATGTCATTTGTCAAATTCATTCAGCTTAAAATAGTCAATATACCAAGATGCCATATTTTGGGGTAGCGTGTTCTGAACCTCGTCAAGTTCTATCATGTGTCAATTAGCTGTTGCCACAATTATTTTGTATAACAGACTACCCCCAAAATCACACTTTTGGGCTTGCAGGTCAATTGGGAGTTGTCTGACGTAGGCTGGGCTTAACTGGGTAGCTCTGCTGAACACTGTTGGTCTCATTGGGCTTGGCTTATTGCTGTGAGTTTTGGGCTTGGTCAGCTACACGTGTGTTCGTTCTGAGCCCAAGGTTAGAGGGGAAGCAGCTACCCAGTGATGACGCCCAAGTGCCAAAGAACAAGCCCAGTCAAGCTCATTTCAAGCCTTTGCTTGCATCAGATCTGTTAACATCCCTTTGGCCAAAGCAAGTCACATAGCCCGATCCATGGTCCAGGGGTGGGAAAGGACGCTCTACCTCTGGTGGGAGAGGCCGCAGAATCACACAGCAAAGGGTGTGGAATCAGGGGTGGTTAAGAACTGGGGCCAGAAATTTAAGCTCTCATCTTCACGTGGCTAAATCCTACCTGTTCTTTAAGCTTTATGACTCAGTTGAAATCCTGTCTCCTCTATGACCTGCACAATCTTTCAACCAAAAGGAATTGCTCCTCTTTCTAAACTGTTAGTTGATTTGTACCCCTCGTAAGAGATGTATTACTTCCTGCTTATAGCCATTATAAATACCTCCTTCTACCAGGGGAGGTCCTGTAGGGCAAACCTTTGTCTAATTCATCTTTATATCTTCAATGTAATTATATCTAAAAACTAGTAAAGTGATTGTTTTAAATGAGATTATGGATTTTTAAAATGTGGTGAAATATACATAACATTTACTTCTTTAACCATTTTTAAGTGTAAGTTTTTGTGTGTTTCTTGGGGTTTTTTTGATCTTTTTAAATTTTATTGTTCTGTTGTAATAAAACATACATAATATAAAATTTATCACCTTAACCATTTTAAGTGTGCAGTTGAGTGGCATTAAGTACATTTACAATGTTGTGCAACCATCACCACCATCCATTTCCAGAATTTTTTTTTAATCATCCAAACAGAAACTCTGTACCCATTCAGCAATAACGGCCTATTCTCCCCTCAGCCTCTGGTAACCTCCATTCTAATTTCTGTCCCTGTGAAACTGCCACTTCAGTGTCTCTCATACAAGTGGAATCATGTGACATAAGTCCTCTTGTGTCAGGCTGATTTCACTTAGCATAAAGTTTCCAAGGTTCATCCATGTTGTAGCATGCATCAGTACTTTGTGTTTTTTGTTAATGGCTGCATAACGTTTTGTTGCTTAAGTGTATAGTTTTGTGACATTCATATATTCACATTGTACTACAGTTTTATTTTTAATTGGTCTTCTGACTTCTCACATGCATGGGACCTGCATACTTCTTTTGGAAGGAACTCCTTGATGGGGATTTGTGAAGGAGGGAGTACGTGCTGGAGCTCCCTTCCTCTCTCTCTCTTTTTCTGTCTTTCTTTTTGGCTTTTTTTGGAGCAGATGTTCTCTGCAAATAGTTGTCAATTTATTCTGTATTCAGGCTCTTTCAAGCTGTATGTTTTTGGATTACAACAATTTAACAGACCCCACTACGGTGTGAGATGTGAATAGGTATGAGGCACAGAGTGGGAATGGGGAAACGATACAACATAATGCTAATCTCAGAGTCTTGGCAGAATAACATTAGCATGAATTTTTAGCTCTTCTTACGGATGAAAAGTAGCTTCGGCATTCACATTCATCCTAATAAATGTTGAACATTTAAACACTTTTCCGTATATGTATACGGAAGAGCTTGTGCAGAATTCTTTCTAAAGGTTTGTACAGAGAAGAGAATTCATATTCTTTCAAGAGAACATTGGATATAAATGATGATTTCCAGCTGGAAGCAGAAACATCACTTTGAGTATTGTTATTTGTGGTAGAATGAAACCATTTTCCTCTTATTAACAGTCTTACTATGTTCATAGCTCCTTGGCAGATTTTCGTGATATCCATGATTGTAGAATCTGGTGATACTTAAGGCTCATTAAGTGTCAAGTTGCCTAAAGGCTAAGGTGGTAGGAGCATTTCTCAGAATGCGAAGATTCTGAGACATGCTATAGTGTGTGTGTGTGTGTGTGTGTGTGTGTGTGAGAGAGAGAGATAGGCTTTCTTTTTCTTTTTTTACAAATTTATTTATTTTGGGCTATGCTGGGTCCTTGCCACTGCGCGGGCCCTCTCCAGCTGTGACGAGTGGGGCGCCACTCCTTGCTGCGGTGCGTGGGCCTCCCATTGTGGCGCCTCCCCCCACCGCGGAGCAGGGGCTCCAGGCGCACGGGCCTCAGTAGTTGTGGCTCCCGGGCTCCAGGGCGCAGGCTCATTAGCTGTGGCGCACAGGCTCAGCGGCTCCGCGGCATGTGGGATCCTCCCAAACCAGGGCTTGAACCCATGTCCCCCGCATTGGCAGGCGGACCCCCCAACCACTGTGCCACCAGGGAAGTCCCGTGTTAGGCTTTCTTAACGTTTACTTCAAAGCATGTAATGTTTGAAGAGTCCAAATTAGTTAATTAATTGAGTACATGAGCTAGAGGATTTGAGATCTGGTTTATCTTTCTGATTCTTTGAGTGTATTATTAGACTACACCTCCCACCCATGTTTTAGCTTCTGTATCTTGAAGGATGTTGATTGTAAAATACCAGTAATAGAAAAAAAACAATGTGTTATTGTTATGTGACTAGCTACATCCTATTTATCACATGATAATCAGTTTCTATCATATAATATCCAACCTAGTTCGGGCTCTCTTAATCATAATCCCATTTGTTTAAATAGATTTTTTAAAACTCTAGATATACTTGTGATGATTTTTTTTTCCTAATTGTTTAATTGATAACCAGGATTTTCCTCTTCAACCAGGGCCAAAACAGATGTGTAAGAATCTTCTGTCTCATTGACAGTGAAGCAATTAAATTACATGGGCTCAGGCCTGTAAATCATCTCCCATGGTGCCTGGGGCATATGATATGCTTGGGAAATGCTAGATCTTGCCCACACCTTCAAAATGGGATCACTTGCTAAGATAATTCCTGAAACCTCTGCAGATGCTTTGGAACTTGAGGAAGAGTGTAAGGGCTTCATGTAGGCTCCTTGAGAAGGAGGTGCATCAGGCCAGGCAGACACTGAAACTCCCTGGGCATTTCTCAGAAGAAAAAGATGAGCAAGAAAGTTCTAAGTGGTCCATACAGAAAGGACTCTCCTCATCCAGTCCTTTGCCACACTTGATATGAGCCAAAAGGCTGAGAAGCGATAACTATTCCATCTCATTGTTACAGAACTTCATTTAGGTCATAAACAACAGAGTCAATGAGGCAGAAACTAGGATTCAAATCTTCACATAGTTACCACATTTACCGAGTTTCTACTACGTGCTGCGTGTTTGAGAGATGGAGTGAAGGAAGAACGCAGCTTTTACTTCCCCTCAGAAGGGGCTCAAAGCAAGGGTGACCCTGTGTCCCAGTTTGTCTGATAAGTTATACGATTAAGCTACAAAGGGGAAGACAGGTATTAAGAAACTAGAGGATATAATTAGAGGGCCTGACCTAGTCTGGGGGAGGACAAAGAAGACATTTTGAAGGAAGTGACTCTGAAGAGGAGACCTGAAGTAGAAGTGTTGATGGAAAAGGCTCAGGCTGTCACTGGCCTCAGGGTCTTTGCACGTGCCCGTTATCCCCTCTGCCGGGGAGAGAGGACCTTCCCACAGCCTGTCCCCTTCCCCCTCAATTTACTAGACAAGTGAAGTAAAAACTGTTTTACAAACAGCAGGTAGCAGTCCATGAGTCATAAAATTAAGTTAGTGAGCAGTAATCTAATTAAAATATATATATTGGGCTTCCCTGGTGGCGCAGTGGTTGAGAGTCCGCCTGCCGATGCAGGGGACACGGGTTCGTGCCCCGGTCCGGGAAGATCCCACATTGCCGCAGAGCAGCTGGGCCCGTGAGCCATGGCCGCTGAGCCTGCGAGTTAAATATCATAGTAAGGGTAAATGTGAAATTTTAAAACCTTTTATCTATCGATACATGCGCTTCATCACAATATATAGTATTTCTTACTGTAAATCATGGTCAAAATTTTTAAAAAACATTTTGTCTAGAACAAATAGAAATGAAATTATGCTATTACCCTAACCTTCTCTGGTATACCATCGCATTTCTAGTTATTTAATGTACGGAGCAAGTGAGAAGAATGAGAATGTAGCTCAAGCTGAGGAGGGACCAGGTGTTTCGAGGCCTCGTAAGCCTTTTTAAGGACTTTAGATTCTATCCTGAGGTAAATGGAAAGTGGTTGAAGTATAAGATTTTTTAAATTTAGCCACGATTTTGTTTTTAACTGTGATTAAATATGAAGGGAATTTGAGGACTAGAAGTGAGTAAGGGCTTTCTGATAAATGTTCTATTCCTTTATTTTTTTATTTTTTGGCTGTTCTGTTGCTGTGTGTGGGCTTTCTTTAGTTGGGGTCAGCCAGGGCTACTCTTTGTTGTGGGGTGTGGGCTTCTCACTGCGGTGGCTTCTCTTGTTGTGGAGCACGGGCTGTAAGCACGTGGGCTTCAGTAGTTGTGGCACGCAGGCTCAGTAGTTCTGACTCTTGGGCTCTAGAGCGCAGGCTCAGTAGTTGTGGTGCACGGGCTTAGTTGCTCCGCGGCATGTGGGATCTTCCCAGACCAGGGCTCGAACCTGTGTCCCCTGCATTGGCAGGTGGATTCTTAACTACTGTGCCACCAGGGAAGCCCTATTCCTTTAATAAACATTTATGGATTGTATACTGTTTCAGTTGGTTTATAGTCTCTACTCTCATCTGCAAAATAGGTTTCATAATACCTTTTGGAGTTACTGTGAACATTAAATAAGTTGATATGTGTTATGTACACATTTAAGAGATGTTTTAGTGACCTTTTATTTGCCTCTTTAGGACCACACCCTGAAAATAGGTTGCCTTGTTTTGTCATACAATTCCCAGAATAAATAAAATAAGTTAAGAAAGACCTATAGTGGGAATTCTCTGGTGGTCCAGTGGCTAAGACTCGGTGCTTTCACTGCCGTGGGCCCGGGTTTGAACACTGGTCAGGGAACTAAGAACCCACGAGCCGTGAGGCGTGGTCAAAAACAAACAAACAAAACAAAACAAAAAACCTTGGTGTTTTTTGTAAGCTGTAAGAAAGACTTACAGCTAATTCAGTTTCTCTGTATTTGAACAGAAGGTAGTGGCTATTCTCTCTTTTTTTTTTTTTTTTAATGTCAGGCTATTTCCACAGGAGACTATGGTGCTGACATAATTCTGATATGACGAAGTTATATCAGAATGACCTTTTAAATAAATCAACATGGAATCTTTCCATCTTTCCTTCCCCCGCCCCCAAACATAGTATTAGTCTGACCACACTGTGTTTTTTTGAGGATAGAAAGTGTCACTGTGGGGTCACATTTCCACTCATTTCTGTTAATTCCCCTTCCCCCTTTAGATTTCACCACCCCATCCTCAGTCCTCTGGAAAGCAGTTTCCAGCTGGAGGTCGACGTACTGAGTCATCTCCTGAAGGCCCAGGCTCAGGTCTCCGAGTGGAAGTTCCTCCCGTCTCTGGTTAACTTACACAGCGCTCACACCAAGCTGCAGACTTGGGGCCAGATCTTTGAAAAGCAACGGGAGACCAAGAAACATCTGTTTGGAGGGCAGTCCCAGAAGGCCATTCAGCCCCCACACCTTTTCCTTTGGCTGCTGAAACTCAAAAACATGCTTCTTGCCAAATTTAGCTTCTACTTTCACGAGGCACTGAGCCGACAAACGACTGCTTCAGAAATGAAAACGCTGACTGCAAAAGCCAACCCAGACCTCTTTGGAAAGATTTCCAGCTTCATCAGGAAATACGACGCTGCCAACGTGTCCTTAATCTTTGACAACCAGGGTTCCGAGAGCTTTCAGGGTCATGGCTACCACCACCCCCATTCCTACAGAGAGGCCCCAAAGGGCGTGGATCAGTATCCAGCCGTGGTATCTCTGCCCAGCGACAGGCCTGTCCTGCACTGGCCCAATGTCATCATGATCATGACAGACCGCACGTCTGACCTGAACAGCTTGGAGAAAGTGGTCCACTTCTATGACGACAAAGTTCAGAGCACCTACTTCCTTACCCGCCCAGAACCCCACTTTACCATTGTTGTCATTTTCGAGTCAAAGAAATCTGAAAGAGACTCCCACTTTATTTCCTTCCTTAGTGAGATCTCACTTGCCCTTAAGAACCCCAAGGTTTTTGCTAGTCTGAAACCTGGATCCAAAGGTTAGCAGGTGATTTGTGTGAAAGGCTTTCAAGACTGGAAATTGTGTTCTTAATTGCTCTAACGATCTACAGTGGTCTGTGATTAGAGTTTCCATCCACCTGTGCGTCTTTCAGATCTAAATTAAAGACACATTCTCCCTAATTGTGTTGCACCCTTTATAAGCAGTTAAGGCCAGCTCAGTTACATATCCAAAGAGTAAGCTAGGTGAACGTGGCTGCCGGTCTCCGTGGTACAGCAAGGTACTTTCGGCGTTTTCTCCTTTTTTCCTGTATTTCATGTAGATTAATATTTATTGGCCTTTGATTTTTCTTTCCAGATGTTTTATATTATTCTAAACGTTGTGTTCCAGTGCATATTTCAAATGCCCTCTCCTTTCTCCCTCTTTCTGGATGAGTAATTGGGATATGATATTAAACGGCTTTTTTAGTAATCAAGGACTGTTTTCTAGCTCATAAATTAGCAAATTAACATGAAACTAAGTTTTGTGATCAACAAATTAATATTTTTGATGCCAAAATTAGGGTCTTGGTGAGAAATTTCTATCAGTTTGTGAAATTGTAGGTGAATCAGAGTGGTAGCCTAGCATTTGTTTTTTAACAATTCCGAAGATACTCATGGCAACTTTAATAGCAGTGGTTTCTTTTGAGGTGATCTACACACCTAGCTACGTTTGCTTTTCCCCTTATAAAGTTTCAATTTTTCACTCTGTTTTAAAGTTAGCGTAATCCATTAAGTGGGGTTTCTTCCTTCTTCAAAGTATAATCTGCTTGGCTCTCTATCACCTTTCTGCTGAAATGTATGTTCATGTTTGGCTCTATTCCCTGGTTATTTTTAGGCTGAAAAATCAGGCCGTCTTGGCTTTTCAGCCACTTTTACGCAACTTAGCCTACTTTTATAAAATCAAAATGGAGGTCTCGATACCTTTTACTTGCTAAAAATCAATTGTGCATTCAAAAGACCTCTTCGTAGTTGAGTCATCAACCCCGCAATTAAGCACATCTGAACTTGGGTTTCATGCCTGTCTCCACATTATTTTTAGAAGCAGTGATACATCTTAACACATGCTTCCTTAACACTTTCCTTCAGTAGGTGTTCATGGGGAAGGAGATAGGTCATTAAAGCCATAATGGGCTGTGGAGACCTTCACTTCTAGGTTATTGATTCAGAATAAAAATAAGCCACAAAGCCTAATTGAGTTGTAACTGTTTGATAGTTCATTCAAAGCTTGTGTGCGTAATGATCAGAGCAGTCCTGTTTTTCATGATTGCACGGAGCCACTGTTTTTACTGGGCGGCCATAGCAGGCAAGCTGGCAGCATTGGCAGAGACCGGAGAGCCCCTTTGAGCCCATGTAGGAGGCCTGCCCACCTCAGCCTGGACTCCCTGGTGGAAGAGCCCACTGGCCTATTTTCTGGGGAGAACATGTGTTTTGCTTTTCTTTCTTTTTTTTTTTTTTTAAGTCATGATTTGTAAAAAGCCAGTTTGCTTTAAATAGAAAGTAGTGATTTACCTCTGCATTTTATTCACTCAGGTTCTATGAAAATCTGGACCGATTTTACAACATTGAACTTACATAAAAAATTGAAAACAATTGGAACTAAAAAGTCAAGTCATTTTTCCTCCCTTTTGTGTTTTGCTGAGAAGCTGAAAAATATTCCTTGGTGTTCATGTATTTTTTTTCCCTAGGTAAAACCACCATTAGCCTTAATGATAGGGTCTCCTGTACCTAAAAGAAATATGCTTCAGTGGAACGTGGAGGCGAGTGTAAATAAAACATATATACGATATTTAAATAATTAGCCCTCGCCTAGAACATATTTGAATTGTATATTTATTTTTAAACATATTTTGGTTCAAGCCAAGAAACAAAGTCATTTTACTCTGAGATTTGCCCTTTAAAATCAGTAATGGGGCTTCCCTGGTGGCTCAGTGGTTGAGAGTCCGCCTGACGATGCAGGGGACATGGGTTCGTGCCCCGGTCCGGGAAGATCCCACATGCCGCGGAGCGGCTGGGCCTGTGAGCCATGGCCGCTGAGCCTGCGCGGCTGGAGCCTGTGCTCCGCAACGGGAGAGGCCACAATAGTGAGAGGCCCGCGTACCAAAAAAAAAAAAAAAAAATCAGTAATGAAATGATCTATAAAGTCTGTGCTTTGCTAATTGGAAGAGTACATCCTCATATTTTCTGCAGACTGCTTGCTTTGAAATATATTTCTATACCACAACTTGATCGATGTTTATGGGTAACCAGGAGTGTAGTGAACACTTATTTGTTTGCCAACAAGGCCATCAAGGAGTGTTCATTTCAGGATGCTGTTTGGACACCGAGTAAATTTTACGACTTTGTCCTTTGGGTCCAACCTGGTGTCTGACTATGTCATTTTAGGGAGTGTGTGACAATAAAGCTGAATTCTTAATTGAGGAGCCAATACCCTTTATATAATTGCTTTGTATGTTTGGACATACTGGAGAAAATTTACTTTCAAGAAAGAAAATAGTTGGTATTTCAACCTCACTCCCAGTAGTCAGTCAGGTGATCGTCAAAATAAGTTCACCCTTTGATCTAACAGCAAACTTGCAATTTTCTTTGGCAAGTCAGCCTCTGAGCTTGACTTCCTTATCTGTAAAATGGGGATAAGGAAACGTGGGCTTTTTCAAAGGATGTGTAAGAATGGAGTGACATCACGCATGTAAAAAAAAAAAAAGGCTTTGCAAACTTACTTGAGTTTGAATGTTTAAATAAAAGATGGACCACTCTTTCTTTAAACTCAGCACCTCTCCTGTTCTTGTCTTTCTCTTCAGATTGGTGAGAAACCTGTGCTTAGTTGTTAAGTTTGAACGGTACTTAAAGAACTAGTTTAGCAGAGGAGGCAGATAAATGTCTAACCAACCCACCCACTCTACTTATTTTAGAATCTTTGTGGGTCTTCGTTCCCAAACTTTTATGATTGATGGTAGCATCATTTCACTTCTCCTGTTTTCTTCTGTTTTCCTACTGATATTATTTTTGTCTGATTGCTCTATCAATTACTGAGAGGGGTGTATTAAAATCTCCAATTGTGACTGTGGATTTCTTTTTTTTTATATAAATTTATTTATTCATTTATTTATTTTTGGCTGTGTTGGGTCTTTGTTTCTGTGCGAGGGCTTTCTCTAGTTGTGTCAAGCGGGGGCCACTCCTCATCGCGGTGCGCGGGCCTCTCACTGTCGCGGCCTCTCTTGCTGCGGAGCACAGGCTCCAGACGCGCAGAGCTCAGTATTTGTAGCTCACGGGCCCAGCTGCTCCGCGGCACGTGGGATCTTCCCAGACCAGGGCTTGAACCCATGTCCCCTGCATTGGCAGGCAGACTCTCAACCACTGCGCCACCAGGGAAGCCCTGGATTTCTTTATTTCTGTCAGTTTTTTGCATTTTGTATGTTGAAGCCCTTTTATTAGGCCCATATACATTTATAGTCTTTCTGTCTTTCTCACGTATTAACCATTTTATCATTATGAAGTTTCCCACTTTATTTCCATTACTACTCCTTGCTTTGAAGTCCTTTTTGCCTCATTTTTTTTTTGTGGTACGCGGGCCTGTGACTAACGTGGCCTCGCCCGTTGTGGAGCACAGGCTCCAGACGCACAGGCTCAGCGGCCATGGCTCACGGGCCCAGCCGCTCCGCGGCATGTGGGATCTTCCCGGACCGGGGCACAAACCCGTGTCCCCTGCAGCGGCAGGCGGACTCTCAACCACTGCGCCACCAGGGAAGCCCTTGCCTCATATTTTTATGACCATTCCAGCTTGCTTATGTTTCCTGTTTGCATGGCATGTCGTTTTCCATCCTCTCACTTTTCATTTATTTGTATCTTTGTTTTTAAACTGTCTGTAGTGAGAACTAAAGAGAGAAGACTGATTAAAAAGAGCAGTTACCAACTCTGTGCTCGCCAATCTCTGCCTTTTGATTGAAATGTTTAGTTCATTTCTCCTATGAAGTTTTCACAGTCAGGGTTTTGCTGATGGTATCCTCAAACCATCATTTAACATGTTTTCTATTCTCTTTTTTCCCCTTTATATTGGGAGTTAGATCAAGATGTTTGGTCAGATTCAGTATTGTATTTTCTTCCTTCCCTCCTTCCCTCCTTCCCTCCTTCCCTCCTTCCCTCCTTCCCTCCTTCCCTCCTTCCCTCCTTCCCTCCTTCCCTCCTTCCCTCCTTCCCGTCCTTCCTTCCTTCCTTTTTGATAGCAAGTGTTGTGTATTTTAGTAGGCAGCTAATACCTGGCATTACTAAATCGGTTTTATCACTAGAGGTTACAAAACGGTGATATTCTAATTATATCATTCCATTTTCATTTATTAGACAGAAACATTCTACAAAGAGGAACTTCACCTCAAATTGTTTGGTTACCTTGAAGAACAGTTCATATAGGAATGGCTGGATAAATGCTTTATTCTTTTGCCAGTTTTTAAAATAATGAGTTAGTTGTATAGTATCTTCCAGAGACACTGGGGGTTTTTAAAGAAATGTATAGGAATTTATAAGGATTTCTGCCTTCTCTGAACTCTTAGGTTAAACCCCAAATTTGAAACAAAGCAGCCATTTTTTCCCCTTATCATAGACACTTGTATATAAATATTAAGACCTTCCCTTATTTCTTCCTCATGGTTGATTTTCTCTCTCGATTACTGTTAACTCTTTTCCTCTACTTTTTTCCCTCCCTCCCTCCCTTCTTTAACTTCCAGTACCTTCCAGCAATTCCACTTTAGCCACTGAAATTTTTCCCATGCCTTAGGGAGCCAGGACATACCCCAGTGGTCTCTGACCCAATTTTGGAAAGCAGCATCTGAAAGTATTTATTTTGATTGTTTTTACAACTTGTAAGTTTTTTTTTCAGGCAGTTGCAAAGGAATCCATAGAGGGGAAAAGTTCAGTATTGACACTAATGGGGTGACCACAAAAAGCCCAACCATTTCATGAGCACACAAGACATTTAGCCAACTATAGCCAGGCAGTGCTGTATGTATCTAGTAGATTATTTGACAAGAAAAGCTACTCAACTAAAATCTTTCCGAGCGTATTTTTACTATAATTTTTTTACTATTAAGTAGATCATTCTTAGTCTATTTTCAATAATTCATCTGTATAAAAACATTACATTAACTTCTGATTTTGTTTTTCCTTGAAGTAAATGTTTAAGAAAGTAGATTCTTTTTTTTCCCCATCTAAGTGAGAAAGAAAAAACATACCATGTGACTTCCCAAGAAAGCCCCGTAGGTAGAGTTTAGCAATTCCCCCTCTACTTTTTCTACCAATGCAATTATTTCATGGCCTTTTGCCTGAATAATTCTAAGCTGCTTCTCTAGAGGAAATGAGTCAGAAGAAATAGGCTTGACGTGCACTTCTGCCTTTGGAGACTTCTCTTGATATCTTGTAAATCCATGAGGCTTCATTAAATGCAAGTATTTTGACTTGTCTGCATTTTTTTTCAATCTGCTTTTGATAATAAAATCTGTTTCTGGGATACTTTAAATTTAAAACCCTATGGTATGTGTAAAATATCAATGCTAGAAATTGGAGAGATGCAAGTGGGTTCTGCTTTCTGTAGCCCCTACATAATGTCAGCACCTGGGGCCAGGATTCTGGGTGGTGGTAGAACTCAGGGAGGGGCATGAGGCAACTGTGTTGGGTACATTCTGAAAGAGGAGTGCTTAGCTGTGCAGTGACAACAGCAGGAGCATATAGGATGGCACTTGACATTGATCTAGCAGAGGAATATAGTCGTTGGGACTTTGGCTAACTTTGTCCCTAGGGGGCTTTTGCAGGTCTTAAAAACTGTAGAGTAATTCCAAAATTCAGTTAAATTTGAAAATCTGATGTCTTATTTGATCTGAGATTTATAAGGACTCAGCTGATCAAACCTCTAGATTAGGTCTAGACTCATTTCATTTTTGGTGTGTCAAGGTCTGGCGGCTGTAGGACACCCCTTGACTCCAGAGCCGTCCTGGTTTCAGTCACTCCAGGCTAGGCCAATAGAGCAATCGATCCCTAAAGCAGAAGCAGGTAGAGGATATGAATGACTCCTTTCTAGTATTCAACATGTATTCATTTAACAACTATTAAACATCAGCTATGCCAAGGATGGTGTTACAACAGTCAACCATGGCACACATGGGACCTGCTCGGTTACTGCTGGTAGTGAGCTGAGCCCGCTCCGACCACCCAGGCAGGCCAAGAGCTGAGGGGGTCGTAAGCAGGAAGGCAATGAGTAGTCTTCAAACTTGTTTTACTCGTATACCTCCCTACCAATTTTAGAAAAACCATGATACCTTGATGGATTTTTCTTTTTAATCCAGAATCCTCATCATTACATTTAAATGTCTCAAATGATGCACTTTATCATGCATTGTAGTTACTGACATTTAAAATAAAATGTTAATTGTTCTTTTAAATGTATCCAGTGAAACCTTGGTATAATAGAGACTTGATAGCTACCATTTTCCATGTTTAAAAATATCTTAATATGGGCTTCCCTGGTGGCACAGTGGTTGAGAGTCCACCTGCTGATGCATGGGACGCGGGTTCGTGCCCCGGTCCAGGAAGATCCCACATGCTGCGGAGTGGCTGGGCCTGTGAGCCATGGCCGCTGAGCCTGCGTATCCGGAGCCTGTGCTCCGCAACGGGAGAGGCCACAACAGTGAGAGGCCCACGTACCACACACACAAAAATAAAAATATCTTAATAAGCTTTGTAACAGTTGGAAATATTGTATTGCTCCCTGAACTCCATTCTACTTCTCCCATAGAATCTTATTCTAATATGATTTTTTCCTTAAAAGTTTTATTGATCACCCTATTAAATACTTCTCAGCATATTATATATATAAATGTTCTTTCTGTTACCATAAGGCTCTGAGTCTAATGACCAACTGACTTACATATGAGAAATTTTATTTGAACATTTTATTTGAAATATCTCTTTCAATGAAATGAGTAGGTACCGTGTTTATGGTGACTTGGTTAATGAAATAGATTGTCTAAATGTTCCTTTGATGGGCAGAGATCTTTACACCCTTCAGTAATACCTCATGTTAAGAACTGTGAAGGGTCTGATAGTTTACAAGTTACCCTGCCATAGTTTCATGGATGCTGGCAGAACACAGGAGAAATTACAGCAGTAGCAGTAGCCGGAATATCACCATTTTTGCACTGGTTTTCTGGGCCCCAATTCCCGCAGGGCCAATGTGGATGGGCCCAGATGGATGCCTGCTCATGCAATAGGTTGCATTTCAGGACAGAATTCTGACCTTAGGAAACCCAAGTCTTTTTAATGGTCAATAAGCATGACTTCCGCTTGCCCAAGTGAGACATTGTTATTCTGGACAGTAAATGTTTTAGTTTCCTAGGGCTGCCTTTACATAGTACCAAAAATCAGGTGGTTTAAAACAACAGAAATTTATTGTCTCTCAGTTCTGAAGGCTAGATGTCTGAAATCAAGATGGTGGCAGGGCTGCCTTCCCTCTGAAACCTGTAGGGGAATCCTTCCTTGCCTTCCTAGCTTCTGGTGGTTTGCTAGCAATCTCTAATATTCCTTAGCTTATAGCTGCACAGCTCCAGTTTCTTCCTTCATCATCACATGGCATTCTCTCTGTGTGTCTCTGTCTTCACATGGCTGTCTTCTTATAAGGACACCAGTCATGTAGGACTAGGGGCCCGCCCTACTCCAGTATGACTTCATCTTAACTGATTACATCTGCAACAACCCTGTTTCCAAATAAAGTCACATCCCGAGGTACTGGGGATAAGGACTTCAAAATCATTTTGTGGGGAGGGACATAATTCAACCCATAACAGTAAACATGTCTGCTTTTAAGATAAAGGGAGCATTCTGTGTTCCAAGGATACTCACCAGGACACAAACATCCTTGAAAGATAGTCCAGAATTAAGGTCAGTTAGTGCCTCTCTCTCAAGAACTACAGAAACATGAAAAACTCATGGAAAATCTTCTAATGTACCACGTAAACTTATGGGTGAGAAGTGAGTTTGCTTTTACATAGGAGAAGAGCAGTTATTAAAGGAGAAACTAGAAAGAAGCATCTTCATCTCTGTGAAGGTGCCTTATGATAGGTTATTTGGGGAAAAGAGTTTATACAGAAGTTGAGGATCTGAAATTGATTTCCTGGAAATGACCCCTATCCTCATATCTCTCGGGAAATATTCACATACCCCAAGTGGTAGAGTCCCAGTCTGTAGATCACTATAAAGAGATGTGGAGGTGTATCTGGGCTGTGAGTAGCCACAACCAGTACAACTTTAAAGTGTTCTTGGTGTTGTAATGCCTCCTTCCATTTTCCTGAACTTTGAGAGATGCCTTTCCTAAAGGTTGCAGCTGGGTTGAGCAGTGTCATCAGAGAATTAAAAGAAGAGTCTCTGCATTTGCTTAGGGAGAAGCAGGTCAGGATTGGGCAGCAGTAGCTGGAGGGAGATTGACTCCAGAAATTGTAAGAGGTGGTTTGCAGCAAAGCAGTGGATAACCTGTGCAGATACAGCATGGATTGATGAGGGACAGACCTGTGGCTGAGGCCACAGACACCTGGGGTGGGGTCCTGATTCCCAGAAACAGCAAGGAAAGGAATTTATCAAGACCCTGGAATTCCTGCAATTAAGCAGGATGGAATGTTGAGGTTTTCTTAAAATGAGTATTAACAGGGCTTCCCTGGTGGCGCAGTGGTTGGGAGTCCGCCTACCGATGTAGGGGACGCGGGTTCGTGCCCCGGTCTGGGAGGATCCCACGTGCCGCAGAGTGGCTGGGCCCGTGAGCCATGGCCGCTGAGCCTGCGCGTCCAGAGCCTGTGCTCCGCAGCGGGAGAGGATGCAGCGGTGAGAGGCCCGTGTACCGCAAAAAAAAAAAAAAGTATTAATAAACCCATACGACCTCATTTAACACTCCTGTTGACATAGTCTGGGCGTGCCAGTTAAGCTTTCTGACCCAATTGTATATGGAGTATATGATGTGTATATGATGTGGAATCATACAATTCCTCAGTAAATCATTAATGCAGACACAGTGACTTATTTGCATAATTTTTTCAACTGTGCTTTTCAATAACAAGGCCAGTTTCTGAGACATGTGTTTGTAACCATCTGGCTTAGCAAGTACAGTTGTCCTTGGAAAGCTTGAGAAGACGATTCTTTACATATTTTTTTCAACATTAGTTTTAAAACCAGCACAAATCTCCAGGAGCAATAATGTTTCATTTTATCAAAGTTGAGTCTCTGCGGTCTTGCTTCTTTTTAAAGGGATGGATGATATTGAGGGAAAGAAAAGTTTCCATGTCTGTGTCCTCAGGGAATTAACTTCCAAGGAAATAGGACCTACAGCAGCTAAAGATACCCAGCTTCAAAAAAAATTGTACTGATTGTCAAACTGCAACTACCTGCAAGTGAGACTTGTAACAATATAGAAAAATTGTCAACCAATTAGCTGCCAATAATATACTTCTTGGGGAAAGTATTAAATGCTTGGAAGAAATAATACTACTTTGAGAAGACTGGAGTAGAATTGGTCTGGTTACCTGCAGGGTTTTCCTTTTGCTTCCATGGAGGAAGAACTGGGACGGACCAGGGAGGGGAGAAAAAGGATTGCCCTGCCTCAAAGAATCAAATACACCCTTAGATGCACCACTGCAGAGCAGCAAAAAAATGCCTAAGGGGAGGTCTTTCAGGGTGTTCGTTGAGAGGTTGCACTGTGATCCTCTCTTTACCTTATGAAAAGTTCAGTAACTTGAGTAGATTTTTTGAGGGGTTAGGAAGGAGAAGGACTTCCAAGGAAGGAAAAAGAACGTGGGACATCTGAGTTACATGTTAGTCTGGGCAATATTTTCTTTTTTTCCTCCTTCTTTTCCTTAAGTTATAGGAAGAAAGGAACAGCAAGTTGTCCTTTCCTTAACAACAAAGGTCTTTTAATTGTATATCTGATCAGGGCTTGCTGACTCATCAGATGGTGACTGACACCTGTCATCCATATATATTGATTACATAGGAAGGCGAAAATGGCAAAAAAAAAAGGCAAAATGTAATCAGTCTGTTAGTTTTCAGCTTTATTGAGGTATATTTGACAAAAAGTATGTTTATTAAGCTTCCTGTGAACACTGTGTTCCACAGTGTTCACAAAGGTAGTTCGTTTTAATGAAGAAAACCCAACTATTTTCAAGGTTTTTATTTCCCTATTCCATTCTGCGTGCCTAACTTTTTTTTTTTTTTTTTTTTTTTTGCCATACGCGGGCCTCTCACTGCTGTGGCCTCTCCCGTTGCGGAGCACAGGCTCCGGACGCGCAGGCTCAGCAGCCATGGCTCACGGGCCCAGCCGCTCCGTGGCATGTGGGATCTTCCCGGACCGGGGCACGAACCCGTGTCCCCTGCATCGGCAGGCGGACTCTCAACCACTGCGCCACCAGGGAAGCCCCCTAACTCTTAAATTTCCTAATATGTTTGATCCTTCTGCTTATTTGTTATCACTTCATATACAGTACATTGAAAGCACCTTTTGTCTTCATTACCTGGAGTTAAATGTTTAGTGAGTATCAAAAAATGTGTGATATTAGTCAATTCTGTAGGTTCCTAATAACGTTGGTATTATGGGTTTTGAGGAGTTCTTGGACTTGGTAGGTTTCTCTTAAATTTTGGGGGAATCTCTTTGGTGTCTGAACTCTCTAGAAAGGCTCTATCAAACGCAGCATAATTGCAAAATCTTTCATTTGGCAGCAAGAAGACTGGGAATGAAAGTAACCTGGAACTAGCCAGTAGAGGGCAACAGCTCCTGAGCTGAGGCTTTTGTTTCTGTCCTGGCACAATCGGTGCAGTGTGGATTCTTTGGACAGTGGAAAGCTGAGCAGTGCAGGTGTTATTACAGAAATGACCATTTTTAGTGTTAAAAGTTGGGGCTTTGATGACTGCTCTTGTAGAGACAGGTATTCAGGCAAGATTTGGTTTAAGAGATGAGTCAGAAACTCTAGTGTCATCTTCATTGAATTTTGACCAAGAGATTCCAAACTCTTTTCTCATCTGGTGACTGTGCGGTGAGCATCTACTGACTCAGAACCATTCACCAATGACTGGAATCTTGCTGCTGCATCGTTACTGAGACTTTTCTGGTTTGTTCCGAGACTTGTGCCTCCTCCCAAAATCATCGGATGAGAGGGCTTCCCTTGCTTGGAGTGTTTAGAAGGATGACTAGGGAGTACTTCTTAGCATTTTTGGAGGAGGAAAGAGGGTCACATACCCTTTGAGTTTGTATTGAAAGTACATACTTCCTCCCAGAAAAATGCCCATGACCACAAACAAAATTCGCTTTTGTAATTTCAAGGGTTCACGGAAACTCCTGTGGGTCCATGTGCCCTCAGGATAAAAATCTCTGTTGGGGAAAAGCTCTTGAAAGACTTTGCAATTATGCTGCTTTTGATAGGGACTTTCTAGAGAGTTCGGACACCAAAGAGATCAAAAAAAAATTTATCTGAAACATACCAGCTCCAAATAAGTTATTCAGGAGGTGCAATATGTCTTGAAGGTTAGTACCTTTGTATTAGTACCTTAAATAAATACTGTAGTGCCATTAAATAAATACTGAATGTTTTCACCTGGATATCCTGTAGGCAACTTAGCACTTTCCTTTCCCAAACTTGCTCTACTTGGCTTCCCTGATTTTCTTGGTATGACCTCTGTTCCAGTGACCCTCACTTTACACGATGGGGTCATCTTTGATTCCTCTCTGTCATACTCAATGTTAAATCTTCAGAGCACTTTCACATTCAATTCCTTTTTCCATTTTCATTCACACCCTCTTCACTTTGGGCTTTTACTAGTCAAGCCTGGATTAGAAATTTAGTCTCTCACCTCTATTTCTTTGTATTCCAGTCCATCCTTCTTACCTTTACCAGGCAATTATTTTAAAACTCTGGTTTGATTGGGTTTCTCCTGCTCTGATCCTTGCCCCACTTTAAAAAACACCCTGATTTATGTAGCTCCCCAGAGCCTGCTGAAAAGAAGTTCTGATGATCAAGTTCAGCCTTTTTTCACTTCATTGTTTTCTCATACTTCAGTCAAAATGGAATACCAGCTCTGCCCTGTATTTTCTCACCTCTTAGCCTTTGCTCAGTTTTCTTTGCCTAGACTCCTTCTAGTCTAGGAGTTCTTAACATTTTTTTGTACAATGGAATAGATCTCTTTGGCAGTCTGTGAAGCTGATGGGCACTTTCTCAGAATGTTTTTTTTTTTTTTTTGCGGTACGCGGGCCTTTCACTGCTGTGGCCTCTCCCGCTGCGGAGCACAGGCTCCAGATGCGCAGGCTCAGTGGCCGTGGCTCACAGGCCCAGCCGCTCCGCGGCATGTGGGATCTTCCCAGACTGGGGCACAAACCCATGTCCCCTGCATCGGCAGGCGGACTCTCAACCACTGCGCCACCAGGGAAGTCCTCTCAGAATGTTTTTAATGCCTAAAATTATATACACAGAATTACAAAGGGAACCAGTTATATTAAAATAGTTATAAAAATATCTTAATCTGTGCTATGTAGTCTTTATGCATGCATTTATAAATAATGACCTTGCATTGGTCCTAATAATTATCATAGTTAATTGCCTACATCTGCATTGGAAGACGATGCTAAATATCAGCTGGAGGTTAGTGAAAATGAAGATGTATTTCTTTCGGCAATCAAGTTCATAGACTCCAGGTTCAAAGTTTTAAATCAAGATCATTGATTGTCAAAGTAGAGTATGTACCAGAATCACCTGGATACGAAACAGAATGCTAAGA
Source organism: Neophocaena asiaeorientalis asiaeorientalis (assembly GCF_003031525.2). Taxonomy (NCBI): domain Eukaryota; kingdom Metazoa; phylum Chordata; class Mammalia; order Artiodactyla; family Phocoenidae; genus Neophocaena; species Neophocaena asiaeorientalis. Next base: position 17,824,352 of record NW_020185339.1, read on the forward strand.
CTCATTTCTGATTCAATAGGGCAAGGGTAGACTCTAGAATTTGCATTTCTAACAAGTTCCCAGGTGGAGGTGGTGTTACAGGCCCAGGATCTACACTTTCAAAACCTCCAATCAAGAGTAGATCATTACCTCATGCTATCTTTACCTACCAAAATCCTATGCCTCCCCAAACCCAGGAGAAGCCCACCTTCTGTATTAGTTTTTCCCCTTATCACCCCATCAGAAGAGATCTCTTCCCCTCAAGGACTCTTGTCCCAATTTATTCTCTCTCATGGCATTTAGCTTCCTACTTTGTTTTATGGTCAGCAGGGTGCAATGTGCCTGGCCCCCATCTGGAGTTCCAGGCTCCTTAACTATTCATGCTACTGGCAATGCTATGATATTTCAAACCTCCATGAAGGAATAAGTGTCTTCTTTCACTCATTAGACTAGGAGCTCCTCTACAGTATGAAACATGTCTTATAATTTGTGGGAGGGAGGAGTGAGAAAGGGAGGGAAGGAGTGAAGCTCCAATGGAGAACTCATTAGGGAAATTTAGCAGCATAGAAATTAGTAATGGAAGAGAACACCCATTTTATTTACTTAATACCCTTACTGAGTGCCACATGTTGAACTATCCTTCACCTTTATTTTAAAAGTTAAAACAGGGCTTCCCTGGTGGTGCAGTGATTAGGAATCCGCCTGCCAATGCAGGGGGCACAGGTTTGATCCCTGGTCCAGGAGGATCCCACATGCCATGGAACAACTAAGCCCGTGCGCCACAACTACTGAGCCTGTGCGCTAGAGCCCGTGAGCCACAACTACAGAGGCCGCATGCCACAACTACTGAAACCTGTGCACCGAGAGCCCGTGCTCTGCAACAAGAGAAGCCGCCGCAACGAGAACCCTGCACACCGCAACAAGGAGTAGCCCCTGCTCTCCACAACTAGAGAAAGCCTGTGCACAGCAACGAAGACCCAAAGCAGCCAAAAAAAAAAAAAGTTATAACAAAGTAGGTTACATTCTGGGCCCTCCAACAAGGAGGCAAAGGCAAAATAGTATTTATTAAACAGTGATGAGAATAAACATTTGCATGTAGTGCTTTTCAGTTCTAAGTGGCTTTGAGGAGACTGAATGTAGTCTTAATATTAGTCATTTTGCTTGTGTTATTCCGTATCTTGGGTCAGAGGGTTTGTCTTGGGTGGTAAACTCTGTTCCAACTGTTTAGAAAGATGTCCATTGGCCCATGGTAATTGCCTAGTATATGGCCCCATCTAGGTCACTGGTAAGAATGCCGTGTGGGTCAGAGCCCTGGTGTGGGTCTGGATTATCTAAAAGCTTCCAATGTAGTACTCTGGAGTTATTGTTGAAGATAGGATGAACCCATTGGGGCCTTTACTACACTATGGCTTATCTATACCTGGCCAAACCTCCTATCCAATGACTATTAGTGATTTGAAGTCAGCCTGGGAGGAGACACAGAATTAGGTAAGTGATGAGTTGCAGGATTCTGACTTCATCTCTGAACTGTTTAATTCTTGGCATTCTCTCTTTTTTTCTCCTCTCTTCCTCCCTCTATCCCTCTTCCCTTCCTTTCCCCTTTTTAATCTAGTAACCAGGATAGTGATCATGTAGATTAGAGGTTGAGCTACTGGGTCTTATAAGGTTCCTTCCAAACTGAAAATTTTGAGACTCTATAAAACAGATCCTGAACTTCCCTGGTGGCGCAGTGGTTGAGAGTCTGCCTGCCGATGCAGGGGACACGGGTTCGTGCCCCGGTCCGGGAGGATCCCACATGCCGCGGAGCGGCTGGGCCCGTGAGCCATGGCTGCTGAGCCTGCGCGTCCGGAGCCTGTGCTCCGCAACGGGAGAGGCCACAGCAGTGAGAGGCCCGCGTATTGCAAAAAAGGAAAAAAAAAAAAAAAAACAGATCCACAAAGGGTGTACTCTCTTGCAGTGAAGAAATTGAGTTTGTGGTATTGCTCGTTTCTATGCTTTGACTCTTATGCAGTTAGCAGAGACTATGCCTTTGTGAAGAAGCAGCGTGTTATGAGAATTCAGCTCAAGTCTTCTGTCTCTACCTTGCTGTGTTTGTATGAATTGTGGAATTTTAGTTATTCTGTCACATTTAAGTAATGACTATAAAGGCAAAATAGTATTTATTAAACAGTGATGAGGATAAATATTTGCATGTAGTGCTTTTCAGTTCTAAGTGGCTTTGAGGAGACTGAACATAGTCTTAATATTAGTCATTTTGCTTGTGTTATTCTGTATCTTGGGTCAGAGGGTTTGTCTTGGGTGGTAAACTCTGTTCCAACTGTTTAGAAGGGCTCATTTTAGTAGTTATTGAATTCTTTCCCTATAGGGTATAATCCTAAACTTTTTCCTCATGCTTTGTGGATGTAGTTCTCTTAAGATGTTAAGAAAGATCTGTTCTCTGTTGCTAGCTGTACATCAGTTTCTATTCTCACATACGCGTTTAAAATGAATTTCCCCTCCTGTTGTGGCTACATAGAAAACTACTGTTAGGAAATCCTTTCCCATAAGGGAAACACTGAAATTTTCTGCAGGTTTAGAACAGATCTGAGAATAAAATCTTGATCTTCATAGTGACATCCTGCCAGGCATTTCACCAGATACTTTGAACCCCTACTTCCCTAAGGCAGTGAACTAACAGTGATGGCTAACGTTTCTTGAGTGATTTATCAAAGCACTTTATCTTAATTTCCCAACCATCATATTTGGTAGGAAACTAATAAAGCCCATTTTTCAGGTAGAGAAACTGAGGCACAGAGTACTTAAGTAACTTGCCCAAAGTTATACTGCTAGTAAGGAAACAAAGCTGAGCCTGGAAACTGCCTTTATCTGACTCCACCACCTGAATTTCTAAGCACTACTTTATACTGTTAAGTACTCTGGGTTACAGGGATGAGTAAGGCAGGCCTTGCCTTGAAGTTTACAATTTGAGGTCCTCAGCTCGGCTAGATGCAAGTGTTCAGTGAATGTTGCCCCATGCATGCACCTCTCTCTTTGGTTATTTTCTGAATATCCTAGATGGATTTGTATAGTTCTTTGTGTATGAATAGACCCTGAGGACCATGTGGCTGGTCTTATATCCCTTTTCACCTAGTGCCGGGCATGTAGACGGTGTTCGAGAACTATTTATTGAATTTAAATCCTCTTTATTTTAATCCCAAACCGAACCAAATTCCCTTTATTATAATCTCTGACCAAAAGCAAAGAATTTTCTATGCATAGATTTAAAGTAGAATTGTATTAAATTAAGGAGCACAGTCTGACTTAGTACATGGTTTAAAGATCTAAGGATTTATTTTTCAGTAAATGCTGCAGTCTGGGTGTTGTCAGGGGTGTGCATCCCTGCCAGCTGCCTCAGCCGCATCTCACTCATTCTTCCTGGGCTCTCTTTCGGCCCTGGGACAGCCCACGCTGTTCTGTGTCTTGAATGCTCTTCTTTACCCTCCACCCTATGTCACGCCCTTATCCCTTTGTCCTCCAGCCCTCATCTCAATTATCACTTCCTCCAGAAGCCTCGCTCCATCTCCTTTGGCTGAGGGGTCTTTGGTTCCTTTTCTTCAGTGCCCTGATCTCTGTTATAAATGGACGGCCATTCATTCCTGAGCAACTCTGCTTCTCTGCTCGGTAAACTTCCTGAGGCCAGGGGCTGAGCTTGTTTTTGCTAATCTTTGTGTTTCCAGTACAGTGGCTGGGATCTAATATGCACTGCACTGCAGTGGCAGTGCCTAGGAAGGCTTGGGGTTGTGGCTCTCCCATAGTTTCCATCATCCGCCACAAAATAGTTCTATTCTTGGTTGGAGTCACTTGCCATTTTCGCAGTCTTAGGTAAAATGTGAATGTAACTCCACATGTGCAGGGCTCCATGTCTGTTCACTTATGTGTCTCAAGCATCTGGAAGAGTTCTGCCAGGTGGCAGGTACTCTGAACTATTTGTTGAATTACTCAAGGCATCACGAGAAAACTATTTTCATTGATCTGTGATATTCAGTTGTACATGTTCTGCAAAACCCAGTCTGGAGCCAAGTCGCCTTCCTCCCTTCCCCAACTACCCACCTTCTAACTGCATTGCACTTTCAAGTTCCTCCCTTTAGAAACTTTAGTGTTGCCCACTGGTAGGTTGGAAAATATCAAGGAAGTTTCCCAACAGTACACACCTAGCTGAAGCATCGCCCAGCTAGAGAGAGAGGGTAGGCTGGGGGTGGAATCCGTTTCCCAAAGTATCTCTGCTTCCAAGATCATGCTAGGAAGGCTCAGGAACACATAAGCAGCTTGCTTTGAGCAAGCACCAAGCTTCTGAATATCAGCTGGAGAATGTTTTTCTCTTAAAAACAATAGCTTTTCGAAAGGACAGCGTTTTTTAAAAACCATTTTTACGGGCTTCCCTGGTGGCGCAGTGGTTGAGAGTCCGCCTGCCGATGCGGGGGACACTGGTTCGTGCCCCGGTCCGGGAAGATTCCACATGCCGCAGAGTGGCTGGGTCCGTGAGCCATGGCTGCTGAGCCTGCGCATCCGGAGCCTGTGCCCCGCAACGGGAGAGGCCACAACAGTGAGAGGCCCGCCCGCGTACAGCAAAAAAAAAAAAAAAAAAATTAAAAAATTTTGCGTTGTAAATCGTAATTTATGTGCATATGTAAATGAGAGTATGGCCACATGCATGAATCTTCCCCCAGATCTGTTATTTTACAGGAGTGTTACTCCCTATCCTCCAAGTTTTCTCGCAGTTCAGCTTGTCAGTGGCCTCATCATACATACAAAGAAGGCAGCTTGTTGTCACCAGTGACCAACATCTGGTTTAGATGTGGCTGGCATGCCTTGTTGCTTCAACAGAGGGGATGTCGTATTTAAACTGTGAGGCATGGTGAAGGGAGTGGCTGTCAGATATTACCACACTTGTGGAAAATGAGAAAACACATGGTCTCAAATGTAGCAGTGACATAGGGGAATATAAGTATTATACACTTATTGAAATGGTCTCATTCCAAAAAAAAACCCATTTGGTTTAGAGAAACACATTGGAGAAGTACACCGGAAGGCTGGAAATAGGTCAACGTGATGGCAGAGCAGCCTGTTCAGCATTGTTTTGCAGCTCCTAATGGCTTCCGTTGGTCACCCAATCAGAGAGCTTGTCTTTAGACTAATGCTATTCAGCTGGTTACTATGGCAGTGATGGAATACTAGTTGTCATGACGATGGGAAATTTAGGGGACTAATTTCTGTAGCGGAGGTGGATTCATTAAGTCCTGTCTTCTCTCCTTCAAACTTGACCATATTGTATAGTACTTGTAAGAGGGGCCATTTTCAAACTCTGCACTTACATTTCAGGATTTATATTATCTTATTGTTAGATCACATGGCTTAAGTCTTTTCAACTCTGTGATGAGAATAGACACGTTTCCCCCACCCCCGCAGTATTTTATAGCTCATATTAAAGAATGACACTGCAGACGTTAGGTTTCTTTTTATCATCCTCAAAGTGTTTCTGCCAAACTCCACTGAATTCCTCCAAAGTTAATCTGGTATGAAATAGAATAGGGTCAAAATCAATATAATGGACTGTATATTATAAAGGATATTTTCCCCAGCTTTATTGGGGTATAATTGACATAAAAATGTACATAGTTAAGGTGTACAATGCCGTGTTTCATATACATATCCATTGTGAAATGATTACCGCAATCAAGCTAATTAACCCATCCATCATCTAGTTTGCTTTTTTGTGTGTGATGAGAACTCTTAAGATCTACTATCTTAGCAAATTTCAAGTACATAATACATTATTATTAACTATAGTCACCACACTGTACCTTATATCCTCAGAACTTATATTCATCTTATAACTGAAAATTTGTACCCTTTGACCAGTATCTCCACATTTCCCTGACCCCCAGCCCCTGGCAATGACCATTCTACTCTCTACTTCTATGAGTTCAAATTTTTTGATTCCACATAATATAAAGGAGGCTATTCTTCACTGATGTGTTTATTAGAATCATACATGGAAGTGAATCCTTTTGAGAAGCAGCAGAAGCCTGGCTCTCTTCCCCTCCTGGTGATCTCGGAGGATTTATTCCTCTTTGCTTAGAGTCTGCTGTATGGGATCATCAATGGGAAATATGTGTTGTTCACATGTTACAAAGATGTGGTTGACCTCTTTCTTGGATGCTTCCAAGGAACTAATTTAGACACTCATTTAGGGATTCTGGAGAAAGTGATAATATTAACAGTTTAGATCAATTTTGCCTTCATTAGAGAATTTAGAGAAAATACATTGGAAAAAATCTGACTTCATGGACTTTTCCATTTTTCTGAAATTACTTTTGGGGTATGAACACAAACTTTCTGGACAAAGCTTTTTGGTGTATTTTTATATTGAGAGTTTGCTACTATAAAATTTTTTCATGTTATTTATGGCAGTGATTCTCAAACTATTGTGCAGAAAAATCCCCTGGAGAGTGTGTGAAATGCAGGTCCTTTAAAAAAAAAATCCAGATTAAAAAAAAATTGAGATATAATTAACAATAACATATTTTCAGGTGTACAAACATAATGATTCGATAGTTATATATATTGTGAAATGATCACAGTAAGCATTCGAGACCTACTGATTCAGATTTTTGGGGTGGAGCCTAGGAATTTGTATTTCCACAAATATCCCAGATGATTTTGAGGCAGGCTGTGGTCCCCATAACCATTAACTAATTGAAGTGGGAGGGAAAGTGTCTCTCAAGTGAAGGGTGTAAGTTGCTGGATGTGGAGGGACTCATTCTCCCTCTGTTGCTGCCTTCCTCAGCACACCAAGGAAGGTGAGAGGATTGCTCAGTCTGGCCTGAGGACAGCACCTGAGCTTTCACCAATACCCACAAGGGCTCCTTCCTCTAAATAATGAATCGAAGTGGTATCTTTACGTTCTTTCTTCCCTGCAGCAGGTGTTGCTGGTGATACTTTTTTTTTCTGATAGATTTGTTTCTTATAGATTGATTGGGAGCCCTGAACACACCAAGCCTGCCCAGCCAAGACGAACAGTTCTCCCCTGGTTAGTACTTCTCTGCTGGGACCTTCCAGCATGGTGTCATATAGCCACTAATGGCTTCACCTCTTTGCGCTGAAGCCCATCTGCCATACCTTCTTTTAAGGCAAAGGAAGCTATTTCGATAAAGCCCAAGGAGATTAGTTGGGATACAGATTCATCTCCTATAGCAGAGGCCAGAATAACAGTACTTCAGTCAGATAGGAATGGCTCCTCCTACTTTGCTGCTCTGCTCTGCTTAACACATGGCTTCCATATTATGGTCTAAGATTCAATTCCTTCCTTCCTTCCTTCCTTCCTCCCTCCCCTCCCCTCCCCCTCCCTTCCCTTCTTCCCTCCCTCCCTCTTTTCCTCCCTCTCCTCCCTCCCTTCCCTTCCCCTGACTTGGGGGAGTCAGCCCCAAGATTAATCCCATCACTCTTCTTGGTAATAGCATCACTTCCTTGACTGAGGAGCTAGAGTTTTTCCTTAAGGTGAATAACTCCCTACAGCAGCAAGTGAAGCCTATTCCCCTTTGCTCTTACAAGTGGAACATGCTCACTATGGAGTTTCCAGCCACCAGCATCCAAAACCTTATCGATAGCATCTTCTACTTTTTCTGTAAGTAAGTATAAGAGTACTTACAAAAAAGAAAAGAATTTCTCATGTTCCATGCTTTTCTCTTGCAAAGAAAAATACAGCACCAACAATAGCTTTAATTGGAGTACCAATTATGAGTTATGACCCATTCAGGAAAAGAAGTCATCCTGAAAATCAGACTTGCAGAGACTTTCAGAAATCATCAATGCCATTCCCCTATCCCTGGATTTAAAAAGTAGATTATGCAAGTAATATGAGTGAGGAGTGGACACACAAAAGAACCCTAGAATTGGCGTAGGGATTGGAGATTTCCAAGAAGGGTCCAAAGCCCTTTCTTTGATTGGGCATCTGTTGGTTCGCTAACCTCAATGACATTCTAGCTCTTCCCTCCATGCATTAAATAATACTTTAATTTTTCTTTTATTGAAAAATTAGTAAATTTGTTGTCAATACTAAAAAACAAACAAAACCCATATAAACAGAAAAGGAAAATAAACAATCACCTGTAATCTCACCACTGAAGACAACTATTGTTAATAATTTGGTATCGGTACTAATCTGAACTCTTGCTAGTGACAGAAACCCAACTCTAACTACACTGAGTTTTTATTTATTTATTTATGGCTGCATTGGGTCTTCATTGCTGTGCATGGGCTTTCTCTAGTTGTGGCGAGCCGGGGCTACTCTTTGTTACGGTGTGCAGGCTTCTCATTGCTGTGCCTTCTCTTGTTGCAGAGCACGAACTCTAGGTGCGTGGGCTCAGTAGTTGTGGCTCATGGGCTTAGCTGCTCCACAGCAGGTGGGATCTTCCCCGACCAGGGCTTGAACCCGTGTCGCCTGAGTTGGCAGGCAGATTCTTAACCGCTGTGCCACCAGGGAAGCCCCCCCACGTTGAGTTTTTTAAAAAGGAAATGTATTGGCTTCTAAAGCTGGTACATCTAGGGTTATGTTTTATTTTAGGCTCATCTGCATTCAAGGGCTCACACAATGTCATTAAAATTTGGTTCTTCTGTCACTTTTTCTTTCCCTTCTGGTGTCCTCCTCTGTGTTGGCATCGCTCTCAAGGAGGTCTCCCTGAGGATGGAGGCCCCCACAGTTCCAGGCTTACATCCTATTGGCTTAGCAACCTCAGGGGAAAGAGGGAAACTATTTTCCAAAAGTGAAACACAAGTCCCAGAACTGATCCTAATTTGGCCCAGTTTGGGCAATGCACCCACCCTCAAATCATTTAATCTGATAAGAGGGATAGACTATGGTGATTGGGCAGGATTAGGTCCTGTACCATGGACACATTCAACTCATGTTAGGTCAACTCTCCATGCCCTCTATAATAATCTTCCATCCCTCTTAGAAGAAAATCCAGACTCCTCGCTGTGGTCTGCAGGGCCCCCCACGGTCTGGCCCTTGGCTCGCTTTCCTGCTCCATCATCTCCCCTCTTGCCTTCTCATTCTGTCCAGTCAAGTTGGGTTCTTGGTGTTTCTCAAACCTTTCAAGCATCCTTGCTGTTCAGGCAACTCTGTACTTGTTCTCTCTGCTTCAGAAAATCTTGGAAATCGCTTAGATGTCAGTGTGGTTTGTCTTCTCACCTCACTAAAGTCATTTATTCAAAGGAGTTTCCCCTGATCCCCCACCTAAAACAGTGCCCCTTGCCACCTGCTTTTTTCTCTGTCATGGCAATTATTCTGGCTATTATAAGGCAATACAAATCCTACGATCATTTTCACAGTCATGATCACAGTCATGATTCAGTCATTTCTAGTGTTTAGTCCCTGGTAAATAATATCACCTTCAAATTTAATTTGAATTAACATTCTCCTTTCTAACTCCACCTGGTGTCAACTGCAGAGGGGAAGCTAGATCAGGGAGATGAGTCAGGGAAGAGGGGAAAGGGATCAGGAAAGTTCTTACTTGATGGGTACTGTCTGCTTAAAGTGGCTTTGTGCTTAAGCCAGAGTGGAAAATAAACTTCCTTAGAGAAGTGCTTTGGTGAGTTTTCAGAGACTCTGAACCCATCAGTCTCTGCAGGATCTCTCCCAGCAGTCCCCTTAATACATCTCTCTTTTAGCTGTTTGCTTACTACTTCCTTAGCACTTAGGAATCCAGTTCCATTCAGCTACATTCTATCCTTCTCTCCAGGCAATCTTTTGACCAAGACATAAGATACCACTAACACAGCCTCCTTCTGCATAGAGCTTGGCCCACGTCCTGTATTCCTTGGCCTGACACACTCTGGAAGTGCAGGCAGCCCACGCTGCCACCTCTCCTTCATCTCCTCCATCAGCACATGGCTAGCCTGCTATGTCTCACCATGAAGATCTCATAGGAGAAGTCAGACCCCAGTCCACTCTATCCCTCAACTTCAGGAGATATACATCAGACTTTCTTGGGTGTTCCCGTTGATGCCTTTCTCATTAGAGTTGAGGTGAAGACCAGGCAACCCCCGCTCTTCTCCTTTGAGGGGAGCTCACAGCACACGCATGCTTCTCTCTAAAAATCTTCATAAATCATTCTCCTAGTATCCATAGTCTCTAAATCACTAGAGGAGAGTGAGGCATTCACGAGCTCTTAGTGAAATCCTTTGAAATTTTGCATGTTTATTTGGTCTCGTGCAATAGAATATGATATTTTGGTCCCTCGATGGAACTTCCATTTTTATATCCTGTTACATAGTAGTAAATGCTATGAAGAAAAGAAAGGATAATTTGTGACAACATGGATGGATCTCGAGGGCATTCTGCTAAGTGAAATAAGTCAGACAGAAAAAGATAAATACCATATGATCTCACTTATACATAGAATCTAAAAACAAACAAAACCAGAAAACCGAGCACATGGATATAGAGAAGAGATTGGTGGTTGCCTGAGGTGGGGATGGCGGGTAGGGGGTGGGCAAAATGGGTGAAGGGGGTCAAAATGTACAAAGTTCCAGTTGTGAAATAAGTCCTGGGGATGTAATGTACAGCATGGCAACTATAGCTAATAATACTGTATTGCATATTTGAAAGTAGCTAGGAAAGTAGATCTTGAAAGTTCTCATTACAAGAAAATAATTTTGTAACTATGTATGGGGGTGGATGTTAACTGAACTTGTTGTGATCATTTTGCGATATATACAAATATCAAATCATTATGTTCCACACCTGAAACTAATGTTATGTCGATTATACCTCAATTTTTTCAAAAAAGGAAATAAAGGATAGTAGAATGAAGGGGATTGGGAACTGCTATTTTATTGCAGGGTAAAAACCATTTAAAATTAATTTGGAAAGATCACAGGAATCAGAATACAGTCACATGAATCAGACATAAAAATGTATAAAATAATTCAGTGAAAGTCTTCTTCACATCTCTGTCCACCATCCGCCTATTTTTCCCCACTCATTCCACCTAGGTAACCTCTGTAAATACTTTGTGTGTGTTCTTAGAATTTTTTTTTATATAAACAAGCAAATACAAGCATATATTGTTATTTTAGCTGCTCTTAGCACAAATGGTAGCATATACCACATACACTGTTTTGCACTTTGCTTTTTTTTTTTTTTTTTTTTTTTTTTACAAAATCATGTTTTGGAGAGCTTCCCATGTCAGTACTTGGAGATCTTCCTCTTTCTCCTTTATAGCGACAAAGTGAGTAAGTAATCCATTGTATAAATGTTCTAAAATTTATTTAACCTGTGCCCTATTTTTTAAAAAATTAATTTATTTACTTTTTGGCTATGTTGGGTCTTCGTTGATGCACACGGACTTTCTCTAGTTGCAGAGATCGGGGTATACTCTTCGTTGCAGTGGGCGGGCTTCTCATTGCAGTGGCTTCTCTTGCGGAGCATGGGCTCTAGGCATGTGGGCTTCAGTAGTTGTGGCACGCAGGCTCAGGAGTCGTGGCTCGCGAGCTCTAGAGTCCAGGCTCAGTAGTTGTGGCACACGGGCTTAGTTGCTCCGCAGCATGTGGGATCTTCCCGGACCAGGGTTCGAACCCGTGTCCCCTGCATTGGCAGGTGGATTCTTAACCACTGCGCCACCAGGGAAGCCCCTAACCTGTGCCCTATTGATGAGCATTCAGGTTGTTTGCAATCTGTTGTTGTTCCAGATAATGTTGCAGTGAATAACCTTATACATATGTAACTTCCCGTGTGTATAAATTTGTCTGTAGGATAAATTTCTAGAGCTGGAATTACTGGGGCAAAGGGAATATGTGTTTGTGATTTTTTTTTTTTTTTTGCGGTATGCGGGTCTCTCACCTCTGCGGCCTCTCCCACTGTGGAGCACAGGCTCCGGACGTGCAGGCCCAGCGGCCATGGCCCACGGGCCCAGCCGCTCTGCGGCACGCGGGATCCGCCCAGACCGGGGCACGAACCCGTGTCCCCTGCATCAGCAGGCAGACTCTCAACCACTGCGCCACCAGGGAAGCCCTGTGTTTGTGATTTTGATCATTGTTGCCAAATTGCCCTGCAAAGGGGCAGAACAAATGTACATCCATCAGCCTGTACCTAGGCTGTTAATTTAGCAGGGTTGTTGCAGTGGCTTCTATGTAGAGTTAACATTTGAGCAATAATCTGATTATCAAGAAGGAGGCATCTGTGTGAAAAATCTAAGGGAAGATCATTCTAGGTAGAGGCAGCTAGAGTAAAGGTTTGAGGCAGAAACAAGCTGAGCATGTTGGAGGAACAGCAAAACTGCCAGTGTGGCAGGTGTGTCACGAATGTGGGGCACCTTGCACAACACAGGGTGAAAGGGTACAGCAGAAGCTGGAGCACGTGGACCCAGGTTGGGAGTTTAGATTTTATTCCAAGTGGCGTGGGAAGTCATCATAAGGCGCTTAAGTGGGGAATGAGGTGATGTGCTTTCCATTTTAGAAAACGATTGACTGCTTTTTTTTTTTTTTTAAATGTCTTTAACTGTTCATCTTGCTTGTCAGAGGAGACCGAATTCTTAAGTGCAACATAAACGTCCATCCTAAAAGCCTCTTCTCAGCAAAGATCTAAGAAAAGTGTAGATGCACAGATGATTAAAGACAAGCAGACTTTGGTGAGGTGCTAAGAGCAAAGTCACACTATAGATTCATACTGTGTAACTTAAAAAAAAAAAAAAAAGGAAAAGGATGCAACTATAAATAGTGAAGGCCTAGAACCATTATGAACCAGTCTTGCCTCTAGCTGCATGTAGAAATGTAACATGAATGTTTTTATGTTACCCAGGTAATCATTTATTCCCTGGGTACTCAATTCCTTAAACTGAAGGCAGAGATTCTCTAGTTCAGGGGAGGGCTTGACTTGGGCATACCTGATTCTTTCTTTTGTTTTCCATATCTATAATGCAATGACAAAAGGACAAACAGAAAACTTCCGTACTAACAAGTTAACTTTATATGTCTTGCATCATTTAAAACAACACTAAGGGGGCTTCCCGGGCTTCCCTGGTGGTGCAGTGGTTAAGAATCTGCCTGCCAATGCAGGGGACACGGGTTTGAGCCCTGGTCCAGGAAGATTCCACATGCCGCAGAGCAACTAAGCCCGTGTGCCACAACTACTGAGCCTGCGCTCTAGAGCCCATGAGCCACAACTACTGAGCCTGCGTGCTACAACCACTGAAGCCTGCATGCCTAGAGCCCGTGCTCCACAACAAGAGAAGTCACCGCAGTGAGAAGCCCTTGCACCGCAACGAAGAGTAGGCCCCGCTCGCTGCAACTAGAGAAAGCCGGCGCACAGCAATGAAGACCAAAAAAAAAAAAAATTAAGTTTTAGTCTAGGACTTTTCCCTAGAATGGCTGGAAATAAGAAAATGATTTCTTCTGTCCTGATGTTTGGACAAATTAGCAAATAATCACCACCAAATAACTGCTGAGGGGAAAGGTACTTCCTTCACCCACTAGGCCCAGTTATGGGATGTGTATTAATGTACACTGCCTTTAGCATCGCTTTTTATTGAAGTGCTTATTTACTCCTTCAGTGAAATTGTTTGGACATCTCAGTCATGTGCCAACATGTGCCTCTGTTTGTTTGTGTCAGTGTTGCCCATTTTAGATTTGCTACTTTGGAGGATACTGCTGCCCTAGCACCTGTGCCTGCTCTGAGATAAGGGACTTTGTCCAGTGCTGTGCTTTGGGCATAACTCTCAAAGGCCAGCAACTGCTCAGCTGTTGGGGCCTCTCTGCTATACATCCAGTGTATTGATGCCTGACGGAGCCAGACAACTTCTGCATCCCCCGAGATACTAGGAAACAAACAAGGACATCCGGAGGGAGGAATGAGAGCCTGGAAGGGAATAGATGGACTTTGGGAAATTTTACTTTCCCTGGCAGTTGGGGGTTGGGGCTCAGGCAGTTTAACTCTAAAAACATAAGGATGAATTGCATCATCAAATTGAGTGACTTACAGTTGCCTTCTCTCCTCACTGTGACCACTATTTTCAGGTGTAGAACTTCCTGGTAATTATAGTTTCCCTTCATCCGGCATGGTCAAAACTCAATTATATCTTCATTCTAAATATATTTCTCAATTCCAGTAGACTTTTAAAACTCGTGACCTGCATTTGACCTACATAGGAATTCCTATTTTGAAATTTCCTCTATTCAATGTAAATTATATCCAGAGCCCATAGGTGATTTTTTTCAGTACACAATCAGATATATCTGAATCTCTTTTCCCCACATAGATCACTGGGGACACTTGGTTCTCTGGCCATGAAGCTTACTATTTTTTTGTCATTAACACACTCTCATTCCAATATAACCTTTCTTTTTCCAAGTGGAAATTTCTGAGTTCTAATGGGTTGTCAACTTACTCATTTTCGTAAGCTATTTTATTTATTCAATAAGCACTTGTGTATTTTGCTTCACACCACACGAAACAAGTTTCCTCATTTCTGATCATCTGTATTATTTTTCATTTTTTGTTTAAAAAAGAAAAACTAAAATACTTCCAAGATGAAATGAAACACTTCTCCCACTGTTTTGTTCCTAAATGCTAAAGTATTAAATCAAGTAAAGCAAAAGTAAGTTCTGGCTGTGTCTTTGCCAAGCCATCTTCTCTGGAGGTAGCACATGGGATGCTCACATCCCCCTGATGGAAATAGGTACCATTTTGCAAGTGTTGTGGTCTGCAGAATTTGGAAAATTCTCCCTGGTTAAACAGTAGCTTGGTCTGGACTAGCACTTACCTCTTTAATATTCAGGCTTCTGTTTACCCTCAAGAATAACTATTTTACCTTTATTAGGAAGAAAATTCTTTCTGAATGTGTGTTAGTCAGGGCTAAGCACTCAGCAGAAACCAATTCTGGCTGAGTTAAGCAGAAAGGATTTTAAGAGGCCAGAAAACGAGTTTCTGTTTAAAGGTTGTGATTTGAAGACAGACATTTACCTCTACTGCTTCCTAACACCTCTCAAAATGACAATGAAGAACATTAAAAAATGACATAAACCCATGATTAAAGAGACTAAGAAAGGTAACAACAGTAACAAAATTTTGGAAGACAGAAAGGAGGCAAAGTAACATATTTAGCATCTGGAAAAAGTTGAATCCTAAGCTGGAAAACTGACTTGCACTGAAGAAACTTGTTGATTCCACTTGGTATTTCTCTGAGGTAAGGCTGAAACAGGGAGATTTGTAGATATAAGAAGCAGTTAGGTCCTAATATTTTCCCCAGCTCCACGTGGCCAGGGAAATATGCCCCTTCCTGCCTCAGCAGAAGATTGGAGGTTACTCTCCTGAGGGAGCAAAGCAGAGTGCATTTGTCAGAACAGAGTAAGGCTGCTGTGACAGAGCTGAGAATGATTCAGTGGCTTAAAGGAGCTACCGGTTTATTTCTTCTTATGAAACAGAATTTTCAATTGGCTTTTGTGGGTAGCAGTTTAATTGAGATATAATTCACATGTCATACAAGTCACCACTTTAATGGGTACCATTCAGTGGTTTTTGGTATATTCAATGAGTTGTGCAACCATCACCAAAATCAATTTTAGAACATTTAATCACCTCCCCAAAATATCCCACATCCCTTAGTAGTCATTCTTCTCCCCCAGTTCCTTTCCTCTAGCCCTAGGCAACTGTGAATCTACTTTCTGTCTCTATAAATTTGCCTGTGCTGGATTTCATATAAATAGAATTATGTTTTAAAAGTTCATCCATGTTGTAATAAGTATCAGTACTTCAGTTCTTTTTGTTGCTGAATACTACTCTATCATATGGCTATATCACATTATTTTAAACTAAAAAAAATTTTTTTTAAATTTTATTGAAGTAGAGTTGATTTACAATGTGTTAGTTTCTGCTTTACAGCAAAGTGACTCAATTATACATACATATATGTTTATTTTTCATATTCTTTTCCATTATGGTTTATCACAGAATATTGAATATGGTTCCCTGTGCTACGCAGTAGGACCTTGTTGTTTATCCATCCTATATATGATAGTTTGCATCTGCTAATCACAAACTCTGAATCCTTCCCTCTCCCCCCACCCTTGGCAACCACAAGTTTGTTCTCTGTTTCTGTGAGTCTGGTTCTGTTTTGTAGATAGGTTCATTTGTGTTGTCTTTTAGATTCCACATGTAAGTGATATCATATGGTGTTTGTCTTTCTCTTTCTGACTTACTTCGCTTAGTGTGATAAACTCTAGGGCCATCCATGTTGCTGCAAATGGCATATTTTCATTTTCTTTAATGGCTGAGAAATATTCCATTGTATATATATGCCACATCTTCTTTATCCATTCATCTGTCAATGAACATTTTTGTTTCCATGTCTTGTCTATTGTAAATAGTGCTGCTATGAACATAGGGGGGTGCATGTATATTTTCACATTATAGATTTGTCTGGATATATGCCCAGGAGTGGGATTGTTGGCTCATATGGCAACTCTGTTTTCAGTTTTTTGAGGAACCTCCATACTGTTTTCCATAATGGCTGCACCAATTTATGTTCCCACCAACAGTGTAGGAGGGTTCCCTTTTCTCCACACCCTTTCCAGCATTTATTATTTGTAGACTTTTTAATGATGGCCACTCTGACTGGTGTGAGGTGGAACCTCGTAGTTTTGATTTGCATTTCTCTAATAATTAGCAATGACAAGCATCTTTTCATGTGCTTATTGGCCATCTGTATGTCTTCTTTGGAGAAGTTTTTTATTTTTTTTTTGCGGTACGCGGGCCTCTCACTGTTGTGGCCTTTCCTGTTGCGGAGCACAGGCTCCAGACGTGCAGGCCCAGTGGCCATGGCTCACAGGCCCAGCCGCTCTGCAGCATGTGGGATCTTCCGGACTGGGGCACGAACCCGTGTCTCCTGCATTGGCAGGCAGACTCTCAACCACTGCACCACCAGGGAAGCCCTGGAGAAGTATCTATTTAGGTCTTCTGCCCATTTTCCGATTGGGTTGTTTGTTTTTTTGTTATTGAATTCTATGAGCTGTTTGTATATTTTGGAAATTAAGCCCTTATCTGTTGCATTGTTTGCAAATATTTTCTCCCAGTCTGTAGGTTGTCTTTTCATTTTGTTTATGGTTTCCTTTGCTGTGCGAAAGCTTATAAGCTTGATTAAGTCCCATTTGTTTATTTTTGCTTTTATTTCTATTGCTTTGGGAGACTGATCTAAGAAAATATTGGTACTATTTATGTCAAAGAATGTTTTGCCTATATTCTCTTCTAGCAGTTTTATGGTGTCTTGTCTTATATTTACATCTTTAAGCCATTCTGAGTTTCTTTTTGTGTACAGTGTGGGGGTGTGTTCTAACTTCATTGATTTACATGCAGCTGTCCAAGTTTCTCAACAACACTTGCTGAAGAGACTGTCTTTTCCCCATTGTATATACTTGCCTCCTTTGTCAAAGATGAATTATCCATAGGTATATGGGTTTATTTCTGGGCTCTCTGTTCCATTGATCTATGTCTGCTTTTGTACCAGTACCATGATGTTATGATTAGTGTAGCTTTGTAGTATTGTCTGAAGTCTGGGAGGGTTATGCCTCCCGCATTGTTCTTTTTCCTCAGGATTGCTTTGGCAATTCTGGATCTTTCACATTTCCATATAAATTTTAGGATTATCTGTTCTAGTTCTATAAAAAATGTCATGGGTAATTTGATAGGGATTGCATTAAACCTGTAAATTTCTTTGGGTAGTATGGCCATTTTAACAATATTAATTCTTCCAATCCAAGAGCATGGGATATCTTTCCATTTCTTTGAATCATCTTCAGTTTCCTTTATTAATGTTTTGTAGTTCTCAGCATATAAGTCTTTCACCTCATGGTGAGGTTTATTTCTAAGTTTTTTTAATATAATTTTTATCTTATATTAGATTATAGTTGATTTACAGTGTTAGTTTCAGATGTGTACAGCAAACTGATTCAGTTATATATATATCCATTTTTTTTCAGATTCTTTCCCATATAGGTTGTTACAGATTATTGAGTAGAGTTCCCTGTGCTATACAGTAGGTCCTTGTTGATTATCTATTTTATACATAGTAGTGTGTATATGTTAATCCCAAACTCCTAATTTATCCTTTCCCCCACCTTTCACCTTTGATAACCACAAGTTTGTTTCCAAAGTCTGCGAGTCTGGTTTGTAAATAAGTTCATTTGTATCACCTTTTTAGATTCCTCATATAAGTGATATCATATGACATTTGTCTTTCTCTGTCTGACTTACTTCACTTAGTATGATAATCTCTAGGTCCATCCATGTAGCTGCAAATGGCATTATTTCATTCTTTTTTTTATGGCTGAGTATGATTCCATTGTATATATGTACCACATCTTCTTTATCCATTCCTCTGTTGATGGACATTTAGGTTGCTTCCATGACCTGGCTATTGTAAATAGTGCTGCAATGAACATTGGGGTGCGTGTATCTTTTCGACTTACGGTTTTCTCTGGATATATGCACAGGAGTAGGATTGCTGGATCATATGGTAGTTCTATGTTTAGTTTTTTAAGGAACCTACATACTGTTTTCCATAATAGTTGTACCAATTTACATTCCCACTAACAGTGTAGGAGGCTTCCCATTTCTCCACACCCTCTCTGGCATTTATTATTTGTAGACTTTTTAATGATGGCCATTCTGACTGGTGTGAGGTGATACCTCATTGTGTTTTTAAAAAATTTTATTTATTTATTTATTTTTGGCCACGTTGGGTCTTCATTGCTGCATGCAAGCTTTCTCTGGTTGTGGCAAGTGGGGGTTACTCTTCGTTGCATTGCACATGCTTCTCATTGCAGTGGCTTCTCGTTGCGGAGCACAGGCTCTAGGTGCGTGGGCTCAGTAGTTGTGGTGTATGGGCTTAGTTGCTCCATGGCACGTGGGATCTTCCTGGACCAGGGATCAAACCCATGTCCTCTGCATTGGCAGGCAGATTCTTAACCACTGAACCACCTGGGAAATCCCCCTCATTGTGGTTTTGATTTGCATGTCTCTAATAATTAACGATATTGAGCATCTTTTCATGTGCTTTACAGCCATCTGTATGTCTTCTTTGGAGAAATATCTATTTAGACCTTCGGCCCATTTTTTGATTGGCTTGGTTTTTTTTTTTTTAACATAGAGCTGCAGGAACTGTTTGTCTATTTTGGAGATTAATCCCTTGTCAGTCGCATCATTTGCAAATATTTTCTCCTATTCTGTGGGTTGTCTTTTCGTCTTGTTTATGGTTTCCTTTGCTTTGCAAAAGCTTTTAAGTTTCATTAGGTTCCATTTGTTTATTTTTGTTTTTATTTTCATTACTCTAGGAGGTGGAACCAAAAAGATATTGCTGCAATTTATGTCAAAGAATGTTTTCCTCTAAGAGTTTTATGGTATCTGGTCTTACATTTAGGTCTTTAATCCATTTTGAGTTTATTTTTGTGTATGGTGTTAGAGAATGTTCTAGTTTCATTCTTTTACATGTAGCTGTCCAGTTTTCCCAGCCCCATTTATTGAAGAGACTATCTTTTCTCCATTGTATATTATTGCCTCCTTTTTGTAAATTAATTGACCATAGGAGTGTGGCTTTATTTCTGGGCTTTCTATCCTGTTGCATTTATCTATATGTCTGTTTTTATGCCAGTACCACACTGTTTTGACGATTGTAGCTTTGTAGTATAGTCTGAAGTCAGGGAGCCTGATTCCTCTAGCTCCATTTTTCTTTCTCCAGATTGCTTTGTCTATTCAGGGTCTTTTGTGTTTCCATACATATTTAAAATGTTTTTGTTCTAGTTCTGTGAAAAATGCTATTGGTAACTTAAAACAGATTGCATTCAATCTGTAGATTGCCTTGGGTAGTATAGTCATTTTGACAATATTGATATGGTATATCTTTCCATCTGTTTGTGTCATCTTCAGTTTCTTTCATCAACATCTTATAGTTTTCTGAATATAAGTCTTTTACCTCCTTAGGTAGATTTATTCCTAGTTATTTTATTTTTTTGATGCAGTGGTAAATGGGATCATTTCCTTAATTTCTCTTTCTGATCTTTCATTGTTAGTGTATAGAAATGCAAGAGATTTCTGTGTGTTAATTTTGTATAGTGCAACTTGATGCGGTTTTTTTTTTTTTTTTTGCTGTATACGGGCCTCTCACTGCTGTGGCCTCTCCCGTTGCGGAGCACAGGCTCCGGAAGCGCGGGCTCAGTGGCCATGGTTCACGGGCCCAGCCGCTCCACGGCATGTGGGATCCTCCCGGACTGGGGCACAAACCCGTGTCCCCTGCATCGGCAGGCAGACTCTCAACCACTGCGCCACCAGGGGAGCCCTTGATGCAGTTTTTGGGGGGTTTTTTTGCTGTATACGGGCCTCTCACTGCTGTGGCCTCTCCCGTTGAGGAGCACAGACTCCGGATGCACAGGCTCAGCGGCCATGGCTCACGGGCCCAGTCGCTCCGCGGCATGTGGGATCTTCCTGGACCGGGGCACGAACCCGCATCTCCTGCATCGGCAGGTGGACTCTCAACCACTGTGCCACCAGGGAAGCCCTTGATGCAGTTTTGAAAGGGATTGTTTACATTCCTTTCTGATATTTCATTGTTAGTGTAAAGAAACTCAACCAATTTCTGTATATTAATAGTCATTGTTGTATCCTGCTACCTTGCTGAATTTGATCAGTTCTAGCAGTTTTTGTGTGAAATCTTTAGGGTTCTCTTTATATAGTATCATGTCATCTGCATATAATGACAATTTTACCTCTTCCCTACCAATTTGAATACATTTTATTTCTTTTTCTTGTCTGATTGGTGTGACTAGGACTTCCAATACTGTGTTGAAGAGAAGTGGTAAGAGTGGGTATCCTTGTCTTGTTCCAGATTCAGCAGGAAGGCTTTCAGCTTTTCACTGTGTATTATGTTGGCTGTGGGTTTGTCATAGATAGCTTTTGTTATGTTGAGATATGTTCTCTCTATACCCATTTTCATAGGGGTTTTTGTCATGAATGGATGTTGAATTTTATCAAATGCTTGTTCTGCATCTGAGATGATCATGTGGTTTTTGTCCTTTCTTTGGTTGTTGTGGTGTATTACATTGATTGATTTGAGTATGATGAACCATCCTTATGACCCTGGGATGGTTCCAACGTGGTCATGGTGTATGATCTTTTTTATGTGTTGTTGGATTCAGTTTGCTAATATTTTGTTGAGAGTTTTTGCATCTATATTCAGCAAAGATATTGAACTGTAATTTTCTTTTTTGGTAGTGTCTTTGGGGTTTTTTTTTTAACTTTAAAAATATTTATTTATTTATTTTTGGCTGTATTGAGTATTTGTTGTTGCGCGCAGGCCTTCTCTAGCTGTGGCAAGCAGGGGCTACTCTTTGTTGTGGTGAGCAGCCTCTCGTTGCTGTGGCTTCTCTTGTTGCAGAGCACAGGCTCTAGGCACGAGGGCTTCATTATCTGTGGTGCGCGGGCTCAGTAGTTGTGGCTCGCGGGCTCTAGAGTGCAGGCTCAGTAATTGTGGCACATGGGCTTAGTTGCTCCGTGGCATGTGGGCACTTCCCGGACCAGGGATTGAACCTGTGTCCCCTGCATTGGTAGGCAGATTCTTAATCACTGCACCACGAGGGAAGTCCCTCTTTGTCTGATTTTGGTATCAGGGTGATGGTGGCTTCATAGAATGTCTTTGAGAGTGTTCCTTCCTCTTCAGTCTTTTGGAAGAGTCTAGAAAGATGGGTGTAAGTTCTTCTTGGTATGTTTGGTAGAAATTACCTATGAAGCTATCTGGTCCTGGAATTTTGTTTGTAGGGATTTTTTTAAAATTTCATCTTCTATTTCACTTCTAGTGATCAGTCTATTTAAGTTATTTCTTTCTTCTTGATTCTGTTTTGGTGGGCTGTATGTTTCTAGAAAGTTGTCAATTTCTTCTAGGTTGTCATATTTGTTGGCATATAATTGCTCAGAATAGTCTCTTATGTTTTTTTTTAATTTCTTCAGTATCAGTTGTAATTTCTTCTCTTTCATTTCTTACTTTGTTTATTTAGGTCTTCTCTCTTCTTTTTGGTGAGCTTGGCCAGAGGTTGGTCAATTTTGCTTACCCTTTCAAAGAACTAACTTTTGATTTTATTGATTTTTTTCTATTTTTAAAAAATCTCTATTTTATTTATTTCCTCCCTGTTCTTTATTATCTCCTTCCTTCTACTGACTTTAGGTTTTTCTCATTCTTTTAGGTAGTGGGTTAGGTTGTTTATTTGAGGTTTTTCTTGTTTCTTAAAGAAGGCCTGTATTGCTATGCACTTCCCTCTAAGAACTGCGTTTGCTGCATCTCATAGAATTTGTATTGTTGTGTTTTCATTGTCATTTCCCTCAATGTATTTTTAAATTTCTTGTTTGATTTCATCTTTGACCCCCTGGATTTTTTAGTATTGTGTTGTTTAGGCTCCATATAATTATTTTTCTTCTTCTTTTTCTGTGGTTGATTTCTAGTTTCATGCCGTTGTAGTCAGAAAAGATGGCTGAACTAATTTCTATTACGTTTGTTGAGGCTTGTTTTGTGCCCTAGTACATGGTTAGTCCTAGAGAATATTCCATGTGCACTTGAAAAGAATGTACTTTCTGCTTTTTGGGGGATGTAATGTCCTGAAAATATCAATTAGGTCTAACAGTTCTATCATTTATGATCTCTGTTGCATTAGGATCTTGTCTCGAAGATCTGTCCATTGATATGAGTGGAGTGTTAAAGTCTCCTACTGTTATTGTATTTCTGTCAGTTTCTCCTTTTATGTCTGTCAATATTTGTTTTATGTATTTGGGTACTCCTATATTGGGTGCATATGTGTTGACAAGTGTAATATCTTCTTCTTGTATTGATCCTTTTATCATTATATAATGTCCTTCTTTATCTTTCTTTATAGCCTTTGTTTTAAAGTCTGTTTTGTCTGATGAATATTGCCACCTCTGCTTTCTTATGATTTCCATTTGCATGAAATATCTTTTTCCATCCCCTCACTTTCAATCTATGTGTGTCCTTTGCCCTATAGTGTGTCTCTTGTAGGCAGCATGTTGTAGGCTCTTGTGTTTTTTAAATCCAATCTGCTGCTCTGTGTCTGATTGGAGCATTTAGTCCATTGACATTTAAGGTAATTATTGACAGATATATATTTATTGCCATTTTAAACTTTGTTTTCCCATTGATTTTATACTTCTTCTTTGTCCCTTTCTTTTTCTGTATTTCCTTTTGTGGTTGGATGATTTTCTTTTGTATTATGCTTATGTTCTCTTCTTTTTGGTTTTTGTGTATCTATTGTATGTTTTTTATTTGTGGTTGCCCTCTTTTTCAAGTATATTAACCCCTTTCTATATCTACTTGCTTTAGACTGGTAGTCATATTTCTATAAGCTCAAACATATTCTAGAAAAAAATTTACATTTTTTTACTCTCCTCCCCCACATTTTATTATTTTGATGTTTTCTTTTACATCTTCATGTTCATCCTTTTGCTGTTCATTGTAGTTACCATTGCTTCCACAGAATTTTTTTTATTTTTTGAAAAATCTGTGCACTGGTTTATTTAAGTGATTTAGTTTCCAATTGTTATTTTCTCTTTCTTATAGATTCATACTTCTTTTCTATTTAGAGAAGACCTTTCAATATTTCCTTTAGGATAGATTTAGTATTGCTGTATTCTTTTAGTTTGTGCTTGTCTGAGAAATTTTTTATGGCTCCTTCTATTCTAAATGATAATCTTTCTAGGTAGAGTATCCTAGGTTTCAGATTTTTCCATTTCAGGACTTTGAATATATCTTGCCACTCTCTTCTGGCCTGCAACCTTTCTGTAAAGGAATCAGCTGATAGCCTTATGGAGGTTCCCTTGTAATGAACTCTTTGTTTTTCTCTTGCTGTCTTTAGAATCTTCTCTTTAACTTTTGCCATTGTAATTAAAATATGTCTTGGTTTAGTTTTGTTTGGATTTATCTTGTTTGGAACCCTCTGTCCTTCCTATACCTGAATATCTGTTTCCCTCTTTAGGTTTGGGAAGTTTTCAGCCATAATTTCTTCAAATACATTTTCAATCCCCTTTTCTCTTTCTTCTCCTTCTGGGATCCCTATTATGTACACATTGTCATGCTTTATATTATCCCATAGGTCTCTTATATTGCTTTCACTTTTTTTCCATCTGGGTTTCTGTGTGCTCTTCTAATTTAGTGATTTCCATTATTCTATCTTCCAGGTCACTTATTTATTCTTCTGCATTATTCATTCTGCTATTCATTGCCTTTAATTCAGCTTTTGTCTCTGCAATTGAGTTTTCTAATTTTTCTTGGCTATTCCTTATAGTTTTTAGTTCCTTTTTACAGTTATCCACATTTCTGTTGATAGCCTTTCTTAATTCCTTGAGTATTTTCATTATCTCTTTTTCAACTCTGTCTATTAGACTGAAAAGGTCTGTTTCATTTTTGTTCTCTCAGGGAAATTCTCTTGATCTTTTAATTGGGAGTGGTTCCTCTGCTTCTTCATTTTACTTATATTTCTCTTGCTCTGGGAGTTCAGGAGAAACAATTATCTATTGTGGTCTTGGAGGGCTATTTTTATGTGGGAGTGTCCCTGTATAGCCTGCGTGGGTTTAATATTTTTGGTGTGAAGGCTGTTTTTAGTATGGATGCCTGCCGCCTCTTTCCTCTGTGTATGCTGGCCATTATCCCCTTGCTAGGAAGTGTAACTTGTTTTGTGGTGACCAGAGCCTGCACTGGATATTGAGTGGGGCTTCCTCTTTGCTCTGTGGTTGTCACTGCCCTGTCAGGGGCAGGGCCTGCTCCCTAGTTGTTGGAGTAGAGGCCCCCCAATCCATTTCTCAGCTGCATTTCTGAGCTGTGGTGTGAGGTAGGTGGGATTGGAGTGCTCCCACTGGGAGAGGAGCCACTGAGTATTCCTCTGCTGGAGATGTTCACTGGTGAGTGTGCTCTGTTGTGTCACCTGTCACCTGCTGTGTGAGCTCACAAAGTACACTGTTGTTGGCACTGCCCTCAGCCCCACCTCAACCATGGGAATGCTGGCATTTGGCCCTGGTGTCCCTCAGACATTTGTGTTCACAAGGCCACCAGTACAGATGCAGTGAAGTCAGGTCCCAGGACTGCAGTAGTCATGTACCTGGACCCACTGTTGGAGCTATGGAGGCAGCTCAGACCCTGGCCTGGCCACCCTCAATGTGTATTTGCCCACAGATCCCACAGCTGCTAAGGCCAGACCCCTCCCAGCTGTGGGAGCACCTGTTGTCCATTTGGATGTCCTGCAGTCACTGAGCTTACAAAGCCGGTGGTGGAGAAGTAAATCTGTGGCTCACACAGCCAAGGGGAGAGATTTCAGCCCTGCTTCCTAAGTTGTGTGGCTCCTGGGACTCAGCTTTGGTTTCAGCTTGGCCTCTGTGCATGGGCAACCTGCTGGCATCTGCTCCTGGGGCCCGCTGAGGTGGTGGCTGGGGCATAGGAGCCTGCTGAGGTGGGAGCTCCCCGAGGTGGTGACTGGAACGTTTCTCTCCTGGAGCCCTCAGAGGCTGGGTCGGCATGTGGAGAAAGAGGTTACAATGGCAGCCCCACCCCTCCCTTTTCATGCCACTTAACAGTGGTGCTTCACATTCATGGCAGCCCCGGGGCCTATTCCACTAATGCTCCTGGTTGCAGCCCTACCACGCTCCAGCCCCTTCAGGCTGTTTCTGTGCAGCCAGCAGCAGTCCTCTCCCCAGGGCGGTCCTCTAAACCCCTAGGTTTTTTTTTGTTGTTGTTGTTTGTTTGTGTTTAACATCTTTATTGGGGTATAATTGCTTTACAATGGTGTGTTAGTTTCTGCTTTATAACAAAGTGACTCAGTTATACGTATACATATGTTCCCATATCTCTTCCCTCTTGAGTCTCCCTCTCCCCCACCCTCCCTATCCCACCCCTCCAGGTGGTCACAAAGCACTGAGCTGATATCCCTGTGCTATGCGGCTGCTTCCCACTAGCTATCTACCTTATGTTTGGTAGTGTATATATGTCCATGCCTCTCTCTCGCTTTGTCAGAGTTCACCCTTCCCCCTCCCCATATCCTCAAGTCCGTTCTTCAGTAGGTCTGTGTCTTTATTCCTGTCTTACCCCTAGGTTCTTCATGACATTTTTTCCCTTAGATTCCATATATATGTGTTAGCATATGGTATTTGTCTTTCTCTTTCTGACTTACTTCACTGTGTATGACAGACTCTAGGTCTATCCACCTCATTACAAATAGCTCAATTTCATTTCTTTTTATGGCTGAGTAATATTCCATTGTGTATATGTGCCACATCTTCTTTATCTATTCATCCGATGATGGGCGCTTAGGTTGTTTCCATCTCCGGGCTATTGTAAATAGAGCTGCAATGAACATTTTGGAACATGACTCTTTTTGAATTTTGGTCTTCTCAGGGTATATGCCCAGTAGTGGGATTGCTGGGTCGTGGGATAGTTCTATTTGTAGTTTTTTAAAGAACCTCCATACTGTTCTCCATAGTGGCTGTACCAATTCACATTCCCACCAGCAGTGCAAGAGTGTTCCCTTTTCTCCACACCCTCTCCAGCATTTATTGTTTCTAGATTTTTTGATGATGGCCATTCTGACTGGTGTGAGATGATATCTCATTGTAGTTTTGATTTGCATTTCTCTAATGATTAATGATGTTGAGCATTCTTTCATGTATTTGTTGGCAGTCTGTATATCTTCTTTGGAGAAATGTCTATTTAGGTCTTCTGCCCATTTTTGGATTGGATTGTTTGTTTTTTTGTTATTGAGTTGCATGAGTTCCTTATAAATTTTGGAGATTAATGCTTTGTCAGTTGCTTCATTTGCAGATATTTTCTCCCATTCTGAGGGTTGTCTTTTGGTCTTGGTTATGGTTTCCTTTGCTGTGCAAAAGCTTTGAAGTTT
>NW_020185339.1:17851516-17912392 GCF_003031525.2 Neophocaena asiaeorientalis asiaeorientalis
GGGCTATTGTAAATAGAGCTGCAATGAACATTTTGGAACATGACTCTTTTTGAATTTTGGTCTTCTCAGGGTATATGCCCAGTAGTGGGATTGCTGGATAGTGGGATAGTTCTATTTGTAGTTTTTTAAAGAACCTCCATACTGTTCTCCATAGTGGCTGTACCAATTCACATTCCCACCAGCAGTGCAAGAGTGTTCCCTTTTCTCCACACCCTCTCCAGCATTTATTGTTTCTAGATTTTTTGATGATGGCCATTCTGACTGGTGTGAGATGATATCTCATTGTAGTTTTGATTTGCATTTCTCTAATGATTAATGATGTTGAGCATTCTTTCATGTATTTGTTGGCAGTCTGTATATCTTCTTTGGAGAAATGTCTATTTAGGTCTTCTGCCCATTTTTGGATTGGATTGTTTGTTTTTTTGTTATTGAGTTGCATGAGTTCCTTATAAATTTTGGAGATTAATGCTTTGTCAGTTGCTTCATTTGCAGATATTTTCTCCCATTCTGAGGGTTGTCTTTTGGTTTTGTTTATGGTTTTCTTTGCTGTGCAAAAGCTTTGAAGTTTCATTAGGTCCCATTTGTTTATTTTGTTTTTATTTCCATTTCTCTAGGAGGTGGGTCAAAAAGGATCTTGCTGTGATTTATGTCATAGAGTGTTCTGCCTATGTTTTCCTCTAAGAGTTTGATAGTTTCTGGCCTTATATTTAGGTCTTTAATCCCTTTTGAGCTTATGTTTTTTTGTATGGTGTTAGGGAGTGATCTAATCTCATACTTTTACATGTAGCTGTCCAGTTTTCCCAGCACCACTTATTGAAGAGGCTGTCCTTTCTCCACTGTACATTCCTGCTTCCTTTATCAAAGGTAAAGTGACCATATGTGCGTGGTAAACCCCTAGTTTTAGCACCCACCCCACACCCATACCAGCAGACAGGTGCCTGTGCGTCTCAGGCTGGGGTGAGCAGGGCAGTGGCATGAACCATCTGTGTAGATCTCTCTCTGTTCTGCCTGCACAAACTGGTTGTTGCACTCTCCTCTGAGCCTCTGAAGCTCCGTTCCTGTCCTGGCTGATCTCCCTGCCTGTGATGGGGCTTCCAAGGGAACCTTTCCTTTTCTTCAGCTCCTTTCCAGGGGCGCAGGTACCATCCACTTCCTGCTTTTTTTCTTCCCTCTTGTCCTACCCAGTTACATGGAGATCTTTCTTGTCCTTTCAGGTGTTTGAGGTCTTCTGCTAGTGTTCAGTAGGTGTTCTGTGAGAACTGTATCATTTGTAGGTGTATTTTTAATGTATTTGTGGGAGGGGGTGAGTTCCACGTCCTTCTACTCTGCCATCTTGATTGGAGCCTCTGTATACCACATTTTATTTAACCATTTACCCATCAGTTGATGGACATTTGGGTTGTTTCAACCATTTGGCTATTAAGAATAATGTTTCTATGACAATCAGTTTTTTAGTGCTGCTCTTTAGTGCTTATTTTTATTTACTTTTTTTTTTTTTTGCGGTACGCGGGCCTCTCACTGTTGTGGCCTCTCCCATTGCAGAGCACGGGCTCTGGACGCGCAGGCTTAGCGGCCATGGCTCACGGGCCTAGCCGCTCCGCGGCATGTGGGATTTTCCCAGACTGGGGCATGAACCTGTGTCCCCTGCATCAGCAGGCAGACTCTCAACCACTGCGCCACCAGGGAAGCCCTACTTATTATTTTTTATTGAGGTATAGTTGATGTACAATATTATATAAGTTACAGATGTATAACATACCGATTCACAATTAAAAGTCATACTTTAATTATAGTTATTATAAAATATTGGCTATATTCCCCAATACATCCTTGTAGCTTATTTATTTTATACATAATACCTCTTAATACCCTATGCCTATCTTCCCCTCCCCCCTTCACTCTCCCTACTGGTAACCACTATTTTGTTCTCTATATCTGTGAGTCTTTTTTGTTATATTCACTAGTTTGTTTTATTTTTTAGATCCCACATATAAGTGATATCACGTAGTATTTGTCTTTCTCTGTCTTATTTCACTTAGCATAATAGACAGCCAAGGATTACTAGGCATTTTAAGTCAGAGAATTTCATGCCTTATGATCTTGACACTTCTTCAGAGGAGGTATTCTTTATCAGAGAACTGCCTTCTTTCTCCATTGATCCCTGACATTTGGTAACACCTTATCCAGCTTTTCTCCTGTTAAATTGCAGTGATGCTGCAGTCCAAAGGTATGGAGGCAAATGACATGTATCAGATTTTCCATGTGTAGTAATACTTGTGGCTTGAGCCTATTTCCTTCAAGCCCCAACCACTCATGTTAATGATGATGGCTTATTCTCTGGTTAGCATGATTGCATTTGGTGTAATAAGGCCAGGTGAACAGATCGATCCTCTATAAAAATATGTTTGTTTCATCATTTCCTTTTAGCTTAGCTTCTAATCCTGGGCACCCAGGAATCTGACAACATTAATAAAGTTCTGAAACTGCTCATACCCTTTGACCTCGCAGATAGTTCTACCCTTGGGTACCCACTGCAAGTAATAGGGTGATAGAAAATAAGTAATATATGCAGAGATCCAGAGTATTGCTACTAAAAGAACAAAAACATTGGAGACTCAATGGAATATTATGTAGTTGAAAATTACAAATAAGATAATAAAATCTACAAATTAATTGAAACTACTTATTCAATGCTTCCTCTTTGCCTGAAATTTTTCTTCCTGCAAATGAGTCTACTAAATAAACATTCATCATTCAGTTAAATTCTGGAGAATACAAAAACGAATAAGAAATCTCTTTTAAAATTTATATGTTAGTCATGGAAAAAAAGCGGGAAGATGACAGTTAAATACGGGATTCTGTAGGCAATAGCTCTAGGTCCAGATGCTGGCTCAACATGCATTAACTGTGATTTCAGAAGAGATCATTTCTTTAAGTCTTAGAATTTGTTTTGAATATGAAAAATGAGGATAATGATGATTCCCACCTTATAAGATGAAATCAGATCATATGAAAGTAGTAAACACAGTGCTTGGCACATAGCAAGTATTTAACAAATGTTAGTATTCTTATTATTTCATATTTCTGTTAATGAAGACATTCTACAAATGCCACTGATTTCTTCTCTTGGCACTGATAATGTTACGCTTTCCTGGTTTTCTTCCTCCTCCTCTCTGGCTGTTGCTTCTGAGTCTCCTCTGCTAAGTCCTCATCCCACCAAAGCTCTACAAGCTAGAGCTCTCCTGGACATGGTTCTTGGCTCTCTTCCTTCCTATTTCTAGGAGATCTCCTCCAGTCCCATAGCTTTAAATTCCAAATTTCCATCTTCTGGCCAGAAACACCCCCTGATCTTCAAATCCAAATGCCTTCTAGATTTCTCCACTTGGAAATCTAACAGGCATCTTAAGTTCAAACCTGAATTCTTGGTTGTACCCCTGTTTGCCAACCTCTTTGTCTCCCCAGTCTTTCCTTCCTAAGTAAATGTCAATATCGTCCACCCTGTTGCTCATAAAAAAGAAAAACAACCTAGAAGCTATTCTCGATACCTTACTCCTTTTTTTAAAACCCCCATATATAATTCATCTGCAAATCCTGTTGACTTTAACTCTAAAATATACTCCCAATCCATCCTTTCCGCTCCAACTACAAGGCCATCTAGTCCAAGCCACCCTCATCTCTTGCTGTTGCTTCTTTTTGTGGTCTCTCACTTCACTATTGCCATTGCCTCCCAACTTCTCCACCCCACCCCCCACATAACTCTTACAGCATCTAGAGTGATTCTTTTTCCTTATTGTGTTAAAAAAGCACACAACATAAAATTTGCCATCATATTACCATTTTTAAATGTACGGTAGTGTTATCTATGTGCACATTGTCATACAACAGATCTCTACAGCTTTTCCATCTTGCAAAAGTGAAACCCTGTATCAATGAGTAACAACTCCCATTTTCCCTCCCCGCCCCCAGCCTTTGGTAACTACCATTCTACTTTCTAAGAGTCTGACTACTTTAAATACCTCATATAAGTGGCATCATATGGTATTTGTCTTTTTGTGACTGACTTGTATCACTTACCAAAATGTCCTCAACTTTCATCCATGTAATAGCATATGTCAAGAACTTCTTTCTTTTTTAAGGCTGAATAATAATGTATGTATATAACACATTTTATTTTTCATGTTTTTTCAAATTGAAGTATAGTTGATATAAAATATTATATGTTATAGGTATACAATATAGTGATTCACAATTTATAAAGGTTCTACTCCATTTATAGTTATTATAACATATTTGCTATATTCCCCCTGTTGTACAATATATGTAGCTTATTTTATACCTAATGTTTGTACCTCTTAATCCCCTCCCCCCATATTGTCCCTCGTCCCTTCCCTGTCCCTACTGGGAATCACGAGTTTGTTTCTGTATCTATGAGTCTGCTTCTTTTTTGTTTCATTCACTACTTTGTTGTAGTTTTTAGATTCCACATATAAGTGATATCATACAGTATGTATCTTTCTGTGTCTGACTTATTTCACTTGTCATAACGCCCTCCAAGTCCATCCATGTTGCTGCAAATGGCAAAATTTCATTTTTATGATTGAGTAGTATTCCATTGTATATATATAACCACATCTTTTTATCCATTCATCTGCTGCTGGACACTTAGTTTGCTTCCATAGCTTGGTGATTGTAAATAATGCTGCTATGACCATTGGGGTGAGTGTATCTTTTCAAATTAGTGTTCTTGTTATTTTCAAATATATACTCAGGTGTAGAATTGCTGCATCATATGGTAGTTATATTTTTAGTTTTTTGAGGAACCTCCATACTGTTTTCCAGAGTGTTTGCACCAATTCACATTCCCCCCAACAGTGTATTATGGTTCCCTTTTCTCCACATCCTTGACAACATTTGTTATTTGTGGTCTTTTTGATGATAATCATTCTGACAGGTGTGAGATGCTATCTCACGGAAGTTTTGATTTGCATTTCCCTGATGATTAGCAATGTTGAGCATCTTTTCATGTGCCTGTTTGCTGTTTATATGTCCTCTTTGGAAAAATGTCTATTCAGTTCTTCCCATTTTTTAATCTAGTTTTTTTTTGATATTGTGTTGTATGAGCTGTTTATATATGTTGGATATTAACCCCTTATCGGTCATATCATTTACAAATATTTTCTCCCATTCAGTAGGTTGTCTTTTCATTTTGTCAATGGTTTCTTTTGCTGTGCAAAAGCTTTTAAGTTTAATTAGATCCCATTTGTTTATTTTTGCTTTTATTGTCTTTGCTTTAGGAGATGGATCCAAAACAACATTGCTACGATTTATGTCAAAGGGTGTTCTGCCTGTGTTTTCCTCTAGGAATTTTATGGTATCTGGTCTTACATTTAGGCCTTTCATCCATTTTGAGTTTATTTTTGTATATGGTGTTAGAGAATGTTCCAATTTCATTATTTTACATGTAGCTGTTCAGTATTCCCAGAACCACTTATTGAAGACATTGTCTTTTCTCCATTGTATATTCTTGCCACCATTGTCATAGATTAATTGACCATAAATACATGGGTTTATTTCTGGGCTCTCTAATCTGTTCCACTGATCTATGTGTCTGTTCTTGTGCTAATACCATACTGTTTTGATTACTGTAGATTTATAGTATAGTCTGAAGTCAGGGAGCATGATACCTCTAGCTCTGTTCTTCTTTCTAAAGATTGCTTTGGCTATTCGAGGTCTTTTTTGTTTTCATACAAATTTCAGAATTATTTGTTCTAGTTCTGTGATAAATGCCATTGGTATTTTGATAGGGATTGCACTGAATCTGTAGATTGCCTTGGATAGTATGGTCATTTTAACAATATTAATTCTTCCATTTTAAGAACATGGTATATCTTTCCAGCTGTTTGTGTTGTCTTCAATTTCTGTCATCAGTGTCTTATAGTTTTCTGAGTATAGATCTTTTACCTCCTTAGGTAGGTTTAAGCCTAGCTATTCTTTTTTTTTTTTTTTTTGCGGTACGCAGGCCTCTTACTGTTGTGGCCTCTCCCGTTGCGGAGCACAGGCTCCGGACGCGCAAGGCTCAGCGGCCATGGCTCACGGGCCCAGCCGCTCCGCGGCACGTGGGATCTTCCCAGACCCGGGCACGAACCCGCGTCCCCTGCATCGGCAGGTGGACTCTCAACCACTGCACCACCAGGGAAGCCCCCTAGCTATTCTTTTTGATGAGAAGGTAAATGGGATTGTTTTCTTAATTTCTCTTTCTGATAGTTTATTGTTAGTGTATAGAAATACAACAGGTTTCTATACATTAATTTCATATCTTGTAATTTTACCAAATTCAATGATGAGCTCTAGTTTTCTGGTGGTGTCTTTAGGATTTTCTATGTATAGTATCATGTCATCTGCAAACGGTGGCAGTTTTACTTCTTCCTTTGCAGTTTGGATTCCTTTTATTTATTTATTTATTTTTTCTCTGATTGCTGTGGCTAGGATTTCCAAAACTATTGAATAAAAATGGTCAATAGCGCTTCCCTGGTGGCACAGTGGTTAAGAATCTGCCTGCCAACACAGGGAACGCAGGTTTGAGCCCTGGTCTGGGAAAGTCCCACATGCCTTGGAGCAATTAAGCCCATGTGCCACAGCTACTAAGCCTGCGCTCTAGAGCCTGCGAGCCACAACTACTGAAGTCCATGTACTTAGAGCCCGTGCTTCACAACAAGAGAAGCCACCACAGTGAGAAGCCCTGCACACCACAACAAAGAGTAGCCCCTGCTCGCCGCAACTAGAGAAAGCCCGTGCGCAGCAACAAAGACCCAATGCAGCCAAAAATAAATAAATATATGAAAAAAAATCGTGAATAAAAGGTGGGCATCCTTGTCTTGTTCCTGATCTTAGAGGAAATTCTTGCAGCTTTTCACTGTTGCGTATGATGTTAGCTGTGGTTTTGTCATATATGGCCTTTATTATGTTGAGGTATATTCCCTCTATGCCCACTTTCTGGAGAGTTTTTATCATAAATGGATGTTGAACTTTATCAAAAGATTTTCCTGCATCTATTGAGATGAACATAGTTTTTATTCCTCAACTTATTAATGTGGTGTGTCACATTGATTGATTTGCAAATATTAAAATATCTTTGCATCACTGGGATAATCCCACTTGATCATGGTGTATGATCCTTTTATTGTATTGTTGGATTCAGTTTGCTGATATTGAAGATTTTTACATTTATGTTCATCAGTGATATTGGCCTGTAATTCTCTCTTTTGTGATATCTTTGTCTGGTTTTGGTATCAGGATGATAGTCTTCAGATAAGCAACCTAAGGTGTAAGTTTTGGTTGCTTTTCTTGTTTCCTGGGGAAAGCTTGTATTGCTCTAAACTTTCCTCTTAGAACTGTTTTTGCTGCCATCCCTTAGGTTTTGGATCATTGTGTTTTTGTTTTCATTTATCTCTAGGTATTTTTTGATGTCCTCTTTGATTTCTTCAGTTATTCATTTGTTGTTTAGTAGCATATTGTTCAGCCTTCACTGTTTGTGTTTTTTTGCAGTTTTTTTCTTGCAGTTGATTTCTAGTCTCATATGGTTGTGGTTGGAAAAGATGCTTGATATGATTTCAATTTTAAAAAATTGACTTAGGCTTGTTTTGTGGCCCAGCATGTGATCTATCCTGGGCAGTGCTCCATGTGCACTTGAAAAGAATGTGTATTCTGCTGCTTTTGGATGGAATGCTCTCTATATGTTAAGTCCATTTGGTATAATGTGTCATTTAAGGCCAGTGTTTCCTTATTGATCTTTCTGTCTAGATGATCCGTCCATTGGTGTAAGTGGGGTGTTAAAATCCTCTACTATTATTGTGTTACTGTTGATTTCTCCTTTTATGTCTGTTAATATTTGCTTTATATATTTAGGTGCTCCCATGTTGGGTGCATACATGTTTACAATTGTTATATCTTCTTCTTGGATTGATCCCCTGATCACTATGTAGTGTCGTTCTTTGTCTCTTGTAATAGTCTTTATTTTAAAGTCTATTTAGTCTGATAGAAGTATTACTACTCTGGCTTTCTTTTGATTTCCATTTGCAAGGAATACATTTTTTGATCCCCTCACTTTCAGTCTGTGTGTGTGTCTCTAGATCTGAAGTGAATCTATTATAGGCATCATATATATGGGTCTTGTTTTTGTATCCATTCAGCCACTCTGTGTCTTTTGGTTGGAGCATTTAGTCCATTTACAGTTAAGGTAATTATTGATATGTATGGTCTTATTGCCATTATGTATGGTCTTATTGCCATTTTGTTAATTGTTTTGAGTTTATTTTTATAGATCTTTTTTCCTTCTTTTCTTCTCATGTAATTTAATGACTATCTTTATTTTTTATTTTAATTTTTGAAAATTTTATTGAAGTATAGTTGATTTACAATGCTGTGTTAATTTCTGCTGTAGAGCAAAGTGACTCAGTTATATATATATATATATTTATGTGGTCATACTGTTTTGAATTCTCATTAGTAATGCATGAGAATTGCATTAATATACTCTTTTTCATATTCTTTTTCCATTATGGTTTATCACAGGATATTGAACATGGTTCCCTGTGATATAAAGTAGGACCTTGTTGTTTATCCATCCTATATATGATAGTTTGCATCTGCTAATCACAAACTCAAATCCTTCCCTCCCCCACCCCCCCTCCCTTGGCAACCACAAGTCTGTTCTCTGTTTCTGTGAGTCTGTTTCTCTTTTGTAGATAAGTTCATTTGTGTCATATTTTAGATTCCACATGTAAGTGATATCATATGGTATTTGACTTTCTCTTTCTGACTTATTTCACTTAGTATGATAAACTCTAGGTCCATCCATGTTGCTGCAAATGGCATATTTTCATTCTTTTTTATGGCTGAGTAATATTCCATTGTATATATGTACCACATCTTCTTTATTCATTCATCTGTCGATGGACAATTAGGTTTCCATGTCTTGGCTTTTGTAAATAGTGCTGCTATGAACATAGGATGCAAGCATCTTTTTGAATTATAGTTTTATCTGGGTATATGCCCAGGAGTGGGACTGCTGGATCATATGGTAATTCTATTTTTAGTGTTTTGAGGAACTTCTATACTGTTTTCCATAATGGCTGCACCAGTTTACATTCCTACCAACAGTGTAAGAGGGTTCACTTTTCTCCACACCCTCTCCAGCATTTATTATTTGTAGACTTTTTAATGATGGCCATTTTGACTGGTTTGAAGTAGTACCTCATTATAGTTTTGATTTGCATTTCTCTAATAATTAGCAATGGTGAGCATATTTTCATGTGCCCATTGGCCGTATGTATGTCTTCTTTGGAGAAGTGTCTGTTTAGGTCTTCTGCCCGTTTTTCAATTGGATTTTTTTGTTGTTGTTGTTGTTATTGAATTGTATATTTGTATATTTTGGAAATTAATCCCTTGTTGGTTGCATCATTTGCAAATATTTTCTCCCAGTCCATAGGTTGTCTTTTTGTTTTCTTTATGGTTCCCTTTGCTCTGCAA
This sequence comes from Neophocaena asiaeorientalis asiaeorientalis, assembly GCF_003031525.2. Lineage (NCBI taxonomy): Eukaryota > Metazoa > Chordata > Mammalia > Artiodactyla > Phocoenidae > Neophocaena > Neophocaena asiaeorientalis. The sequence goes on from NW_020185339.1 coordinate 17,861,045, forward strand.
AGGCATATAAGCTTAATTAGGTCCCATTTTTTCATTTTTGCTTTAATTTCTATTGACTTGGGAGGCTGACCTAAGAAAACATTGGTACGATTTATGTCAGAGAATGTTTTGCCTATGTTCTCTTCTAGGCATTTTATGGTGTCTTGTCTTATATTTAAGTCTTTAAGCCATTTTGAGTTTATTTTTGTGTATGGTGTGAGGGTGTGTTCTAACTTCATTGATTTGCGTGCAGCTGTCCAACTTTCCCAGCACCACTTGCTGAAGTACTGTCTTTTCCTTGTTGTATATTCTTGCCTTCTTTGTCGAAGATTAATTGACCATAGGTGTGTGTGCTTACTTCTGAGCTCTCTATTCTGTTCCATTGATCCGTGTCTGTTTTTGTGCCAGTACCATGCTGTTTTGATTACTGTAGCTTTGTAGTTTTGTCTGAAGTATGGGAAGGTTATGCCTCCTACTTTGTTCTTTTTCCTCACGATTGCTTTGGCAATTCTGGGGATGACTATCTTTAGTGTTATGTTTGGATTTCCTTTCCTTTTCTGTGTGTGTATTATAGATTTTTGTTTTGTAGTTACCATCAGGTTTTTATTCATTCTATATATATGTGTGTATGATTGTTTAAAGTTGCTGATCTCTTAATTTCAAGTACATTTAAAAAAACCTACATTTGTACTCTTCCCCTCATAAATACTGTTTTTGATATCATATTTTACAGCTAATTGTTTTGTGTATCCCTTTACTGTTTATTGTGGATGTAGGTGACTTTATTACTTTTGTCTTTTAACCTGACTACTAGCTTTGTGTGTAGATGATTTCCTACCTTTTTTGTATGTTTGCCTTTACTGGTGAACTTTTCCATAATTTTCTTATTTCTAGTGGTGGTCTTTTCTTTTCCACCTAGAGTGTTCCTTTAATATTTCTTGTAAATCTGGTTTTGTGCTATTGAACTCTTTTAGCTTTTGCTTGTCTGTAAAGCTCTTCATTTCTCCATGAGATCTGAACAAGATCCTTATTGGGTAGACTATTCTTGGTTCTAGGTTTTTCCTTTTCATCATTTAAAATATATATATATTATTTATTTAGGCTGTGCCAGGTCTTAGTTGTGGCATGTGGGATCTTTAGTCGCAGCAACTCAGACTTCTTAGTTGCGGCATGCAGACTTAGTTGCAGCATGCATGTGGGATCTAGTTCCCTGATTAGGGATTGAACCTGGGCCCCTGCACTGGGAGTGTGGAGTCTTACCCATTGGACCACAAGTGAAGTCCCCTTTTCATAATTTTAAATATATCATGCCACTCCCTTCTGGCCTGCAGAGTTTCTGCTGAAAAATCATCTGATAGCCTTATGGGAGTCCCTTTTTATGTTACTTGTTGCTTTTCCCTTGCTGCTTTTAATATTCTCTTTAAGTTTTGTCATTTTAATTGCAATGCGTCTTTCTGTGTTCCTCTTTGGGTTCATATTGTATGAGACTCTCTGCACTTCACTATACTAGGGTGACTGTTTCTCTTCCCAGGTTAGGTAAGTTTTCAGCTATTATGTTTTCAACTATGTTCTCAATTCCTTTCTCTCTTCTCCTTCTGGGACCCCTCTAATGTGAATACAGTAAGTCCCCTACATACAAACCAGTTCCATTCCAAGAGCGCATTCATAAGTCCAATTTGTAAGTCCAACACAAAGTTAGCCTAGGTACTCAACTAACAAAGTCGGTTACATAGTACTGTACTGTAATAGGTTTATAATACTTTTCACACAAATGATACATAAAAAACAAACATAAAAAATAAAGAAAATATATTTTTAATAATTTTTATCGGAGTGTAGTTGGTTTACAATGTCGTGTTAGTTTCTACTGTACAGCAAAGTGAATCAGCTATATATATATCCCCTCTTTTTTGGATTTCCTTCCCATTTAGGTCACCGCAGAGCATTGAGTAGAGCTCCCTGTGCAGTGGCTTCTCATTAGTTATTAAAGAAAACATTTTTAAGCTTACAGCACAGTACCTTGAAGAGTACAGTAGTACAGTACAACAGCTGGCATACAGGGGCTGGCACTGAATGAACAGGCAAGAAGAGTTACTGATTAGAGGAGGGAGAGAAGGTGGGAGATGGTAGAGCTGAAGGATCATCAGCAATAGGAAATGGAGGGCAAGCTGCAATGTCACTCACGCCTGACGTTGATGGCACAGGTTCTGGTTCCTTGCTGGATTCAATTCTATCTACCCTCTTGAAAAATTGATACTGTGATGTCTGGGTAGTAGCTCTTTTTTTCTTGTCATAGATGACATGGTAGCACTGGATTGCTACCATGCTGCTGCAACCTTCGTGTATCATTCTATGTTAGGGTCCTGTGCCTCAAAAACTAACAGTGCCCCCTCACATAAAGAAAATCCCCTTGCCATTTCCTGCATCGTGAATCTCTTTGGTTCTTCAGTTACTTCTTCTTTCTCTTGTCTTTGTTCATCCTTTCTCTGGGCCTCCAATTCCATCAGGTCTTCATTAGATAAGTTCAGTGAAGTTGTCCTCTTGCAGATGTAGCTCCAGCTTCTTGCTGAGGGTCACTGAGTTGCTGAAGACCTCTTTGGACTCCTCATCCACCTTCTCAAATCCACGAAAATTGTGAACAAACTCTATGGGCAAAGTTTCTTCCAAACCCCATTTGTGGTGGCAGCCGTAACCTCACGCCAAGCAAAGTCAATGTTTTTTATGGCCTTGTAGATGTTATAGTCCTTCCAAAATTGTTGCAAGGTTGTTCCTGGCTCAACACTTGCCCTTACTGCCTGATGAAAAGTGTGACGTAAATAATATTTCTTGAAAGTCGCTATAACTCCCTGGTCTGTAGGTTGGATGAGCAATGTAGTATTCGGGGCAGATGCAGTACTTTGATGTTGGGATGAAAGTTGTCCATGAATGGGGGCTGGCCCGGAGCATTGTGGATCAGCGAAAGAATGTTGAATGGGATGTCCTTCTTGAAGCAATATTCTCTACCTCTGGGAAAAATTGGTGGAAAAACCAGTCCTGGAAAATGGCCTGTGTAACCCAGGCTTTGGGGTTAGTCTTCCACATAACAGGAAGAGAGCCCTTGGCTGTGTTTTTAAGGGCTTTTGGGTTCTCTGAATGATAAACTAAGACAGGCTTCAGCTTCATATCGCCGGAAGCATTGCCACCAAACAACAGTTAGCCTATCCTTTGCTACTTTATAGCCTGGCATCAACTTTTACTCCTTACTTATATAACTTTGGTCTGACATCCTCTTCCAGTACAGTCCTGTCTCATCCACATTAAAAACCTGCTTGGGTAAATATATGCCTTCATCAATAATTTCTTGAAATATTTCAGGAAATTCCCGGGCAGCTACTGAATCTTCACTTGTTGCCTTGCCACTTCCTTTTAAATTGTGAAAGCTGGCTGTAGCCTTGAACTGGTGAAACCAGCCATGGCTGGCATTAAAAGATGCACCTCTGATTCTTCGCCGTGCTTCTTCTTCAAGTCTTCATAAAGGCTTTTAGCTTTCTCTTGAATCAGCGTTAAGCTGAGCAGGACTCATTGCTGATGCTGATCTCGATCCTGCATCCACACACTGAGAAGTTTCTCCATCTCCTCCATCACTTTTCCATGCTTCTCTTTTCAACTTATTTTACTTATTTATTTATTCTTGGCTGTGCTGGGTCTTCGCTGCTGCACGCGGGCTTCCTCTAGTTGTGGTGAGCAGGGGCTACTCTTTGTTGCAGTTCGTGGGCTTCTCATTGCAGTGGCTTCTTATTGAAGTGCAGGGCTCTAGGCACATGGGCTTCAGTAGTTATGGCACGCGGGCTCAGTAGCTGTGGCTCATGGGCCCTAGAGTGCAGGCTCAGTAGTTGGGGTGCATGGGATTAGTTCTGTGGCATGTGGGATCTTCCCGGACCAGGACTCGAACCCGTGTCCCCTGCATTGGCAGGCAGATTCTTAACCACCGCGCCACAAGGGGAGCCCCCATGCTTCTTTAAAATTATTGTCAACATCATCAGCACAGCAGACTTCACATGTTCCATGATCTTGTCCTTATTCTTTAGACTTGTGCTATGGTTGAACAATTCATGTTATGAGAAGGAGCGACGTCTACCATCTTTTTGCCTCACTCCACTCTCTCAATTATTTTCACTTTTGTTTCCATCGTTATCACTTGGCACTTCTTAGCAGTACCAGCTACACCACTGCTGCTTTTACACTTGCTTCTGGACATCTGGGGCTTGAAATAAAGATACTGTACTACTGTACTCTATACAGTACTGTACAGTAAAGTACACAAAAGCACAACCACTTGTAGAAGATGGACACATGTGACAGGTACACCAGACATGTGAACTAACTTATGTGATTGGACATGCGAATGCATGTTTGCATCTTCGAAAGTTTGCAACTTGAAGGTTCATATGTAGGGCACTTACTATACTAGTACACTTGGTATTGTCCCAGAGGTCTCTTAAACTGTCCTCATTTTGTTTTATTCTTTTTTTTTAAATTCAAACAAAGTCACAAAAATTATAATCAGCCTCATCAGTTCACTCAGTCCCATGTAATTAATTTTTTTTCATCTTGATCTTTTGTTAGCACTTTTATGAGTTCATCAGTTTTCCATTAGAGTTTTGAAAATGCTTAGTCATTCAGTTCAGCAGTACAGTCAGTTACCAGAAACCTGTACTTGTCAGAGTCTTTTCCATGAATTCCTTGAAGATGAAACCCTTTTATAGGAACATATTTGCAAAAACATCAGAGAACACCCAGAACTGTCTGTAAATGACAAAAGACTTAAAAATGACCACGGTTAAAGATTTGATGAAAGTTCATAATAATGCAATTGACAAGGAAATTTAGTTATTTCTGAGATATACATTTTAAAGTAAAAACTAGAATTATGACTTATAACATTATACCAGAACATATAAGATTTTTAGAAATTTCATGTAATGTCTGAAACATTTATATTGACATATTTCCATACAAATAACCCAATGAATGTTTAGTATTAGTTGTTTTGTTTTTTTATACTGCAGGTTCTTATCAGTCAACAATTTTATACACATCAGTATATACATGTCAATCCCAATTGCCCAGTTCAGCACACCACCATCCCCACCCCACTGCAGTTTTCCCCCCTTGGTGTCCATATGTCTGTTCTCTACATCTGTGTCTCAACTTCTGCCCTGCAAACTGGCTCATCTGTACCAATGCACACACTACTTTGTGTGTGCCCTCCAAGAGTGGGAGTCTCTGTTTTCCCCAGTCCTGTGGAAGTCCTGCAATCAATTCCCACTAGGCTTCAAAGTCTGATTCTGTAGGAATTCCTCCTCCTGTTGCCAGACCCCCAGGTTGGGAAGCCTGACGTGGGGCTCAGAACCTTCACTCCAGTGGGTGGACTTCTGTGGTATAAGTGTTTGCCAGTCTGTGAGTCACACACCCAGTAGTTATGGGATTTGATTTTACTGTGATTGCTCCCCTCCTACCGCTTCATTGCGGCTTCTCCTTTGTCTTTGGATGTGAGGTATCTTTTTGGTGAGTTCCAGTGTCTTCCTGTTGATGATTGTCCAGCAGCTAGTTGTGATTCTGGTGTTCTTGCAAGAGGGAGTGAGAGCACTTCCTTCTACTCCATCTTGGTTCCTCCTCTCGTTTCATTCTTTTTTCTGTTCTGCAGCAGTGATTTCCACTACTCTGTCTTCCAGCTCATTGATCCACTCCTCTGTATCACTTAGTCTACTAATGATTGATTCCTTCTTGTGTATATTTCATTTCAGTTATTGTATTCTGCATCTCTGCTTGGTTGTTCTTTATCCTTTCTGTTTGTTTAAAAACTTCCATCTCTGTGCATCCATTCTTTTCCTGAGTTCTTGGATCATCTTTACGATCATTACTCTGAACTCTTTCTCGGGTAGATGGCCTATCTCCACTTCACTTAGTTCTTCTTCTGGGATTTTATCTTGTTCCTTTGTTTGAAGATGGTCCTTTGTTGCCTCATTTTGTCTAAGTTGCTACTTTTATTTTTATGTACGTGTTAGTTATGTTTCTTGACCTTGGAGAAGTGACCTTCTGGAGGAAAAGTCCTGACAGCGCACTTTCCTCTTGTTACCCAAGCTGTATGCTCTAGGGACTCCCCCCTAAGGGGGCCACGTGGGTTCTTCTGTTGTGGCAGACTATGTGGGTGATCTGGTAGACTTTGTTAGCCTCTGGCCCAACTGGTTGCCAGGCCTACCTTCTGTAGATGCTGCTTGCTGCTGGTTAGTGGGGCCTGGTCACAAGGTGGCTGACTGCAGAAACCCAGGGGGCCCTGGGGCTAGTGCTGGCTCACTGGTGTGTGGCATCAGGGTCCGGAAGACTCTGGGGCTGTTGCCCCACTACTGGCGGGTGAAGCCAGTTCCTGGGGTTAGTGCTGGTGTATTGGCAGGCAGTGCCACGTCCTGGAATCTGGCTGAAGGGCCCAGGGATCCCAGAGCTGGTGTCACATAGCTGAGGGGCAGGGGGGTTGGGGGGAGCTGGCTCCTGACACAGTTGGGTGTGGGTTCCGGGGTGTCCTGAAGCATGTGTTGGCCTGCCAGTGGGCAGGGCTGGGACCCAGCTGGTCCCAGGGTAGGGTCTGGCCTGATGTGGGCAGGCTGGGTGTGCAACTTGTGGAAGGTGGTTTTCTTGGGTCTTATACCACATCTTCTTTATCCATTCAAATATCGATTGACATTTAGGTTGCTTCCACACCTTAGCTATTGTGAATAACACTGCAATGAATGTGATGCTCAAATATCTCTTTGAGATTCTGTTATCAGTTCTTTTGGATACATACTCAGAATTGGGAGTGCTGGATGATATAATAATTCTACATTTAATTTTTTAAAGGAAATGCCATACTGTTTTCCATAGCAGCTGTACCAGTTTACATTCCTGCCAAGAGTGCACAAAGATTCCAATTTCTCCACACCCTCACCAACATTTATTTTCTTTCTTCCTTCCTTCTTTCCTTTTCTTTATGCCCCCCGACAATGGCCATCCTAACAGGTATGATGTGATGTCTCACTGTACCTGTGTAGAACAATTTCTTAAAACATCGATGATGTCATATTCCTGCTTGGAACCTTCCAGTGACTCTCCTTGCACTTAGAATGACATCTAAATATGCTGTTTTGGCCTCTAAGCTCCTCCAAAGTCTGGTCTCTGTCCACTCTTTAGCCTTCAGCTCCATCTCCAGTTTTTCTCGCTTACACGGCTCCAGTCATTGTGACCTTCTTTAACTCCCTAACAACTCTGCATGGCCTTTTCACAGGGCAGTGGCCCATGCAGTTCCCTCTGCCTGGCCAAGTCTTCTTCTCTCTTTTCACCTGCCTGTTTCCTTCTCATCACTCAGATCTTAGCTCAAATTCTGCCACCTCAGAGGTGACATTCAAACTGTCCCATCTAAAGTCCCCCTCCCAGACATTGTAAATCACCCTGTTCTGTTTCACTTTTACTTTCCATAGCAGTTATCAGCACCTGAAATTGTTTTGCCAGAATAGTTGTTGGCTTGTTTGGTTGTTATCCAACTGAGAACCATACTTCATGAGACCAGGAAGCCTGTATGTCTTGTTCACAGCTACATGCCCAGAAGAGAGCCTGACTGAATGAGAGTGAAGTGCAGTGGAAGCATGGAAGACGGCGGAGCAGTGAACACCAGCTGAGAGATTTTGGGAACTTTTTGTGTAAGATGTAACACTTCTGCTGGGCTTTTAAGTTTAAATGATTGCATCAGGCGGATATCAGTGAGGCAGGGGACATGTTGGGCTGAGGAACGGCCTGAGCTGCGGTGACGAAGCTTATAGCGCAGCCCATTCAGGGCAAGGTAACCCGATAGGGCTGAGCGTAAAGGTTCTTGAGAGGGAAGTGGTGGGCAGGAAGGCTGAAGTGGCAGACCGCCAATGTGGCAGATACTGCATTCATTTCAGTTTTGTTAGTTAATGATATGTTAGGTTTGAAGGTGCAAAGATGAATGAGACATAGTTCTGGGTCTGTAGTGGGGAGCCACATATGGTTTTTGAGCAGGGGAGTGATGTGAGCATCTTACAGGGGTCAGAATGCAGCAGTAATTACAAGCACAACCTCTGGGACCAGGTGGCTTAAGAATCAAATCCTGGCTCTACCACTGGCTAGCTCTGTGACCACAGCAAGTTCTTAACCCCTCCTGGCTTAGTTTTCTCGTTTGTAAGGATAATAGTTGTAGCTTTTTCTCTTGGCTTTCTTGTAAGGATTAAATTAATGTTTGTATAATGGTGTCTGGCACTCAATACAAATTAGCTATTTTTATGTAACATGTCTAAAACAATGCCTAGTAGATAGTAAGTTGTCAATGCTTGCTTGTTGGGTTTTTTACTCACTAGTTTGTTAGATTGTTTTTGTTTTTGTTTTTTTAAAGAAAGATGATTAGCGTGAGTATAGAGAATCCTTGCAAAGGGAAGACAGTGGACCCAGGAAAACTATGTGGGAAGATAGTGCAATAGTTGAGGCAAAAAGAAATGAAGCACACAGAACTAGGTTAAATCAGAGAGAAAAATCAGTAAAACACTGGATGTTGGTGGAGGGGAATGGAATATGTTTTGGAATGCAAGAAAGTGGATTTAGTTTTTGGGTCTCTTGAGTTTAAGGTGCCTAAGGGAAAATCTCTGCTGATATTCAGCTGAATTGATAGGGAGGAAGACATCTGAGATTGAGGACAAAGAGGTGAGTAAAACAGGGATTTCTGCTCTGAAAATGAGGATATGCACTTTAACAAAGACTGGAGAATTTGGATCAAAACTCTCATTTACCTATTACATTGGCAAAGAAACAAAATGACAGTATTGTAAGCTTGCGTTCTGTACTCATACTTTGCCGGCAGTAGTGTAAATTTGTGCAAACTTTCTGGAAAACATGTTGGCAACATTTATCATGAAATTTAGAGATGCTTATACCCACTGACCCAGTTATTTCATTTTTTGGATTCAATGCTAAATTAATGATCCAAAATGCAGACAGTGATTATGTACAGAGCTGCTTACTACAGCTCTGTAGAACATTCAGTTGAAAAAAACCCTGCAAACAGGCTCACTCAGTGAGAGGAAAATGATTAAATAAATTATGGTATGTTCATATGCTAGAATATTAATGCAGTCCTTAAAAAATCATGTTTACTGAGACTTGTAATATGAACTGATACGAGGGAGAAAAACCTGACAAGGATACACAATTATATGCACAGTATAAATTCAACTCCACTAAAAAGAAGCATAGTGTAAGGGTTAGAAGACAATATAGTAAAATGCTGCTGTGGATTATTTCTGTCTGGGAAATTAAGGCATTGGTTGATGATTTGTAGAAGTCTAGTAACTGAGTTTGAATTAGGATCAGATAATAGATTTTTGTCGTATTGGAAAATTTTCCCTCCTTTCCCAATGCATCTGCTAATATTCAGTTACTAATGCAATAATCATCCTTCGCTCACGGTCCGTACCTTCTATTTGAAATCCTGACCATGTGGCCTTTAAAAAAAAAAAAAAAAGGATGCAGTCCATCCATCAAAGGCTTAGAAAGCCAAATCTCATTTTCAAATTAGTTAATATCATATCATTGTATAATTTCGAATATGCCACCAGACTATTGATGACGCCTCCCTCTCCCCTAGCTTACAGACATGATCGAGGATAATTCATCAGTAGTCCTCCCTTCAGCTGCACACCCAAGCAGCTAAAAGAAAGGCAATCATCCCAGGAGTGCACTTGACAGAGAGCGCACTCTGATGTGTAGGAAGGGGGCACCCACTATTCGCCAGAACTGGACTGCAAATATCTTAACTTCCTTCAGGTTGTTAATGTCGAGTAAAGAATGTTGTCTTGGGGCTACAGGAGGACCAATCTCTCTCTCTTAAACACACAGACACACATTTTGATATCCAACCTGGTTCCAGCTCTCTGGCCACTCTTGTGAAGGACCCATCTTGATAAAATCACCATTTTTCCCTGTAGAAGGCAAGTTTTCTATCTACTATATAGATAAAAGTCTACTGAAGAATGAAGAACCTCACCATGATTACTTCTCAAAGGTCTCTTAACCCTATTTTCCAAAATCCAAAAGGGGATATATGGCCCATGGCATAGAATGTGCCATCATTTTTGGCTTCCAGGACCTGTTGGGCAGTTTAGATCAAGTTTGGGAATTTTCTGCTTGAGTCCCAACTACTCAAGATAGAAGCTGGAAAACTCCCTTTCCCTGCCTTCCTAATACTCTTACAGGGTGCTGGCCTATGAACAGTGGGAGCTGACAACCATACTCACGTGGGACTCTAATTCAGGCGTGAGGGATACAGGCGCATGTGGGGAGGGTTGTGGCAGAGGCTGAGGCTCGTGGATTTGCGGATAGAAGTGAGGGAGATGCAGGACAGTGGGGCTTTCCTGGAACAATCCTATAGTCTGACTTGGGCATTTGTTCCCATGCGGCAGCCTCTAAATCCAACTCTCAGGTCCTAAAATGGTACCTACCTGCTTTTAGATAGGCGTTCCAGTCAATGGCTTAGTTCAAAGTCATTCCATCGTGTTTGGGGAAAAGATTTCCTTTAACAGGTGGGTCTTTTTTTTTTTTTCTTCCCATTAATTTGCCCATGTTTAAAGATTTCTGCATATAATACCCAAAGTATAATCAGGAAATACTAAAATAAAACACCAAGCACATTCATATAGAATTCTATACAGCCATGCATACAATACCTAAAGTTTAATTAGGAAATACTAAACTGTACATATTCATATAGAATTCTATACAGCCCTGAAAAATGTAGAAAACTACCATTATATTTAACATGGACTCTCCCAAACATAAATTTCAAGAAAAGAAGCCAGATAGAAAATCTACACACCGCGAGTCTGTTTGTAGAAAGTTAAAATGACAGGCAAAACCAAACTATGGTGTTATTCATCAGGATGTTGATAATTTTGAAAGCCTAGCTTCTAGGAGGCTGTTAATGTGCTATTTCTTGATCTGGGGGGTGGATAAATTAGCGTATCACTTTGTGAAAGCTCTTACACTAATGATTTGTGTACTTTTCTCTATGTATTTTATGCTTCAATAAGTTTTTTCCCCTCAATTTGTCATTTTTTTTTTTTTTTTTACAGCTCATCAATATTCAGTCTGGTATATTGCTGATACAATCTGCACATTGCTGATACAGTTTTACAAAACTATATTATGTATTGCTAGTCCTCAAGAGTTAGGAAAAAAAGCTAAATTTGAAGATAAAATATCCATACATGGGGGAATTCTAAACATAGTCTATACCTAAGGATTGCATTTCAGTGGATTCAAATGAAACCAAAAATCAGCTTGACAAGGTTTTACTACGTCAGAAACTCCTCAAAGGAAAGATTTCAGCCTGGAGTGTTGAGGAGGACTGTGCTCTCTCAGCCTCTTAGTTAAGACTCTCCCAGCCCCGTCTCTCTTACTACAGAGGGGTCTCCAAACTATGCCTCTAAAAAACCCTGGCTTCATGGACAAGGCCCTGTGCGTGAGGCCTCATTTTCAAATTCACAAACCAAAATCAAAGATGAAAACTTTTTTTTTTTTTTTTTAAAAAGGTAGTTTCATATGATTTAACGATTTAAGGCAACTCAGCTCTGGTGGGGGGTGTGTGCGTTAAATAGTGATTAGAAATAGAAAGGAATGAAAACACGGCAGAGAATCAGACCATCGGAAGCCGACAAAGGCAGCCAGAACTATCTTATTTATTATAAAGATACACCATGAAGAACAGACCTGACTGTATACTGAAGCCTGGAATGGTACATGCCAAAATGTACAGTACTTATACATAAAAGTGCATTGTCACAACAGATTAACAAAACTTTTCTTTTTTTTTCTCTTCCAGAACTAGAAAAGCATCCCCCTTTACTTTCACCTCAGAGAGGAGGGAATGTCACGGGAAGAGGCAGTACAGAGCAGAGGCGAACAGGATGGCCGTCAGCAGCACGTGAGCAGGGGAGGGGAGGGGGGCGATTTGCGGGGGACCCGGAGAGTGACTGTGGGAAACGAAAGGCACAGTCACGGCTAAGAGGAAAACAACACGTCTGATGACCATGACCTGACCATGACCGACAAGGATGCAAGACAGGACAAGGCTGAGCACTGAGGCATGAAAAGGTGCGGGGATGGAGAAGCAGCTGGGAGAGAGGGAAGGAAATTTCAAAACAGTCAAGTGGATGCAGGAATTGGGGTGGCACTTGGGGGAGGAGGTGGGCGGGGCAACAGTAAAGAACAAGGCTAAAACTCCTCTAAAATAGAAAGGCACTTTCACATGTACATACTACGGATGTACATTGACACGATCAGGTAACAGTCACAAGCAGGAAGCCACCAATACTGCAATTAATCAAACCGACAGGAAAGGACAATACTGATTTAATTACGTGGGCAGGAGTTACCCTTAAGTCAGTAGGTAAATAGCAGTCTCTCCTGTCACACAGCCACTTACTATACTTCAAACATCTATAATAACCATCACACTATACATTGAACTTGGATGAATGTTCTAAGGGGGGGGCATTCACAAATGCACGGTTTATATATTTTCTTTTACTAAACAGTTTCTAAGATAAGCATTATGGAGCCCAGAACAATTATTTAAGCATACAAAATTCCCTACGTAATTTTAAGATACAGGTACCATTTTGATTATACTACGAAGACTTTTTTTTTTGTAAAGTATACTAGGGTGGGTGAGTGAAAGCTCAATTTCCAGTTTATTTTTACTGATTTGAACAAAGCTGTACCAGTCACCCTGCCCCACGCCTGACACCCCAGCCCAGCTGGAGGTTGGCTTTTAGCTCAGGGGCCAGTCTCCAGTCGTGAGCTCATTCATACATGGGAAGAGACTTCACTTCTAAGCTGCCTGTGCCTTGGGGCCTATGTGGCAGGTAACTCAGAGCAAGACTCAGCCCCAAGCGCATTTCCTGAATTCATGGCCCCTCACTACTGTGGTCAGGAATAAATGTCATCCCAAATCCGTAGTCTTGTAAACCCAATAGAACCACAGGCTCTTTAACTTTGGATTTCAGAGGCTGTGATTACTAAAGTTTCTTCAGTTTACAGACCCCAGAGGCTATGCTTCATTCCCAAACGCTAAGGAGACCACCATGTCCCCCCACTTTTTTCTTAATTAAATTATAAACCCATTTTTGGGAATGGCAAAAGTACACAGACAGAAAACTCATACAATTTGACCCTTGGCGCTCTATATCCATTGATCACTGTTCATGTTCGTTGCTGTAGATTAAGTGGGACCCCGCTGTACATTATTTGCTCAAGGGGCACCAAAGTCGGATTACATTGTGTGAAAATGTGAAGAACTGTTGAACAACGTCGTTTACGCCACACTTGAACATGGAGCTCTACAAAGGGCCATTCAATGGATTGAAATAATTTACAGAACACTCATCAGGAAACAGGTACTAAGAACCGTTCACTCTATCCTAACGACCCACTCCAAGCATCCCCACCCAAACAGAAAGGCCAATTTGGTAAATCTACTTCAGTGAGTTCTGTGGATGGGACGTGAACACTGTTATATCAGCTGTGAATACATATTCTTGTGGAAGTGGAGTCAGGTAATCTTTGTAGAACCATAATTTACTCATCATCAAAATGACCCACTTCCCAAACTGCACATGAACCGTTAAGATCCTTGAAACTGGGGCATAACATCTCAGGGACTTATTTTCTTTCTTCTCTCCCCATTCCTTGTGACTTCCCACCTCCCCACTGTGGGCTACACCTGTGGCGGTAAAGAGAACCACATACAGGTGAACCCTCTCAGCTGCTGAAACTTTTAAGGAACTTACTGGGTGTTATTCTGGATCCTTTGTGAAGTGGCCACTTTGTCTTATCCTTGGAATCTGAAGGCTTTTACTAAACAAAGTAAGGATTAGTGAGTCCTTACTCACTCTGAGGTCACATCCTTCCCTGGGAATTGGAAAAAAAAAAAAAAAAGCCTCAGGGTGACAACAGAGTTATAGAGAGAAAAGACAGAGACAGGTAAAGAAAGGGAGCGATGGGAGGGTATTCGGAAATGTTTCCTCTGAGGTCTGGAGCAGCATGTCCTCTGCCGTGCGAGGCAGCAGAGTCCTGATCTGGAGGGTGGAAAGGCAGTCCTCGTTCCATCGCAGGTGTCAACAGCAAAGAGAGGAGACACCGGGGAGGATTACCAGGGAGAAGTCTGAAGAAATGAGTTTGCAGGAGTAAGATCTGAAAAGCTAAAGTTAAAGCTTGTAAAAGAACCCTTCAAAAATTAGTAAGTTCAAAACACCTCTGCCCTTTTGACGCCCTCTGTTAACATCTTACTCATCCATCAAATAAGGAAGTGGTTTTTTAAGAATCCTCTTTAATTTCTAAAAGATTTAAAGTCTCCTCCCCCATTACTTCCACCCTTTTCACTGTTTCTGTTTCCCCGTTAACAACAGAGAATTAGAGACCACAGTGGAATCTAGAAAGAACTGGGAGATGATCTTAAAAGTTTCAATTTCCTAGAAATTTGGGAAGGTTGTTTAAAAGGGTTCGTGCTATTCAGAGCTCAGTCCTGGCTGGGTTTCCATGGTGCCCAAAGGTGCTGAAGGACCACTAAAGCTCAAGGGGGAGAGGGTGGGGGGGGTGTTGCAAAAGATGCTGAGCTGGGTCTCTCTTTCAAAATGGGCAAGAAGGATGTTGTAAAAATTCAGAGGTTTACAATACCTGGAAATATTATATTTGAAATAATTTTTTTCACTACTTAATCCATTTGTGAAATCAGGCTGCAGGCAAGCCACCAGCAGTGTGACTTGGAAAGGTAACAGTATCTCATAAATGTCATCTCTCTTTGCATTAGAATGATTAGACTGGCGAACTGAGGTAGAGATCAAAGTAATGTCTGGATTTTAATACAGATCCCCATTTTTTCCACATTGATGCATTCGCCAATGAGCTGAGAAATCAAAGCCCATACTGTAACTCTTAGGTGGGCACGCAGTTGGCTGCCAGTTTGAAATCAAAGTGGTCCAGAGGGGTTAGTTCTGGCCACCCATTTTTCTGAAAACAAAACAACACCCCCAAACCAAAAAACAAACAAAAAAACTCTTCCTCAGTAAGTTCAACGACAGAGTAGATAAAATGCTCATAGGTTTACAGATGGTATAAGCTGCTGCTGTTAGGACAGTGGTGATCTGTACCTTAGTAAAAACAAATGAATTCAAAGCAACCTTTTTAAGATAGAGGAGAAACAGCATAAATATGGGCTAAAGAAAAACTGTCTGTGGGTGAGGATGTTAGAGAAAGAGGGAGTCAGTGGAGTTCAGCTGACTGTGTGAGTGATGTAGTAGAGACCACACGGAGAAAACAAAAAAAGCCATGGTTCCAGGATGCACAACTGGGAGGAAGTCGTCCTGGAAGCATGAGGTCATCGTCCCACCTTGGCTGCTCTGGCTCTTACGCCAGTACCGTAGCTCAAAGAGACAAATGCCGAGGGGAGCTGGGGATTCAATTTAGGATCCTCAGGCCTCTGTAGCACGTTTAAAGGAACCCAGGTCATCTTGTCAGGGGAAGGGAAGGCCGGTGAACCAAGGACTTGTGCGCTGTCTGCTTTCTCCGTTGGCACAGAGGAAGACACGGGGGCTTAGGGGAGCTAGAAGTTGTTTTCTAGGCAACAACAGACCTCTGAAGGGGTTCATGGAGTAGTGTAACCAGAAAGTCTTTAAAATTAGACTGTTCTAGTCTGCAGTGAACGTAGGGGATGGACTTGGAAACCCTCCAGGGCCTGATCAGGCTTGGGGAAAGAGTCACAGCGATAGCTCTGGAGGACTGTCCCTTCCCAGGTTCAGTTCAAGCAGTGACTGCAGAGGTTCTACCCGCTCCTGCTGAGACTTCCACCGGGACCCAGGGAAACGACTGTTACGAAAGTCAGCCGGTGGGCTGCAGCTCGCGCTGGGAACACCCCACTGTGACAACAGCAAGTCTGTAGCAAGAGCCAGCCCCCTGCCCCACTGCATGGAATAAGAGGTACTCACTGTCAGCTACCAAACAATCCATTGTCACCTTTTAGCCTTACCCCGAGTGCCAGAGACCAACACTGGTTACATTCCAAGGCCTGGAACTCAGATCCTCCTGCCTTTGGATTCAGACGCTTCTGACTCATCCAGGCTACACTAAGCCTGAAGCACCGTGCAACGTGCGGGGCAGAGCGGTGGTGCCTTCATTACAAATGGTGCAGCATTGGATTTTCAAGTAAGTCTAAGTGTTTCTATTGTCTTTAAAATGACACAGGATATGTCCAGTTATTAAAAAAAAAGGATGAAATTACAAAATACAAATGCCCGTGTTAATTTAGCTAGTCTCAGACATTACATTCGAGAACACAGAAAAGCCGAAGGGTCTCCAGTTGTAAGCACACGACTAAGGAAAGTTAAGGATTGTTGACTTTTGTCACTAATCCGTTTTCTCTTTCTAATCACCTCCCCGTATGCTCGCTCAGTTGGTTTTTACATTGTGCAAGACTTGTCTGCTGGACCCTGGGAAGGCGGGGTGGGCCCTACTGTAGGGTTTGTTTTTGGAAGAACAGCAGGTTTCGGCCGAAGGGCTGGGGGCTTCAGCTGCACGCCCATTCTGGGCGCCACCATAGGCTTGAAAGTACTCATTGTGTCACTGGAGGAGCTAGTGCTACGTCGAATCTGAGGCTCCGAGCTCCTGAGGGCAACGTTGTGCAAAGGGCTGAGAGATTCCGTGGACGTGGCAGGGGTGGGAGAGTTTTTCACTTGTTCTAAGGTATCCAGCACCACATCGGGGGCGTGCTTTGCTGTACTCTGTCTCTCCAGTTCTCGGAGTTCATTCAAAGCAGTGTTCATCGTCTCTTCAATATCCTGTTGAAGAATAACCAGAAGTGAGAGACGGTAACTAAACTTATTGCGGCGATCATTTTGAAATGTATAGAAATATCGAATCACTACGTCATGTGACAGGAATTAGCAGTGTTGTAGGTCAAGCATACTTCAAAAACAAACTCATAGCAAGAGAGATCAGATTTGTGGTTCCCAGAGGCGGGGGGTTGCGGGGATGGGCAACTGGATGAAGGCAGTGTAAAGGGACGAACTCCAGTCATAAGATGAATTAAGTGCTAGGGATGTGATGTACAACGTGATAAATGTAACGAGCACCACTGTAGGTTACGTGTGAAGGTTGAGAGTAAATCCTGAGTTCTCATCGCAAGGAGAAACATTTTTTCTTCTCTTTCTTTAATTTTGTATCTCTGTGAGCTGCTGGATGTTCACTAAACCCACGGTGGTAATCATTTCATGATGCGTGCAAGTCAAATCATTAAGGTGTACCACATAAACTTATATGGTGCTGTCTGTCAATGATAACTCGATGATTAGCTGAAAAAAAAATAACCAGCAAGAGAGACAGAGTAGGCTGGTCATGAACACTAATGTAGAGAAACCATATACTTCACTTCAAAGCAAGCAGACCAGCAAAAGCATGACGGTTTTAACACCAGCCTGTGGAGTGTGTAAACCTAATGCCATCTCACACGACTACCGTGACTCAATGTGCAGGAGACAAGAGATGCGATGGCGCCAGTGGCTCAAAGAGCCACAGGACAAGCACTGGCCATTCTGAGGCCCGTGGCAGCCCTCTGGTGGGTTTGACCTTACATGCTGACATCTGCGATGGAATTCTATTTCGATCTGTGGTAAAAGATGGCTTAAATTTAGATACCGCAACGATTTTTAAGAAATAAAAGCGTATAGGCATGAGAAATCAGGCTTCTTTCATTCATTCAACAGATAATAATTTTTGAGCACTTACTATATACTTGACTAACTCCTAGCAGTTCTTCAGAATTCATTGTAAGACTCCCCCTGATGCTTTTGTCCAGTGGATCTCAATGGAAGTGGTACTGCCCCATAGAGGGCATTTCTGTAATATGGTGTATGTGTATGTGTAGTTTTAAATGTCAAAATAACCAGGTGGCATTATTGGCGTTTGGTGCGCAGGGGCCAGAGATACTGGAGACCTTACAAGTGTCCTGGATAATTAACATGCAATGAATTGTCCCATATCCCGTTCAACTTTTAAATGTCCTCCAGACATTGATGTAGGTGAAAATTTTTTTATAATAGTCTGAGTCTAGAACCTAACTTTCTTATATATAAACACAAAATATTTTTTTCATGGTGTCTTCTAGGAATGAAACTATCATGTAAATTATACCCTGCTTTGGTTAGAGCTGTATGACCGAGGGTGGTCCACCATTTTAGAAAAATCATAATTTTTTTCCATAATGGGAACACCATTATGGAAACTGAGTCGAAACTAATTAACTTAATAATACTCTTATATCAACGTACATTTTTAATTGTATTTATGGTAAGTCTACATGTAGGTGAAAGCATCTCACTACTTCATTTGTCTTCTAATGTAGTTAAGCATTCTGAAATACATTTCTTTTAATACTAATCTCCTTTTGTTTTTCCTTTACATTGTATTTAGGGCTTTATATGTTTTAAAAAAATTGGCACATCATCAGTTTCTCAGATAATAAAGGGGGAATTACAAAATATTTGTTTTAAAAAGGTGAGGCGTGCACCATCGACAGATGAATGGATAAGTGAAATGTGCTGTGTACGTACAATGGATTATTACTGGGCCTTAAAATGGAAATCCTGCCACGTGCTACATTAAAGGCATTATGTTAAGTGAAATAAGCCTGTCACAAAAAGAAAAATACTGCATGATGCCACTTATATGAGGTGGGCACATACACAGTACCAAAAAGTATTTAGAATAGTGGTGGCCAGGGCATGGTGGGGAGGGGAAAAAGGGAGCTGTTCTTAGATGAGTACAGAGTTTTAGTTTTGCAGGATGAAAAATTCTGGAGATCTGTTACACAGCCATGTGAATACACTTTACTGACCTATACACTTAGAAATGGTAAAGAGGGTCAGTTTTACATTATGTTGCTTTTTTTAGAATTAATTTATTTTTGGCTGGGTTGGGTCTTCGTTGCTGCACGCAGGCTTTTCTCTAGTTGCGGCGAACGGGGGCTACTCTTCATTGTGGTGCGCGGGCTTCTCGTTGCTGTGGCTTCTCTTGTTGCGGAGCACAGGCTCTAGGCATGCCAGCTTCAGTAGTTGTGGCGCACTGGGCTTAGCTGCTCCACAGACTGTGGGATCTTCCCAGACCAGGGATCGAACCTGTGTCCCCTGCATTGGCAGGCGGATTCTTAACCACTGCACCACCAGGGAGGTCCCTTATTATGTTTTTTATACACTGCCCCACCCCGCACCAACACACACACATGGTGGAGTACTGTGTGAGATAGGGTGGGTGGAGAACCACTGCCCTGGTCTGATGGAAATACCTCTTCTCCATATTCCCAGGGCTTCTTCCACTCACCTGGAGCATTAGCCTGTGGCCCTGCACAGCAGCAACTGATTTCCATATCTGCCTCCTCCACTGAATTATAAGCACCTTCAGGCAGCGGCTGACTGACCATTGATTTAACTCTGTGTCCATAACACCTAGCATGGGAGCTGCCATACAGTAAGTGCTCAATAAAGATTTGCTAAATGAATAAACGAAGATCCAGTGATCACATATGGATGTCAATTTTTTTTTAAAAAGCTCTATCAGGGATTCCACTGATTTGTTTACTAAAAGAAATTGCATGTTTTTGGTATGAACACCATGATGGCAGGCTTACTTGTCCTCATGGGAAAATCTGAAGATGAGAGATGGAAAGATAAATAAAGGACACAGCTGGAAGCCATATTGTGAGGATGACATCACTTTTCAAGTAATTATTTTCATATGTGATTTCCATTTGACGCTAAATATATGGATTTGTTTTTTTACAAGTATTTGCCCCAGAGAGAACGTGTAGAGCCTGGTTTATCGGTCGAGTTTTTGTTTTTATGATTTACAATGAAAGGATTTTGGTTCTAGAAGCAAAAGGGTTAAAACAGACCTTATTATACCTTCCCACCACTAAACTCCTACTCCCTGTCTCTCTAACCTAAATGCTGTTTCACCTGCTTATTACAAGGAATGATGTGGTGGATTCTAGCCAAATATCATTGGTTCTAAAGAGACCTCAAAGGACTCTGCATTGCACTTCAAATAAAAAAAAAACCAAGAAGGTCAAGTCTTTCTGGTTTTTGCTGAAAAACTGTTGTGCACTTAAAATTGGTTTAATTTTGTAAAAACACATTAAACTCTCCACACAATCTAATTTGCTATCCAAAATCCTTTTTAGTTAGGACAATGAAAATAGCTTGGAAATTTGTCATATCAAATGCAGGTTTCCTTGAGCACTTTTTATTAAAAATAATCCATCTTTAATACTTCCCCATGTTTGTTTCATTAATTTCTCACTTCCTTTTTTGATCTATTCCATTTTTAAGCTTCAGTGATACCTGGAAGACACTCTACTGAAATGGTGAACCCTGAACCTATTCACCTCCTTTTTCACTGGCCATACACATATTTTCTTCTTTTTTTTTCCATTGAAGTATACTCGATTTACAATATTGTGTTGGTTTCAGGTGTACAGCATAGTGACTCAGTTTTTTTTTCCTGTCAGTCATACATATATTTTCTGATGGTCTGTGTTGTAAAAAGACCCAGAGGGAAATAAATGGTAGAATGAACGATGGAAAAATCCATTAATACTGTTTTACTTTGTCAATTCTTTTTATTTCTAAATTAATTTTATTTATTTATTTTTGGCTGCGTTGGGTCTTCGTTGCTGTGCGTGGGCTTTCTCTAGTTGCAGCGAGCAGGGGCTACTCTTCATTGTGGTGCGCGGGCTTCTCATTGCGGTAGCTTCTCTTGTTGCAGAGCACGGGCTCTATGTGCGTGGGCTTCAGTAGTTGTGGCGCATGGGCTTAGTTGCTCCGCGGCATGTGGGATCTTCCTGGACCAGGGCTTGAACCCGTGTCCCCTGCATTGGCAGGCGGATTCTTAACCACTGCGCCACCAGGGAAGCCCTACTTTGTCAATTCTGATCATTAGAAAAAACTACAAGGTCCTTCTCTGCAGTCACTATTGGGAAGTAAAGACACACATCCATTCAGGAGTGACAGAGGAGCCAAACTTGCTGTTCTTCAAACAGCCAACCATCATTTTCTCACTTCATTTACTGAGTAATCCACCATGTCCTGAGATGAAAGTGTCACTTTCATCATACACTACAAATGTTGTGTTTCAGGGCTCTCCATTCCGTTCCATCAGTTTGTCTGTTTTACTAGCTCTGGCATGCACTTAGGATCTGGTAGGGCTAGTCCTTCCTCATTCTTCTTCTTTTTTAGAATTTTCCTAGCCATTCAGCAAGGATGTGTTTGACTGTCCTGGGTCCTAAGTTTCTGCCGTGTCTTTGTTTAAATCACTATGAACCTAATACAGTTGGGCCCTTCCAGTATCACATGGACTTAAATTGAAGAATGGGTTAATTTCTCTTCTGTTGTCTTTAGTTGATTCTATACAAAAGACATGGCTCCAGAAAGTAACTCCGGTACGCCTCCTTCATCACACACCGGTACTTACCATGCGATGTTCTATTCAAAGCAGCCTACCTGAGCGATTGTCTCTGGGTCCAGTGGCTTGTGGTCGTTGAAGCCTGTGTATTGCCCTGATGATGTGGACCTTCTAATAGGAGGGCTGTCAATCTTCTTGAGGGAGTCGTGGCGGCTGATGTTGGTCAAGCTGCCGTGACCCGGCCGACGCCTCCTCTCGGGACTGTCATTATTGAGGCCACGGTTCTGTAGCAGGCCCCGGGGGTGACTGCCCAGGCTTGGGGACCCCAGGTCAATTGAGGAGTTGGAAAGACCATGTGGGGGATGGAGAGGGCAATGGCCATCACTGGTCCTGCCAGGACGCCTTACTGGAGGGGGTGGCTCTCCTCTTTTTCTTTGCCTAGACAGAGACAGAGAGCGAGAGAATAGGAGAGGTTATCACACAGGGTAATTCTGCAAGGCTGTGGATGCCATGGCCCCTCAGAGCCCCTGGAGAAGTGGAGGTTCAGGAGCCTGGTGACCCACTCCACCTACCTGGCTAAGTAGCCATCAGGATGACGGTCTGTTGGGGAGTTCATGTCCTTGGATGAAGACTTGTCTTCAGTCACTGGCCCACTGCTGGCCTCACTGTCGGCTTTTTGGCTTAGAGTGTCTGAAAACGTATCATCCCTGAAACGATGAGAATCAAGAGTGAAGGTCTTTTGCTAGACGAATGGGGACAAAAAAATAAGTGATGGCATTTATGTATGTAAGTCTTTCTCTTACTAATGTAACTTTTTTCTTTTCACTATAAGAATAGTAACGTTTCATGGCAGATAAATTGGAAAATTCTGAAATTCCAATAAAAATCGCCCATAATATAACGTAACATCCAGAGACAACTACTGTTCGAATTGTAGAAAATATCCTTCTATGCTTTTCTTCTCTGCCTGGGATACGTTTCTACAAGGATGTCCACAGGTATGTACAGTATTTATACTATAGATATTTATATGTTTATGTACTTTAGATATACATGACTGTATGTCTGCATGCATACATACACATATTTCTTGCATTCTGAGAGACACATTTTAAAACTTAGGCTGAATCAGTCACTGTATACATTTTATGTGGTATTTTTCTCTTTTCCTTGAAGAGCTGTTCATAAATTGGTGCTGCATTGTGAAATACCGCAGTCACAAAATTAAAATCACACTGTACGTGGTATTTTGTAACTTGTTTCTTTCACTTAAAATTATGACCAGACGGGAAGATGTCTCTTTAAGTATTTTTTTGAAAGTAGAGCTTTCTCATCAGCAAAATTAATAAATAAGCCTGAAGATGATTCTCTTTAGACTTGAAGTCAACATCCTCTCTCTTGGGAATCTGGAATTGAAACAGTAGACAGGCACCAAGAGAAGAGCCACCACTGTTCTTGGAATCAGCAGTGCCACTTTAGCTCCTAAAGCCATCCTCCGCACAGGGCATTTTCCTAAGAACCTGAACTTCAGAAGGTGTGTCTCTCACTAGTCCTTGGCTCCAGACCTTCTAGGAGAGTTTGGGAAATGGGAAGCTGTTGGCCCTGAAGTGCTGTTAGCAAAGACCCATTAGCAAGGTGAAGAACTGTGCCCAGCTCAGAAATTTTTGCTCTGTAATCCCTTCTGCTCTCTTCTCACGAGACCAAAGTCATTTTGAGAACAATAGCTGCTGGGCTTCCCTGGTGGCTCAGTGGTTAAGAGTCCGCCTGCCAACGCAGGGGACAAGGGTTTGAGCCCCGGTCCGGGAAGATCCCGGAAGATCCCACATGCCGCAGAGCAGCTAAGCCTGTGTGCCACAACTACTGAGCCTGCTCTCCAGAGCCTGTGAGCCACAACTACTGAGCCCGTGTGCTAGAACTACTGAAGCCCGCGCACCTAGAGCCCATGCTCCGCAGCAAGAGAAGCCACCACGGCGAGGAGCCTGCACACTGCAACTTCTGAATAACCCCTGCGCGCCGAAACTAGAGAAAACCCGCACGCATCAACGAAGTCCCAATGCAGCCAATAAATAAGTAACTAAGCAAACAAATAAATTTATATATATAAAAACAGTGGCTGGAGGCTTCTCTTGGGAGCGTCGGGTGATGGAAGTTGGGACTACTTACATGTCCTGCACCACTATGTACTGGTGGGGCACAAGCCCGTCGATCCCGTTGTGTCTTCCTTCCCACCAGTCCTCGGATGCGCGGTGATACAGCAGCAGGGAAGCACCCTTCTTGAAGGACAGTTCTCTGGCAGACCGCCCAACATAGTCAAACTTGGCTATTGCTTCTATAGGCTCATTTTCTACAAAGAACACACCAAAAGATGGTGAGGGCCAGGGTTCTCAGGAAGGCATGCTACACTAACTGAAAGGTCTATATGAGGCTTTAGAAATAAACAAGGTCATTTTAATACCCAGACTGAACAAGGTAATAAATAAATCATCAAGACAATGAGAAAATGATGCTGTTAAAAGAGATACAGAAAAATATTCTCTTGCTGTCATCAGTTTTTCAGGCAAAGAAAAACTGAACATTAGATCTTAGTTTCCACAGCCTCTTACTAGAGATACCATGACAGTCTAATAAAAAAATATTTGAAGCTTTGCAATATGATATATAAAATCTCTCCTTGGGTTGTAATATCCTCTTCAAGAGCTCCAGTATTATTTTGACCAATATTATTTGATCAAGTTCCCTGGCAACATGTTAATACCATTTAGAACATGGGAGAATCACTATCTCAGAACATTAAGAAGTTTATGCTTTATTTGCTTATTTTAAAAAAATCAAGTTTACAGAAATCACCACATTAAATACTATTTGAATACATTTAATTTCCTTATGTATTTTTTTTGGCACTCTCAAATCTTGAAACTACTACCAACAGTAAAGACAACTTTTATTTTTTCTAGTATCAAAACCAAATTCTGGATATCACCTGTGAAACAAGCATACCTACTCAAACGACCAGATTCAAAAATTATATCTTCTAGAGATCAAAAAATATTCAAGGGAACAATGGTGAGTGAAAAAAGCCAACCTCAAAAAGTTACATATTGCCTGATTCCATTTATATGGCATGCTTGAAATGACATAATAATTGAGATGGAGAATAGATTAGTGGTTGCCAGAGGCTGGGGTGGGGTGGGAAGTGACGGAAGGAAACAGCTAAGGCTATTAAAGGGTAGCACGAAGGATCCTTGTGATGGAACTGTTCTTGATCTTTTTTTTTTTTTTTTTTTTTTTTTTTTTTTTTTTTTTTTTGTTCTTGATCTTGACTGTGGTTGTGATCACACAAATCTACACGTGTGATAAAACTGTACAGAACTAAGTAAACACATACACGAGTGCATGTGAAACTGGTGAAATGTGAAAATGGTGGAGGGAGTATATCAATATCAGTTTCCTACTTGTAATATTATACTACAGTTATGTAAAATGTTACCACTGGGGCAAACTGTGAGTAGGGGGTATGGCATCTCTCTGTTGCTTTTCTTACAACTGCATGTGAATCTGCAATGACCTCAAAATTAAAAGTTGAAAAAAGCTATCAAGCTCTGGGCCTAGAATTGGAATTTCAGCTCTATTCTAATTCTGACCACAAATATTAAAGGCAAATAAGAGGACAAACTACTCAAAACTACAAGAGTTGCTTTTTGTGATCCAGCTTATTGCAAAAAGCCCTGAATCGGGGGCTTTATGATCCTATCTCCCCTCTCCCACCATCACCCCATCCTCATCCCTGCTACCAACAATAGGTGAGGAGGGCTTCCCTGGTGGTGCAGTGGTTAACAATCTGCCTGCCAATGCAGGAGACACAGGTTCGAGCCCTGGTCCGGGAAGATCCCACATGACGCGGAGAAACTAAGCCCGTGTGCCACGACTACTGAGCCCACGTGCCACAACTACTGAAGCCCGTGAACCTAGAGCCCGTGCTCCGCAACAAGAGAAGCCACCACCATAAGCATGCGCACCACAACGAAGAGTAGCCCACACTCTCCACAACTAGAGAAGGCCCGCGCGCACCAACGAAGACCCAACGCAGCCAAAAATAAATACAATTATAATAGGTGAGTAAACTGCTAATTAATAAGAAACAGAACAAAAAAGGGTCAGTACAAGTGGCGTATGCTTAGAGAAATCTGTCTATGCAATGAACAATACCTCATTTGCTAAAAACTGAGCATGTATCACTTTCCAAATACTCTAGAATATATGCACACATAATAGATTAAAACCTGCCTGTCAAATATTTTGTAAGGAACTTTTATCTTCTATTTCCCTTGGTAACAAACCTTTCCATTTAAGAGTTTATTGCTTCCCAAAGTTTACTGCAATATCTTCAATATCTGTTGTACTTATACGAAATAACTGCACAAGAAATCCTTGGATAGCCAGCTAAACTTTCTCATCTGATAAATTCAAACATCCTCTGGGATGGCAAGAGCATGAAAATCAACATACTGAAAGAGCTTAGGGTTTACCTTATATGCAGGGCCTGGGTGAATTTCAGCTCTATGTTTAAAATAAAGACACACCAAAAGGCCCCATCTTTTTGCCGGTGGATAATGTTTAAGGTGAATAATATTTCATATGGCAGGACCACAACACGATCTGCACATGGTATACTTCTCAGCAAAGTAGGTGTAAAAATCATTTTAAAACAATAGTTTAAGTCCTTTAATAATTGATAACTTTTAGATCGTATGTTAACACTCCGATATTCCATCCTAAAATTATATTTTAATAAAACAATAAATAGCAGCTTTATTAAATAGCCATAAGTCTGCTCACAGAGGAGGAAACAGAACTTTTATTCAAGGAGACTGACTATAGTCTGTTCTAAACTTGCACGTAAAGAATAAATCCTACTTGAACTGAAATGACAGATGCCAATTTTTTTACCCCAGTTCTCCCTGGGGAAGGGGTCTACAGCTCCCGGGCCACGGACCAGTACCTGTTAGGAACTGGGCGGCACAGCGGGAGGTGAGCGAGCAAAGCTTCATCTGTACTTACATCTTCATCGCTCGTACCACCACCTGAGCTCCGCCTCCTGTCAGCATTAATGATTTCATTATGTATTATAATGTAATAATAATAGAAATAAAGGGCACAATAAATGTAATGTGCTTGAATCATCCTGAAACTATTCCCCCGCCCCTGGTCTGTGGAAAAATTGTCTTCCACGAAACCGGTCCCTGGTGCCAAAAAGGTTGGGAACCACTGCCCTGGGGGACAGAAATCAACCTGTCTGTGGTACAGGGGACACAAACATCCATAGAGGAGTGAAGTCATGCCAATGAACTCATGCCAAAAAGAGCTTCATGATATGTAGTTTGCAAATTCTTTTTATGTGACACACCCATATGTTTAAAATTGTCTTACTGAAAAAAAGTGGAAAGATAACAGCATAACATAGCATACAATCTATGTACCTGTCAAAGGGAAAAGAAGAGAGAACTGTTAATATTCTTTAATGCCATTCAGTCTTACGCTGTCAACACTGGCCAAGGGCGATTTAAGACTATTTAATAGATATATACATATTTCATCATAATTTCATCATCATGCCCTCTATGTTCATTATCTCTTTCGGTTTTTTGAAACAGCTAGCCACAAGATTATCAGACTCTGCTTATATATTCAAATGTAAAGACGTTATAAAAGAATGACCAGATGAATCAGAAGTATACTTTACTGGTAATCCTACTACATCAACTAGTAATTCTGAGCAATTTCATTATTTTGACTCTTTCTATTCCCATGAGAGAAATTTCACAGTCAGGTGTCAATAAGCTATTTATACACATCTGAGTTTCATCATTGCAGAGGAAATCGATCTCAGGGCATGGAGACACACCATACCCCTTTCATATAGGGTCACACAGTCCTTTAAGGTCCTGCAGAGACTTTGTGGAATGCTACTGCTACCAATAACAACATTAATAAGGGTAAACACGATAACTTCATTTTCCTACAAGGCAATTATAATTTTGTGCAAGGGGAAAGAAAATTCAACAAAGCTGATTTTCTGACTGCCTGGTGCTATCAAGTCTTATATTTCCATTTCTTGTAATTTTATACAAAGTGCTAGTACATCACACTACCCCTTTGGGACCTTGCTGTCCCTGACACTTTCTCTCCTAGATCTGTTACCCACTGCCCTTGTGGATGATGATTCTGTTCTGTGACAGCCTGTCTTTTGGAAACAAAAGCTACTCTCTCTAGTGATACCATGACAGAGAAAAGAAAATACAATACCTAGATGATCAAAAAGACAATCAATACTCTAGTTAATTTAGTTACAGGACTTTAGAGTCTGGCTGCGGGCAAGGGTATCTGTCCTTTGTAAGCAATGCGTTTCTTTCCAGCAAAATCAGGCAAACATGATCAAAATATTATCTCAAACACAGAGCCCTCAGCAAAGCTGCTCTTTTGTAGCCAAGAGGTAAGAACAACTGACAGATGGTGCGGTGGTGAGACAGATGCTTGGAAAGAGAGATGGCTGGGGCTTTGTCTTGGGCTTTTCCTGCCACTGGGGCAAGCAAGGAAACACTCACAGAAGTCATCAGTGAAAAAGGGATGAATCACAAAGAAACACAGAAACTCAAGACAAAAGAATGGAGAGTGGCAGAGGGAGGGCTCAGAGACTTTCAAAAGCAATACCACAGAAATAGAAGCTCTCACTTTAGTTTCTTCTAACTTAAGTTCTAAAAATGTCAATTTATCCTACTTTTAAAAACACAGGGGCTTCCCCGGTGGCGCAGTTGAGAATCCGCCTGCCAATGCAGGGGACACGGGTTCAAGCCCTGGTCCGGGAAGATCCCACATGCCGCGGAGCAACTAAGCCCATGCACCACGACTACTGAGCCTGCACTCTAGAGCCCGTGAGCCACAACTACTGAGCCTGCGTGCTGCAACTACTGAAGCCCGCATGCCTAGAGCCCGTGCTCCGCAGCAAGAGCAGCCACTGCAATGAGAAGCCCAGGCACCGCAACGAAGAGTAGCCCTGCTCTCCACAACTAGAGAAAGCCCGTGTGCAGCAACGAAGACCCAACGCAGCCAAAAGTAAATAAATAAAATAAATTTATATATTAAAAAAACACACAAATAAACTTTTTTTTTTTTAAAGCAGAGGGTGGACCTAGACACCCTGATAACCCTCCTGCTGAAATCAACTAAAAATGCTGGATTAAAAAAAAATCTTTGTAATCACATTAATTATGACTGTGAGGAATACTAAAGACCAAAAACCTGACGAATGTGGGAACCCACCAAGGTAAACAGAACACTAGAATATGTTAAGGCAGAGTTTGCCTGGAGGGAATTTTCCCTGCCTGGTTAACTTAAAACTTTATTCTGCACAAAAGACTAGGTCTAGGGGCTGCCCAGTGTGGAGAATCTAAGCCCCACCAAAGGATCAAACTCTGTGTCACAGTGGACTTCTAGTTCTGAAATCTTCCTCCCTTCTCACTCTCCATACTTCTCCATAGACGTAACCACTCCAACTTTGGACTTAAGGAAATAATCTATCTCAAGCCTTGGGAAACAAATGACCTTAGAGAATCCCAACCACATTTCAGTCCTCTGGCAGGTTTGCAGTTTAAGTTCACACTACCTGGGTGGCCTGAAAAAATCTCAGACTAAAAATCTAATGTGGTCCCAAGCTGGTTATGCACCAGGCAGAAGTATGTGAAAACCCTCTCTGGAGGGGACATACCTTCAACTCAACATGACGGAATTCCATGAAGTTCTAAGGAATATGTAAAAAATTTATAAAACACACTGGAAATAAGATTCAATGAGCAAAAGCCGACAAAAACAAATCCAGGAAGACTTCAGCTATTAGCATGATTAGACACAAAATCTAAAACAATGGAAAGGATTAATATTATAAGAGCAAATGACCAAGCAGATATGAAAGTAAACTGAACAGAGCTTGTAGAAAAAAAATTAAAAATAAAAACACAGTGAATGGGTTTAAAGGAGATTAGTCACAGCTAAAGAGAGAATAAAAGGCTTATGCATACAGCTAAAGAGGTACTAAGAAAAAACCGACAGCTTTATATGTTCACATTAAAAAAGTGTCAAAAAGTCATGTTAAATATTAAAGTTAAGAAGTTAGAAAGAAAAAAATGATCACTACAGAGAAAAGTATAAAAGTTTATTGGGAGACATTAAGTAACTAGAAAGGTGTTTGTGGATTAGGAGACTGAATATTATAAAAGTATCAATTTTTTTCATATTAATAAATGTAGATCAGTGCAATTGCAGTCCAAACCTCAACAGGTTTTTAGGTTTCTTTTCCTTGTTTGTTTCAAGAACTTGAAAAAATGAGTTTAAAATTTAAGTGAAAAAGGCCAAGAATTGTTAAGAGGAACAAATTCAGAGGTCTTGATTTGCCAAATGTTAAGATTTATTAAAAGGTATCAAAATTAAGACAGGGGTGTAGGGATAGACAAGTGGACCCATGGAAAAGAACAGAGCCCAGAAACGGATTCATGCAGAGATGACACTTGATTTATGATAAAGGTGTGGAGCAGTAGAGAAAGGACAATTAAGGCTGGGGCAGTGGGGACAACTGTGCATCCATATGGAGAAAAAAAGGAACAAATCCCTACCTCACACCATACCTCCAGATAAATTCCTGGTAGAATTAAGACCTGTGTGTGAAAAAACAAAACCTGAAAGGTTTTAGCAGAGAATATGGAAGAACTTCTTCATTAACCTCAGGGCACAGGATTTCTTAAAGGAGATGCAAAGTGAAACAACCACGAAGGAAAAGATTGGTAAATTCAGCGCCTTTAAAATTAAGATTCTCTGTTTGGCAAAAGATACAATAAGCACATGAGAGACAAGCTACAGAGCAGAATATATTTGCAAATCATATCATATATCCAATAAAAGACCTGATCCAGACTCACAAAGAGCTCTTATAAATAAGAAAACACCAAAGCCAAACTAAACTAAACTAAGCAAAAAAAGCCCAGAGAAAATGATAGTGGGCAAGTAGGCCCTAAATGGGCAAAAGAAGAAATCTAAACATACAAAAATTAGTATATGTGCATTAACCATGTGTTTCATTTTCTGTAGTGTGACCTCTGAGGCCTTGCTGCCCCTGGAGGGACTGTCCCTCCCAGGGTTAGCCAATTCCTAGGGACGGTAAACAACTCACCTGGAATGTGCTTTTCAAATACAAACCAACCAATCCAGAGCCTATATCCCAACCACCTCCTCTCTGGGGCTCTCACACTTTGGGCCACTATCTGTCTGACCCAATCACTTCAGAGCCAGGTACCAGACAACCAGAGACAGCCCCAGAGCCCACTGAAATTATTCAAACTAGGCAATCCTAACCCTGCTTACCCTGCCTCTCATGTTCCTTTCTGTGGAAACCACAATAAAAGCTCTTACCCAGTTGTTCCTCTCCCTCTGCCTCCTGACTGACCCTGGTGCTTTCCTTGGCCCCCTGAGGTGTGATGTGTCCCCTCCTCTTAGGAACTGTATCAAATTATCTTTTCAATGGCGATCATCTCCCAATCTGCTGGCCTTACCATACCTCAAATTTTCTATTAATACGCTATATTTTAAAACAACATCTTCATCAGTAATCAGAGAAATGTAAATTAAAATCACAATGAGATGCCATTACACACTGACAATATTGGCAAAGATTACAATATTTTATAAAGTGTTGGTACTTCCCTGGTGGTCCAGTGGTAGAGTCCGCCTTCCAATGCAGGGGACACAGGTTTGATCCCTGGTCAGAGAACTAAGATCCCACATGCTGCGGGGCAACTAAGCCCATGGGCTACAACTACTGAGCTCACGTGCCTCAATGAGACAGCCCGTGTGCCGCAAACTACAGAGCCCACGCGTTCTGGAGCCTGTGCGCCACAACTGAGAGAGAAAACCTGCACGCTACAACTAGAGAGAAGCCCATGCGCCGCAACGAAGAGACCACACACCGCAATGAAAGATCCCGCGTGCCTCAACGAAGATCCCGTGTGCCACAACTAGGACCCGACACAGCAAAAAAAAATAAAGGAAAAAAAAAAATCAAGTGTTGATGACTATGTACAACTGAAAGGCTGCAACACTGCTGGTGGGAGTGGATAGCCTTACAACCATTTTCAAAAATAGTTCGGCAGTATGTAGTAAAGTTGAAGACATGCTATTCCTATGTGTGTATATCCTAGAGAAACTCTACATTTGCAGTAGGATACATGTTTGAAATATTCATAGGTGCACTGTTTTTGATGGCAAAAAAATAGAAAACAACTCACATATTCATCAATAATAAAATAAATACAATGGAATATAGGTAAATAAATGATTATAACTGCATGCAACAATGGATTAATTTCAGAAATATAATAGTAGAAAAAAATCATGCAAAGTATATACATGTGATTCCATTTATGAAACGTTCAAGAAAATAGAAAATGAAACAATAAATCACTTAAAAGTACAAACATATAGTGGTTACCCTGGAGGGGTAAAGAAGGCAATGGGTTCAGGAAAGCGCAAAGGTAATGATACCTTTCTCTTAAACTTGGTGGTGGTTCCACAAGTGTTCATTGTAATGTTATTCTTCGCACTTTACACATATTTAGTAAGTATTCTTTTGTATCTACTGAATTCTTATTATAAGCAATTCTTAAAAAATGGATATAAAGACTAATTTTATAGTAGCATGGGCACAAATGCATACCGTCTTCGCTGGTGTGGGGCTCTGTACCAGCGTCCTGATCCACTTCCTCCAATGTACCGTGCTCACTGTATGGGCTGTCGCTGAGGAGCGGAAATAGAAATTCATATGAAGCCAAAGTGGAAAGCATTTCAAAGATGAACAATTGCTACTGTAAAAAAAAAAAAAATAAGACTTTCGAATGGCAAAGGAGTTACTGGACAGCCTTTCAGTGGAATGCTGGAGCCTCTAGGATTCTCTAATCCTATGGGAGTGTATGTACCTTCATCTTTGACACATTACAAATCTGTAAAGACAAAATTAACTTGTAGGAAATTGATAGTATGACAAATAATTCTTATCCATAAAAATGAAAATTTGTTGAATTCTAGTGGAATATGATTATTGCCCCATGGATACACCAGTTTTTGCAAATTCATTTCAATATTCCCTACTGCAAAGAAATGGATGGCTCTTCGGTTTCTGCTTTGAATTGATTGTAGTATCTTTTTTATCTTTTCTAGACACATGTTCATTTTTGTATCTGAGAGTCAAATTTTATCCTTTAACATTACCACTATCTCTTCTCAAATGTATGCTGATAAATGGAATGCAATGGTTACAAATACAAACCTGACATTACTGTAAAAGCCCATTTATATTGCTGGCATTGGGGAACAGGGATGACTACTATATTACTGACTTTCTGTTTAAAATGAGCGATACCCATAAAAAACACTATGTATGGGAGAAGGACATAATCAAGCACATGTTACTGGCTGCAAGGCTCTTTATTATAGGGCTTTTACCCTGTTTGTAAAAATGGAGCAACCACAAAAGTTCTAGAATACAACGCATCAAATAATATCGACCAGACATCCACATACTTGCTCTGTGATAAAATGAACAAGACAACAGAACTTACTGACATAGCTCTGAATATTCTGAAATACTAAATATGACTGACACTGGCCTTGAAACAAGTACAACTAGGAAAATAAAATTCTGAATCTCACCAGGGCTGAGTTTTATTCATTTATCTTCCCAGAGCCAAGCTTAGTCAGTATGTGCATGTAGTAAGTGCTCAAGTAAATATTTTAAAATTGAATTTCACATAAAATTGCCAGATATACTATAAAACTAGAATCTGTCATGCTTTATTGTTAATTTAGCAGTACTTGTGGAAATAGTCAACTCTCAATTTTCTTAAGGCATAGGATCATCTGTGATTTAAGAATATACTGTGGTTTAAGTAAAAAATAAGTGTACTCTGAGTTATTTAGATCTTTCAGTTACTTATTCTACTTCTACTTCATCTCCAGGAAGGCAGTGGGAAACAAAGTGTCCCGAGGAGGGTCCAGAATGAAGGACTTAGACAAATTTATTTCCAGCTTCTCCTTAGTCTGAGCTGCACAAAGCAGTTTCCGAGGTAGGCTGGGAGGCAGCTGCGTCCAGTAACCACTAGCCATTGGACAGGCTCCTCGGCCTCTCTTAACTTGGTGGAGTGGTTGTGAGGAATAAAAAAGATCATATGCACTGAGAAGCTGGCACGCGGTAGGGGCTCAAGGAGTCAAAACCACTTTGACTGTATATGATTTCTTAGAAGCTAGCACTCATATATCAAACAGTGAACATAAACATT
Source organism: Neophocaena asiaeorientalis asiaeorientalis (assembly GCF_003031525.2). Lineage (NCBI taxonomy): Eukaryota > Metazoa > Chordata > Mammalia > Artiodactyla > Phocoenidae > Neophocaena > Neophocaena asiaeorientalis. Next base: position 17,894,923 of record NW_020185339.1, read on the forward strand.
TTAGGGTTCCTTACCTTTGGGATTGTTCAATGGACTATACCCCTCATTTTTATACTTCATTGGGAGGTGACTACAATGCCATGTTAAAACATTTTTATCCCAACAATATAATAATAAATTTGCTCAAAGTAACCATAACTGGTTAGGATAACATTTATTGGTAAGAATGAAAATAAGGAAGAATGAAAACACATTTGGTTGACGGCGCTCCTTTTAAATGAGAATTTTGAAATACTTTATATAGAATCAAAACTATTTAGGAATAAAAATGAAATCTGTCAATTCAATCAGTTATTTTTTCTTGATATAATAGTAAAAATTAACACAGCTCTATATATCAAAATCATTCTCTACAAAAGTCATGATAGGATGGATATATCTATAAAGATGTCATGCTTGGGGAAAAGAGAGGGATGAATATGAAATTCCATAATAAGAAGCCAGTGTTGTCATGGATTTTAGTATTCTGATGTATCTCAAGTGTTCTTGCTGCTGCTTCTTTTGTTTTTAAATTGGAAGCACTGGCAGCCTATAGTCAGTGTTCTTTTTCTTAATTAAGTTGATATCTGTACTTCCGTAATTCTTCCAGGGGGAGAAGGACTAAAATTCTTGGACTTACCAATAGTCATCTCCAGCCATACATTTCTCATAAACAGGGCCATCCAGCTCTTTAGCATCTGGGAAAATAGTCTCATGGTGGACGATGATGGTTTTGACAATCTCATTCACATGAGCCTGGCAGGACACTTGATCCTGTATTTCTGGGACAGGCATCAACGTGGGTCCAAAGCAAATGGCCAGGTTATAAGGGTCCATCATGTTCTCATCACTGTACTGTGAAAGACTACGAAAAGAGGCAAGAAAGGAGTCAACATGAGAAAAAAAGAAAGTCAATGTTTAATTAAGATGCTTCCTATTCTAAAAATACCGATCTAAAAGATTTTATTTGGTTTTTATTATTAGAATAAAATGATATTCCATCCTGCTTTAAGGTGGCTCAGCAAACTCCAAAGAAAGTAAAGCGACTTACAACCTTTCAACTTGGTAGAAACTGAAAGGGGAACATAAATCCTGTTTGCTTAAGTGGTATTTTTTAAAGCCACAAGGGAGTTTAAGATAATCTCTACTACAATGGAGACAAGGATCAAGTAAATGAGTTTCATTTGTAAACATTATGGTCAGGCTGGAAATGCTGCTCAAGTAAATCTGGGAAGGGCAGCAGTGATCTCTATAAAGCTTTATGGAGATCTTTAAAATTGTTCTCCAACGAACCAAAAACATCTCAGATTTCAGTTTTTTCCCATAAATCTTGAGGAGAGTCTGGAGGAAAACAAATCACCTTTTCTTTGTACCCGCTGAGAGAAAGCAAGCAACTCCAGGCTTTGTAATTTGCCTTTGGGTAAGACTACCAACACAAGGTGACAACCAGTGTCATAAAACACACAAGTGCAAGAGAAGGGGAAAAGAATCCTCAATTCTTGCATCCCACTTAAAGCTGGTAAACTACAAACTCTGAGATTTCCAGTTGCCTAGTACTAATTTCTAAATTCAATCCAATGGCTATTTGTGAGATATTTTCCACAGGTGACTGAAAATAAGCCAGCTCTTTACTGCTATGCCTCGTAACACATGGGCAAGACTCTGCTCCAGGGAGAATTCAGAGAATCTATCTTTCAGTATATAGAATGTCAACATTGAAAGGAAATGTAAGATCCAGGTGAACAGATGACAAATGGAAGGAGAAAAAAAGAGACTCTATATTTGTGAGATGTTGACAGACACAAAGAAACTGAGATACCATGTGACATGATACTTTACCCTGTTTTGGAAATAAGATAGCCCAGAAAGTGGAAAATACAAAAGCATGATTTCCACAGGTAACATATGTCTTTCTCTTCTGCCATTTCTCAAACATAAAATCTTAAAAACAGGTCACAAATAACAGCCAATGATCATGTTACAGATCATCTTGAAAATGAATGCAGGAAGGAAAAGTGGGATTCAGAATAAGAATGGTCTAATTTTCAAAAGATCCACTTAAGCTCAATGGGGAGAGTCACAGTCTTTCTGGGTCTTTAATTTTGTGCTGGCATGAAGAGCAAAAACTTGACATAAAAATGTTACATACATGTTTTGATTTTACAATTGAAAGAGAATAGTTTCTTTTCCCAAAATTCCTGTCCCAAGCATCCTATCCTAGAGGCTGGGCCTTGCCTCTGCATGAAGGCAGATGCAGGGGACCAAGGGGCATCTTTGGGCAGAAAGGCTGGAAGCAATGCCAATCGTCTGACGAATGGCACGGTGGCCATTCTGTTGAGATACACGGTGAATTAAATTCAGGTTTTGAGAACTTTCTTCGTTCATGGTCAGTCTGCTTTCCTAATCCATTGTGGTTTATTCGTTCACAGTTGGTTTCGCTCAGGTGTATCAGGAAAATTTGGTAGGGACAGCATGGAGAGGACCAGCAGGGATGCAAGGTGCTCCATGTTGGGGAAGGAGAGGCACATGCAATCTTCAGATTTTTACAATCGCCTGGGTGACTTGGCTTATTTAAAGGTAAAAATTTACAGGATGTATTTAACCTAAAATAGATTATACCCATCTCTCTAGATACTGCTAATTTCCAGGGGTGACTTCTGTACAAATGTCACTTGTGAATGCTTTAGCTCCATTCTGTATGGTTCCTTGCCAGCATTTCCCTATTTTAGGATACTTGGCTTGCAGGGGGTCAGCCTGAATGCGTATGACTTCAGGAAGAGTTAGCAGGGTTGTAATAAATCCCCATGGCTTTTAAGAACTTAAAACTTCCGGTGAAACAAAGAAGAGAAAATATCCTAAGAAGGGAGAATTCATGCTAGAGTGAGAAAGCATTTCCCCAAGCTTACTCTGCCTGGATTTTAAATTTCCAGTTATTTAACGGAAACACTGAAGTGCAAGGGGGCTCTTAGATAGGACCTGGGGAAGATGTTCTTATAACGGAGCCCATGTATCTACAAGAGGCACAACTGAAAATCAAGTTGCCTAAATTAAAAGAGTAAAGTTTCCTTGAAAATAATGCAGTGACTTTTAAGATTTCTGTTACATTGTTTTAGAGAATGTTTTAGGAATATCATCTTTTTGACAAGGTCTCATTATACTGAATTTGCAGAACATTCTTTTTTGGATTTGTGTATAAATCTCGCCTACACTTTCCCTCCTTCCCTGACTACAACTTTAAAAATCACAGAAATTTTCTGCAGTGAGCAGGTGGTTTGCATCATTTTAACGAAGCATTTATGACACTGGCTTTGGCTGGAAGTTGGAAAAACACGTAATGCACTGAAAAGTGCTCTTTTTAGTAATACTTGTATATTTTTGCAATTATGGCCACAGTTTCTGCATCTGGCGACAAGGCTTATTTAAGGGAGGTCACACAATGACTTTGATCTGCTGAGGAAAAATGCACCTTCAGTCTCTATTCGATCATTTCCTCTTCAACTCTGCTGGTAAATGGAACCCAACGTACATGTTACAGAATCCAAGAACAAAGAACTCAGAGGGGTGCAAACGGAATTAAGATGAGCATTTTGGCAGAGAATTATGGTACTTACTGATTGAGGAAGGCAAAGAGGTACCTCATCACTATAAGGACCGACCTGGGCAAGGTCAGGAGGAGTTTGCGGATGTGAAGCGCCCTCTCATAGAGATTATCTATTCCTATAGACAGAAGAGCACACGATCAGGATGCTTTCGCTGGCCACATGTAAAGCAGAACACTCTAGCACCCAAATTTCAGGTACATGTCTGAACATAAGCAATACTTTGCCTTTGGGTGAGATGCAGTCGTAACCGATAAAGCAAATAAGTGATCAGCTTGGGTGTACCACCATTTCCGAGGGTGTCTCCTCTGACCCATCACTGTTTTCTGATTTCCATGGTCTTGGCCTTTAGCAACTTAGAGTCTTCTGAATTTAAAAATCATTTTTCGCCTGCTGCTATTTCTACATTTTGCATCTGATATGGTTTAAACTCCTTTTTGCTGCATATTAACTCAGGTGACTTTTTTGGGACATGACACTTCTCCCTCTCCATGATTCATTAATTCATCATATATTTGTCTTTTACTATTATTCACGCAATGTGCCAGGTTTTGAATCTCCTCTTCCTCAAAACTATCTGAATATTTTATTTATATGACCTTTTACCTTGTATTATTTCATCACATTTTAAAAATAAACATTTTAGGGGAGCCTACTAGGTTTCAAGCACTAAGTTAGGCATTGGAAATACCTTAGTGATATGATTCCTGCTCTCACAGAACTTTTGCCCTGGTGTTTATAGTTATGTATTTCCTTATCCTGTTTTCCCTGTGGGATGGTGAGTTCCCTGAACAGAAGGTGACCTTGGACTTCCTAGTATTATTTTACCTCTTTATTAGGAATATAAATTGTCCAAAGCTTCTCAATACTAAAGTGTTGTGAATAACAGCAAAAAGGTTAGTGCTAATAATCCATTTTCTGTATACTGGTCTACATTTTACAACACATTTTCACATTTGTTATCTAATTTAATGCAAAAAACAATACAGTGGAGTAGGCAGGGCAAGCACTTAGCATCGCCATTCAATGGGCTAGCAAAATGAGCACTGGGTAAGTGGCTTACCCAGGGTCAGCTGGCTAGAAAGGTGGAACTAGAATTAGAAACTGTTTTCTATTTCATAAGTCTGGCTATCTTTCTTGGATTTCAAAGTACCTTTATAAAGTATAACTTTTTTAAAAAAATAATTATTTATTTTTGGCTGTGTTGTGTCTTAGCTGCTGCGCAGGCTTTCTCTAGTTGCAGCGAGCAGGGGCTACTCTTCGTTGCGGTGCACAGGCTTCTCATTGCAGTGGCTCCTCTTGCTGTGGAGCACGGGCTCTAGGTGCACAGGCTTCAGTAGTTGTGGCTCCCGGGGTCTAGAGCACAGCCTCAGTAGTTGTGGCACACGGGCTTAGTTGCTCCGTGGCATGTGGGATCTTCCTGGACCAGGGATCGAACCCGTGTCCCCTGTACTGGCAGGTGGATTCTCAACCACTGTGCCACCAGGGAAGTCCCTATAAAGTATAACTTCGAAGATATCCAATAAACATACATTTGAGGAAAATATTTCAGAGACTATTTCAAAAACATTCTGAAGCTTACTATGATTTAATGTTACTACACTGTTCTTAATTGCTCTTGAGATAATCATATATCCTACTTGAAAATCTCAGGCCTCAGCTTCTACCACTACAGCCAATTGATTCTCCTCCCACTTCTCAGGTTTTTGGACCCACTCCCATCCATGAATGTGGTTATCCTTTAAGGATCTCTACTTGGTTCTCTTCCATGGCAACCTCATCCAGTCTCAAGGTTAGGACCATCACGTCTATGAAGATGGTATCTTTGCTTCATTTTTCTCCCTTGTCTGGGACATAAGTCCTGTTGTTTTTACCACCGAATATCTCACTGCTAACTTCCTAACTGAAGTCTTTATTATTTCTAACTTGGACCATCATAATACTCTCCTGACTCAAGTTTCCCTTTCTAATTCCTCTTAAACCAGCAGTTCTTAACCTTGACTTGGAATCACTTAGGAAGATTTTATTAAAAGGCTGATGCCTGAGATTCTTTTATGCGGCCAAGGTTGAGAACCACTGCCTGAATTACTCATGCCAAGCCTCATTTCCCTGGAATCTTGTGTGCTGACTCCAGCTGCTTTCCACTTATTATCAAACCACCACGTTAATAAGGTATTTTATTTTTTCATTTATTTTCCACGGGTGAAAAGATGGGGGAAAAATATTAGGAATATTCTCACTTAACCACTGAGGAGTTTGCAAAACAACAAATAGTTTATCAGGATTCCTGGGAAAAATCACTTTCATTCCCAACTTTGAGTATGCTGTAGCTGGAACTGTAGCTAACACCTTTGAGAAAATGGATTTCAGAAACTGTCAAAAAGAATGTAAGTCAACACACTATGACATAAATCACAGTAAGATCCTTTCTGACTCACCTCCTAGAGGAATGGAAATAAAAACAAAAATGGGACCTAATGAAACTTAAAAAAGCTTCTGCACAGCAAAGGAAACCATAAACAAGATGAAAAGACAACCCTCAGAATGGGAGAAAATATTTGCAAACGAAGCAACTGACAAAGAATTAATCTCCAAAAGATACAAGCAGCTCATGCAGCTCAATATCAAAAAAACAACCCAATCCAAAAATGGGCAGAAGACCTAAACAGACATTTCTCCAAAGAAGATATACAGATTGCCAACAAACACATGAAAGGATGCTCAACATCACTAATCATTAGAGAAATGCAAATCAGAATTACAGTGAGGTATCACCTCACACCAGTCAGAATGGCCATCATCAAAAAATCTACAAACAATAAATGCTGGAGAGGGTGTGGAGAAAAGGGAACCCTCTTGCACTGTTGGTAGGAATGTCAATTGATACAGCCACTATGGAGAACAGTATGGAGGTTCCTTAAAAAACTAAAAATAGAACTACCATATGACCCAGCAATCCCACTACTGGGCATATACCCTGAGAAAACCATAATTCAAAAGGAGTCAGGTACCACAATGTTCCTTGCAGCTCTATTTACAATAGCCAGGACATGGAAGCAACCTAAGTGTCCATCGACAGATGAATGGATAAAGAAGATGTGGCACATATATACAATGGAATATTACTCAACCATAAAAAGAAATGAAATTGAGTTATTTGTAGTGAGGTGGATGGACATAGAGTCTGTCATACAGAGTGAAGTAAGTCAGAAAGAGGAAAGCAAATACCGTATGCTAACACATATATATGGAATCTAAAGAAAAAAAATGGTTCTGAAGAACTTAGGGGCAGAACAGGAATAAAGACGCAGACATACAGAATGGACTTGAGGACACAGGGATGGGGAAGGGTAAGCTGGGACGAAGTGAGAGAGTGGCATGGACATATATACACTACCAAATGTAAAACAGATAGCTAGTGGGAAACAGCCGCATAGCACAGGGAGATCAGCTCGGTGCTTTGTGACCACTTAGAGGGGTGGGATAGGGAGGGTGGGAGAGAGATGAAAGAGGGAGGGGATATGGGGATATATGTATATGTATAGCTGATTCACTGTGTTATACAGCAGAAACTAACGCAATATTGTAAAGATATTATACTCCAATAAAGATGTTAAAAAAAAAAGCATAAAAAAAAAGAATGTAAGTCAAACACAAGGACCTACTGTAGAGCATAGGGAACTATATTCAATATCTTGTAATAAACCATAATGGAAAAGAACCTGAAAAAGAAATAACCGAATCACTTTGCTGTACACCTGAAACTAATGCAATATTGTAAATCAACTATACTTCGATAAAAAATAAAAAATAAAGAGAAAAAAGAATGTAAGTCAAACATTATCATCCAATGAACATTTTTGTAACACAAGTTTTCAACATAAACCTATAACTAATAATAGTGTAATTTCAGTAATATTGAAGTAAAACATTCATATTCTGTTTTATTTGTAAAGTATTTCAAAATGGACAAAATTACAATACTACGAACAAGGCCAGTGTCACATCTATCAAGTATAAGCACTTTGTTTAATATACTTTCCAGACAATGGTCTTGACTTTTTTCTGAAAAAGGGGAATGAGACTTTAAAAGTTGTTAAACAGGTGCGTAAGTTTACTAAGGTCACAAAAGCTCAGTAATCAAGTTATCAACATTTCCACCTAATTCAGTCTCAAGAGTGTCAGTAGGACCAAAACATGTCCCAGGGAAATTGGTTTATCTTTCATGACAACTTCATGGGACACCTGAAGAACCCACATTGTACGGAGAGGGAAGATGAAATACCCACAGATGATTTGCAAGGCATTGAGAGTTTGGTGGAGTGAATTTTGCATCTATAAATGCTATACAGGTTTAGGCATAATTGGATTATTGTTTCATATCTGAAATTAACTGGTTAAAAGTTTATTATCTAAGATAACTGACTTTTTAAAGTATGACTGTTGTTGCTGCTTTAAGTTAAAGATAAAAAGATGATTTAGCATGCTTGTATATAGAGGACCTACTGTAGAGCATAGGGAACTATATTCAATATCTTGTAATAAGCATGATTTAGCATGCTTGTATATAGAAAGACTATCTCAAAAAACAAAAGAAAACTCTCAAAGGTGAAATTATACAGATTATGACCCATTATTAAAAGTAAACATTGATATTATCATCTATTCCTTTGGTCATTAAAAAAAATTTGAATAATTTTATATCATACTTCAAGCCAAACAATTACAATGTTTAATATATATCTGTAAATATTAAATTTGTAAAAAGGAACTGTCCCATTAATGGGCCCCCTGATTGACAAATACCCTTTACTCTCTTCCAACCACATATAAAGTCATATAGGGGTTATGATTAAGAACAAAGTAGCAAAAAAGTTTTACTATTGTTTACAGAAGATCTGGAGTGTTTCAAGAGTTAAGTCTACTGATTCTCCAACTAACCCTCAGTTTAAGGTGAAGGTCAACTATCAGGGAGAGGGTTTTAGCATCTTAAAGCTAGTTTTGGGGTCCTAGAGTTAAAGCACAAAAGGAAAGGAAAGAATGCAAAAGGAACCACTCAATGTAGTATTCATCTCTAATATTTGTCAAATTCCATAGGGGGCCTGTCCTTTTTAGGCTAGAAGAGAATACAGGTATTACTTCCAAGAGGCTTCATCTTAATTCAAGATCCTATTGTTTCTATTTCTGAGTTCTAAACTCAGTTCCCCTGCTCCTTAAAGGCAGTTTTTTTTTTTTTTTTTTTAATTTATTTATTTTTATTTATATTTGGCTGTGTTGGGTCTTTGTTGCTGTGTGCAGGCTTTCTCTACTTGTGGCTCGCGGGCTCTAGAGCGCAGGCTCAGCAGTTGTGGCGCACGGGCTCAGCCGCTCCGCGGCATGTGGGATCCTCCCTGACCAGGGCTCGAACCCGTGCCCCCTGCATTGGCGGGCGGACTCTCAACCACTGCGCCACCAGGGAAGTCCCTGTTGTTTTTTTTTTACTTAAAAAGAATTGGGGAACAGATATTTACATACCAATTTCATAGTATAGCATTATTCATAACAATCAAGAGGTGGAAATAACCCAAATGTCCACTGATGGATGAGTGGATAAACAAAACGTGGTATGTACACACAATGAAATATTGTTCAGCCTTATAAAGGAAGGAAATTCTAATATATGCTACAACAAGGATAAACCTTGAAGATGCTATGCTAAGTGAAGTGAAGTCAGACACAAAAAGCCGTACATAAATACTGTATAATTCCACTTATATGAGGTCCCTAGAGTAGTCAAATTCCTAGAGACAGAAAGTAGAATGGTGGTTGTCAGAAGCTAGAGGGAGGGAGGAGTTTAGTGGGTAGAGTCTCAGTACAGCATGATAAGAAAAATTCTGGAGATGGATGGTGGTAACAGTTGCAAAACAATGTGAATGTATTTAATGCCACTGAACTGTACATTTAACAATGATTAAAATGGTAAATTTTACATTATGTCTCTTTTACTGCAATAAAAAAAAGAATGGCAGAGGGGTGCTCTGTGAGATGCAAAGGAAGATTTCAGGAGAGAAAAGCAATAGGAATATAAGAAAGTGACACCAAGAAGACGAAATAAAATCACGTGAGGCAGGCATTCATAAACGAAAGCAAAGCAGAATTGCTGGCATTCCTGAAGTAGGAGCAAATCAATGTCTCCCAAAGGCCAGACCACGACGGCTGTGAGCAGGACTCAGATGTTACCTGGCTGGCTGCTTAACAGGCTTGCAGCATGCATCCTACAGGAATCGCACTCTTGTGTAAATGACTCATTAACTTTCCTGAGTCCAGTTAGCGGGTCAAAATTTATGGTTGCTACAGATACTCTGATTAACGTGCATTCCCCCCCTGGCTCTGAGTGTGGCAATACATGGTTTTTCACAATTTTATGCTGCATGAAAAGATGGGTCTTTTCTTCTCCTCAGAAAAGTCATCAGTGAGGAAAATCAGTATTTCATCTGGATTTCTTTTATGATGGCCTTTGTTTCCACGTTTCAGCATCTCATGTAATTAGGTAAAAGTGGCATTCATCCAATTTTGGTCACATGCTCAAAGCTCCCTAGGCTAATTTATGTTCTTTCCCTAGCATTGCAAGGTTCCCATGTCAGGATGCCAACTTCACAGCATGGGGGTTTGACACGTCTATGTAAACGTGTGTGGAAAATTCACCACCAAACACAAGTGGATTCAGAAAACGACAAAAAGTTCAAATGGCCATTCCTCTGAAAATATCAGTTCTTCTGTGGCACTATCTGTAAAAGTGTTTGTCAAAAAACAAGTAAGATAACACAAGATGCAAATTTATCCTTAAGTATAAAGACAGGGAAGGAAATTCCTTGATGGCCATATTTAGAAATGGCTTATGTAAGAGCAGGTACACAAATATTTCTGAGCTCCATAGCCCAACAAGCAGTAATCAAGGGGAATTTAACAGTTCCAGGGTATTTTTAGGTTCAGTGTTAGATTCTAATAATGTCAGGGTATCAATCGGTTGTGTGTAATAGTGTATGTGTGCGAATGAAAGGAAAAGAAAAACAGATGTTCTCGTACATTTGGATGGATCTTAGCTTAGCCTTGAGATGAGTTACCAGCTGTTCTTCTAGGTAAGAAATGAACTGCTTGTAAATCTCTCTAATTAACCATTAATAGATTTGGATTCTGTGAATTAAGCCATTGTGCTCTTTCCTAGTTAACTAGCAACACTGTAGATATAAATATATAATGTCTCTCCTTCTGCTGAATTACCATATTGAAGTTAGTAAAGAAACTGAGACTTAGCCTAGGAAACCTTACCTGTTCAGTTCCAATACTAAGCCTATTAAACATTTTTAAGGAGAAAAGGAATCTTTGAGAAAATCATTATAACGCATGAAACAAATTTATAGAGTTCAGAGAGAGAACTACCATGTATGGCAGTAAAGCCAAAAGAACTTTTAGCAACAAAAACACACACTGGAGCGCCAGGAAAAGAGTTCAAAAGATTTTTACATAAAACGATCAGATATGGGCAAACAAATTTATGTACCAAGAGGTTCATCATGGTATTTTTGTATAATTACAAAATCATTGGAAACAACCTAAATTTCTAAAACTAGGGGATTTGTTAAATAAAAACCATTATATGGACACTAAAAACTATGTTTTAAAAAATACTTAGTGATGTGGGAAAATGTTAATAACATCATTAAATTTAAAAAGTTTAAAAAAGCAAATATGTTATAATTTTTAATAACAGATTTATTGAGATACAATTCACGTATTTGAAGTGTATAATTCAATGGTCTTTAGTACACTCAGAATTGAGCAACCATAACTTCAGTCAACACTTTCATCATCTCTAAAAGAAATCTTACATTCACTAGCAGTCATTTGGTATAATACAGTTTTTATCAAAAGTATGTAGTTATGGTATATCTACATAATGGAATATTATCTGACAATTTAAAAAAGTGCTGACACATGCTACAACATGGATGAACCTTGAAAACATGCTAAATGAATTAATCCAGTCACAAAAGACCACGTATTGTATAATTCCATTTATATGAAATGGCCAGAATAGGTAAATATAGAGAAAGTAGATTAGTGGTTGCCTAGGGCTGAGGTTGGTGGTGGTTTTGAGTAAATGGGAAGTGTCTGCTAATTGGGATTCCTTTTTGGAGTCAGGAAAGCGTTCTAAAATTGATTGTGGTGATTTTCATAATCCTGTGAATATACTAAAACCACTGAATTGCAAACGTTAATGGATAAATTGTATGGTATGAGAATTGTGTCTCAATAAGCTGCTTTAAAAAGTACATATATATATATATATATATATATATATATATAGAAAAAAATCTGGGGAGATATTAAAAAGGTTAATATTATCTTTGTGCAGAAGAATTATAGATGATTTGTTTTACTTAGTTTCTAATTTTCTATAGTAATCACATATTAGTTGCATATTAAACAATTTTTTTTAAAAAGCACTGATTGGCTATTTGATGATTTTAAGGAATTACTGTTATTTTTTAAGGTATGAGAATAGTATTGTGGCTACGTTGTATAAAAAAAGAAAAGAACTGTCATTTCCCAGAGACACACACACAGATGAAATGATCGATGTCAGAGGGATGATATAAGGGGTATACGTGGGACAAGACTGGCTAAGAAATGGACATTGTTAAAGCGGGGTGATTATATTATTTATACATAAATATATCTTTCTGTATCCTTTTGTAGATGTTTGAAATTTTCTACAATAAATAAGTCAAAAAGAAGGTAGGTTACAAATAGGAGAGCACAGTTCCACTTTGTTTTTTGTTTTTTTTAAAGTGGCAGATTTTATTTAGAAGCTATTGCAATATGGGAAAAGAGACCTCAGTCTAGAACTGGGGTCAATTCCAAAGACAGCATGGGCAAGTGGGGATTTATACCACTTTGGCTTTTAAAAACAGTTGTGACCTTAAATGTCCATGGAGAGATGAATGGATAAAGAAGAGGTGGTACATATACACAATGGAACACTACTCAACCATAAAAAAGAACGAAATAATGCCATTTACAGCAACATGGATGCAACTAGAGATTATCATACTAAGTGAAGTAAGTCCGAAAGAGAAAGACAAATACCATATGTTATCACTTATATGTGGAATCTAAAATATGACACAAATGAACCTATTTATGAAACAGAAACAAAATCAGGGACATAGATGATAGACTGGTGATTGCCAAGGGGGAGGGAGGTGGGAGAGGGTAGGAGTGGGAGTCTGGGATTAGGAGATGTAAACTGTTATATACAGAATGGATAAACAACAAGGTCCTACTGTATAGCACAGGCAACTATATTCAATATCCTGTGATAAACCCTAAGGGAAAAGAATATGAAAAAGAATGCATATATATGTATAACTGAGTCACTTTGCTGTACAGCAGTAATTAACACAACAGTGTAAATCAGCTATACTTCAATAAAAAAATAAATTAAAATAACAGTTGTGTGTGTATATGAATATAAACGATCAGAATGCGTACACACTATTGATTCTCTTTGGGTAGTGGCATTATGTATGACAGTATTTTGTTCTATGTGCTCTTTAAATATTTTTCAAGTTTTCTACAATGACTACATGTTGGTTTGGTGATAGGTTAAAAAATCTACCCTCCTAAAAAAAGTTTGCTTGTGTCCAAACAGTCCCCTAAATAATAACACATAATGATAACACATAATGAAGTGCAAATGTTTCCTCTGGGTTCACAGCCCCAAGGCAGTCAGGAAAAACCATGAATTGCTTGAGCATGTCTACTAGAGCAAGTCACTTGGATCTATGCCCTAGGGAACCTCAGAGCCACAGTACACGGACATTTCAGAAGCTGCCCAGACTGTGTGGGTATGATCTGGAGCATTCACAAAACCATTCACAAAGTGGATGGTTTACAAAAAAAACAAAAACAAAATCCTTGGGTAAGAAATGGAGATACTATCAAGCTTATTTCAAATTTAGACTGCCTTTGATGTCTTCATCCAGATAAGTAATTTTTAAAAAGAAATTTATAGTGAATTGGGGATGAATAGTGCACACTGAAAAAAAAGAAAGAGAGAGAGAATGCTAAGACAAATTCCCTTTTACTACACTTGCAAGCAAGCTTCCAAAGAACATGGTATTTAGGGGCATAAAAATGGCACAATAATAACTCCCCCCCCACACACACAAATCTTTCCCCAAACAATTCAAAAGTAGGTAAGCAAAAGGTAGTAGGCGTTCCAGAGACTTATGTAAACTCTTAGAAAAGATGAAAAGCAAAGTTTTTCTATACGATATAACTATCACATGAAAGTACCTTAATAGGGAAAATCAAATCCAATTATGGTGATGCTAGAAGATGACATGGACAAAGCAATCAATCTCCATGAAACCTCTCTCTCTCTCTGCTAACATTTCTAAATCTTTTGCTTCTATCACATACTTAGATTGCATTTATTTGTAAATGTCTTATCTCCTCTAGTAGATTTTAAACCTCCTGAATGCAAAAATCAAGTCTTTGAATCCTGAGAAAGTTTTGCAACATTGCAGGTGATTAATCAATGGTCCAAATCATTAGAAGTCTGTAATATCAATGAAAGGATATAATCACGAACGACATATACCATTTTCAAATAATTCACAGACAATCCAAGAAAAAAGATATATCATGGTCACATGGTAAGAGAAAATGCACGCCTAAAGACAAATCAATAATAGCCAGGAACCCCCTTTTAAATAGATTAGATGTTGGAAGAAAGGGGGTTGTTATATATAGTGCCAGTAAGTGTTCTTGAAAAACATCCCATTCTGCAAAATTACGCACTAAAAATAATAGGACTTATAATAATGTAGGGTTGGGACAGACTATTCAACATCTACTAAACTCTGTAATTAGAGCACTAACAAAAACATTAAAAATACTACTTAAAGGGCTTCCCTGGTGGTGCAGTGGTTGAGAGTCCGCCTGCTGATGCAGGGGACACGGGTTCGTGCCCCGGTCCGGGAAGATCCCACATGCCGCGGAGCGGCTGGGCCCGTGAGCCATGGCCGCTGAGCCTGCACGTCTGGAGCCTGTGCTCCGCAACGGGAGAGGCCACAACAGTGAGAGGCCTGTGTACCACAAAAAAAACAAAAACTACTTAAATTACTAGCAAGTTAAATCTCTACTGGTGTGTGCACCTAGCATCCTTAGTGGCCTTAATCCCCGGGGGACTCCTGCTTCTATGAGATGTCGGTCCTGGAGGGTATTCATTTCCACTAGAGACTATTTTCATAAAAATTAGCCCAAGGATATTAACCCATTTTTTCCCATTAATCCATTGTTTAAATACAGGGGGAAATGTCTCTGCAGCTTCTTTATTTGCACCTGCAGCATTTCATATAAGGCACTCCTCGCAAAAAAGAAAGATATTTCGAGAGTTTAGAAGGATGGGACTGGAGTCGGAAGACAACTGCTCAGACTGCCAGAACACCCAGTTCACTGTTCCACATTAGATGCTTAGAGGGCTAAATCAAGAGTGTTGGAGGAGGAACTGTAGAGCTGGGCTTCTTCCTGGACCTGGACTTACCTCTTCAATGGCTAGGTGGCTGACAGAGTCTTGGTGCTCCAGCCGGGTGTCAGGCCTGAGCCTCTGAGGTGGGAGAGCCAAGTTCACGACATTGGTCCACCAGATACCTCCCGGCCCCACGTAATATCAAAGGCAAAAGCTCTCTGACATCTCCAACTCAACGCTAAGACCCAGCTCCACTCAACGACCAGAAAGCTACAGTGCTGGACACCCTATACCAAACAACTAGCAAGACAGGAATACAGCCTCATCCATTAGCAGAGAGGCTGCCTAAAATCATATTAAGTTCACAGACACCCACAAACACACCAACCGGACGTGGTTCTGCCCACCAGAAAGAAAAGATCCAGCCTCATCCACCAGAACACAGGCACTAGTCCCCTCCACCAGGAAGCCTACACAACCCACTGAACCAACCTTACCCACTGGGGGCAGACACCAAAAACAACAGGAACTATGAACCTGCAGCCTGCAGAAAGGAGACCCCAAACACAGTAAGATAAGCAAAATGAGAAGACAGAGAAACACACAGCAGATGAAGGAGCAAGGTAAAAACCCACCGGACCAAACAAATCAAGAGAAAATAGGCAGCACTCCTGGAAAAGAATTCAGAGTAATGATAGTAGAGATGGTCCAAAATCTTGGAAACAGAATGGAGAAAATACAAGAAACATTTAACAAGGACCTAGAAGAACTAAAGAGCAAACAAACAATGATGAACAACAGAATAAATGAAATTAAAAATTCTCTAGATGTGATCAATAGCAGAGTAACTGAGGCAGAAGAACGGGTAAGTGACCTGGAAGATAAAATAGTAGAAATAACTACCACAGAGCAGAATAAAGAAAAAAGAATGAAAAGAATTGAGGACAGTCTCAGAGACCTCTGGGACAACATTAAATGCACCAACATTCGAATTATAGGGGTCCCAGAAGAAGAGAAAAAGAAATAGACTGAGAAAATATTTGAAGAGATTATAGTTGAAACTTCCCTAATATGGGAAAGGAAGTAGTCAATCAAGTCCAGGAAGCACAGAGAGTCCCATACAGGATAAATCCAAGGAGAAACATGCCAAGACACATATTAATCAAGCTATCAAAAATTAAATACAAAGAAAAAATATTAAAAGCAGCAAGGGAAAAGCAACAAATAACATACAAGGAAATCCCCATAGGATTAATAGCTGATCTTTCAGCAGAAACTCTGCAAGCCAGAAGGGAGTGGCAGGACATATTTAAAGCGATGGAAGAGAAAAACCTACAACCAACATTACTCCACCCAGCAAGGATCTCATTCAGATTCGACAGAGAAATTAAAACCTTTACAGACAAGCAAAAGCTAAGAGAATTTAGCACCACCAAACCAGCTTTACAACAAATCCTAAAGGAACTTCTCTAGGCAGGAAACACAGGAGAAGGAAAAGACCTACAATAACAAACCCAAAATGATTAAAAAAATGGTAATAGGAACACACATATTGATAACTACCTTAAATGTAAATGTATTAAATGTTCCAACCATAAGACAGACTGGCTGAATGGATACAAAAACAAGACCCATATATATGCTGTCTACAAGAGACCCACTTCAGACCTAGGGACACGTACAGACTGAAAGTGAGGGGATGGAAAAAGATATTCCATGCAAATGGAAATCAAAAGAAAGTTGGAGTAGCACTTCTCATATCAGACAAAATAGACTTTAAAAATAAAGGCTATTACAAGAGACAAAGAAGGACACTACATAATGATCAAGGGATCGATCCAAGAAGAAGATATAACAATTGTAAATATTTATGCACCCAACATAGGAGCACCTCAATACTTAAGGCAAATACTAACAGCCATAAAAGGGGAAATCGATAGTAACACAATCATAGTAGGGGACTTTAACAGCCCACTTTCACCAATGGACAGATCATCCAAAATGAAAATAAATAAGGAAACACAAGCTTTAAATGATACATTAAACAAGATGGACTTAATTGATATTTATAGGACATTCCATCCCAAAACGACACAATACACTTTCTTCTCAAGTGCTCATGGAACATTCTCCAAGACAGATCATATCATGGGTCACAAATCAAGCCTTGGTAAATTTAAGAAAACTGAAATCATATGAAGTATCTTTTCTGACCTCAATGCTATTAGACTAGTTATCAATTACAGGAAAAAATCTGTAAAAAATACAAACACATGGAGGCTAAATAATACACTACTAAATAACCAAGAGCTCACTGAAGAAATCAAAGAGGAAATCAAATAATACCTAGAAACAAATGACAATGAAAACATGA